>NC_141698.1:96268999-96834107 GCF_964263255.1 Lissotriton vulgaris
GCGGGACAGTTGGGAAGTCTTTTAAGGTCGTAAAGTCTTCCATGGGCAGGCAGATGATTTGGTCAAGCGCAGATACGGGCATATACATCTGCTGAGCAAAGGGTGGTGGTCAAAGCGGATTGAGGTGGATTCATAGCTAGCTTTTGATCTCATATTGATGGTGTTCTGGCTAGAAGGAAAGGCCATACCATTTCCAGCATTCTGAATGGGCAATCAATTATAACAGGTGCTCAAACCCACCCCTTTAAAACCTGGCTCCACCCACTTCTCTTCTGAAAATCCGTAATCGCTGGTTAAGGACTCTTGGAATGACTGTTTACCCACAATGTTCCGTTAGCTGCTATGTCGGACCTTTTATAGCGTGGATTATAAACAAAATCAACTCCCTCTCCAACCTTCAAAAAGAGCTATCCTGCGTGTAGAGTTCAACACAACAACCCATTTCTGGGTCCTCTCTCCAAAGCTGATGGTGGTGTATCTTCTTGGGTTCCACAGTAACCCTGTGGACGTCATGCTATACCTCACCCTGGTGTTGCATTTAGCAGATAAGACTGTCCTCAGACAGGTCCGGCTTTGACACTTGTGAGTGGGACTCAAACCACAGCACTTTGTTCAAGTTCCAAAGTTTTCATGAGCAAGGAAAGTCAGTGCTCCAAAGAGCACTTCAAGAGCAGCTATTTGACCAGGGATGGTGCCTACATGACAGCCAGCCTCCCAGAGGTGAGGGGAAATCACCCGAAGTCTCCGCTGGAAAAACTGAGGGTCTGTCTAGTACCTTTGGAAGCCTACCTGCCTTCTCCAAGAGGGAAGGAGCGTTCCACCCATACCAGAAAAAGAAACTGTCCAGGAGAAGCAGTCCAGCATCTACCCGATGTGAGGAACACCCAGAAGAAGCCAAATTCCAGAACAAAGCCAGGATTTGACCCACGTCGTGAATGATTTTTCTGAGTAGTTACCATAGTGTGTGGCACCAAGACAATCAACTAAAGGGAAACATCAGGTAACCTGTTATCCCTGCTGTAGGGTGTGGTCCAGCGCTGCTCCAGAAATTTTCTATAAACCATCACCTTAACCCAGGGAGCTATTCACAATTTACTTATCAGTGGGCCCATAACACTGCAAGTCACTCATAAACTCATTCACTCTGCTCCGAGGATTTAGTGAAGACCAAAAGAGAGCTGCTGGATTATAGCGGAGTGTCTAGAACTAACATTTTATACATTATTTACATCTGTAGTTTAATACCATGGTTTTGATTCTGAGGAAAAAAATTCAAACACCCCACCATTATTTGTCAATGGATCTGCTAGTAAAAGTTAACTAAAGGATAACAAGACCTAAGAGGAAGATGGGAGTGTGCTCTGTCCTATTATGTTATTACCAGAGTTCTATTCTTATTGTGATGTATTAACATTCTTTAAAGGGCGGCATGTTGGGCAGCAAATAAAAGTATTTGCATAATGTTAGCCTCCGTATGTCTTTAATGAAATCAAGATTCTCTCTGCATGAAAATTGGAGAATTGTCATTCTCCATTTATTTAATTTGTATTTAGAGATAAAGGGGCATATGTAGGTAACCGTTTGCGAATTTCAGCGTTTGCAAATCGCAAACGGCGTTTTGATATGTAGGTGCCACTTAGCAAAATAAGGAATCGCAAACATTGCGATTCCTTATTTTGCTTACAGCATTTGAGGAATCGCAATTTTGCGATTCCTTAAATGCTATGTAGGGGTGATTTAAAAATTGCGATTTTTGCATACCGAATCGCAAAATACCACCTACTTCAAGTAGATGGTATTTTGCGAATTCCTTCAAAAATGCATTTTTTTTTAAAATTCAAAGTGCCATGTGGCGCACAGACATGCCCTTAGGGCATGTATGTGCACCACATGTACTTACAGGCATATTCAAGGGGTGCAACAGGTGTCCTTTGGACACCCTGGCACACTTGGAAGTGCGATTCTCAAATTGCGATTTTCTCATAGAAAATCGCAATTTGAGAATGTATCCCCATTCATTCCTTGGGCCTCTTAGCCCATATGAATGAATTGGACACCCATTCCTTAATTGCGATTCGCAATTTGCTAATCGCAATTAAGGAATGTTAGAGATTCGGAAAAAAAATGCGAATTTCTACCTACATTCCATTTTGCTATTCTCAAAAGGGAATCGCAAAATGGAAATTACCTACATATGCCCCAAAATCTCCTAGCAAGACCACTACGTTTTATTTTAAACGAAAAATTCAATTATGCATTAATAACCTGAAAGAAAAGTTTGAAATTCAAAACATTCATTTATTAGGAAAATAAGAAAAATTAATATTACCAAAATGTAGAAACGCAGGCATCAGCGTAAAACAGAATAGTTCCCAAAGAACACCTCTCTTCTCTCTCGATGTTCCCCTCACATAGGACTCCAAACCCATTAAAAAGTTAAAATTCAGAAAAATGTCAAAGTCCCTGCGCCATAGGAAAATTGCGCAGTCCGACAGCATCTTAGGGTGCAAAGATTAAATCGAAAAGCAAGCTAATTTCATCGTCCCAAATGTCCTCTTTTATACCCTTTTCCACTAACTTATCTATCTAAATTCGTAACTCTAGGGTCCTGGAGTGTCCGTGATTGGTCAATTAAGGGGTGGATGAGCATCACCTCATCGCCTCACTGTTCAATTTCCGCAGAGTCATCTTATAATAGAAAAATAGTAAACCCTTTGTTCATGTCATGCTTCTTCCGTTGTGTCCTTTAATTCGTTATTCGATGCCCTATTCCCACGTTCAAGATGCTGACATTCGAAAAAGTTGGCATCTGTTCCAAGTGGCAGGCCACACTGTCCTTGACCCATTCTACACAGGCACAGGCAGCTTAGTGCATGCATGCTTAGATCGCCACCTCAGAGTCACAGTCAGCTTCTATTTTCTTAGGCCACATTGCCTTAATTTGGGAACTATTATAGAAAAAAACACAAATAAACGTAAATTTCAGAAATAAAGCCCGTCTGTTTACCTCCCCCTTCTAATAGTATCCCAGTTAGTATTTACTTAGCTTTAAGCAACACATATGCGTGAATTTACTTACCAATCATCATGATTTATGCCACAAATAAACAGACAGATAGCACATTCATGCAATTTCCAGTTAGATTATGACAATTGCCTACTTTTTATGACGAGATGCATAACAAATTAGTAAATTAGGCTTGACCATTACTTGCAATTTAGTATCCCACGTGTATTTGTGTAGGTGCATTCTATTCTATGTTTGTTCATTTCATGACAGGATCACAAGTCTGTGACCCCTACCAAAAACTCATAGCCCTACGAAACCTAGTGGGAAAAGACGTCAGACAGATCATCAAAGAACTACCCACAGCCAATGCTGAGTCCTATGAGAATATGAAGGAAACCCTAAATAGGAAGTTCCTACCCAAAAAGAACCTTGACTATGAGCGTTACATGTTCAATCTCGCTTCCCAAGAGCAAGACGAGCTCATGGGCGACTTCATCTCCCGCATCAGATACCTGGCTCGATACTGTGAATTTGATAACTTCAACACAGAAGATGCACTTCGCCTACGCATCATCGAAGGGTGTCAGTCCGAGTAACTACGGCGTCGACTGCTAAAGAAGCATTACTCTCTCGACAAAGTAGAAGAACTCACCCGTATCAATGACCAAGCAGAAGAACATGCAAAGAAGATGAAAGCCAGCAAAGCTGAAAAAAGGGAACAAGCTCTCCGAGTACAATATCACAACGAACCGAGACACCATCCAGATTGTCGCAAACCTGGAAAACTTACAAGGGCACCTCGCACAAAGTCCCCCCGCAACAAGACCAGGAGCATTCACCCCCGAGACAACCACCACAGTGCTATCGGTGTGGCCAGGACTACCCCCATACGGGCCAATGCCCAGCCATGGGTCAACAGTGCCACTTATGTGGAAGAGACAATCACTTTGAAGCTGTGTACCAAACCCGTCCCTCAGAAATGAAACAGAACATGGGGTCCCGTCACTACGTGAGGGCTGTGCAAGGACGGAGAGACCGCTCAACCAGCTCGTCAAGGTTAAGCGCCTAGTCAGTCAGCTCATACTGATCACAGCGGTCTACGTCTAGAGAATCGTCCTCCCTCACCCCCATATCGCAAGACATTGATGAGTACGTGTGTAAAGTGGCGGACCCGGACAGACTAAAGAAGTACCCGTGACTAAATATTTGAATAGGAAGCCACTCTGCCAAATTTGTTCTAGACACCAGCGCATCACTCAATTACATCTGCGTCACTGAATACCATAGCATAAGTCCTAAACCGAGACTGGAGCCAGCGGCAGTATGAGTGTACACGTGGATGTCTAAATAACCACTGCCATGCCTGGGACAATTTCGCACTGCACTAACATACAAAAACAGGCAAATACAAGCACAAATGCATGTGATTGAAGGCCCTGAAGCAGCAGACTGCCTCCTCAGTTTGCCAACAGCAGAACGCCTGAGGATAGTTGAGATCCCGTACAAAGTGGACGACTCGCCGGATATTGGTAACAAGTTCCCGAAACTGTTCAGTGGCCTAGGGAAGTTAGCTCACTTCAAGGTCAAACTGCATATCAACGAGCAAGTAACAACAGTAGTGCAGCATCACCGGAAGGTGCCATTCCACTTGCAACAAGCGGTAGATGATGAACTCCAAGACCTGCTAAGGGCGGATATCATAGAATGCTCATGGGTGTCGCCTGTCGTAGTCGTGCCCTAGAGAGGTCAGGACAACAAGGTACGCCTGTGCGTGGACATGCGAGCCCCCAACACGGCTATTGAGAGAGAGCAGCGCCCAGGACCCCACATCAGTGACATGATCACGTGCCTAAATGGAGCAACAGTCTTCTCGAACCTCGATCTCAACAAGGTGTACCATCAACTTGAGTTGCATGAAAAGTCGAGGTATATCACTACATTCACCACTCACCAAGGACTTTTTAGATATAAACGCCTCAACTTTGGAATCTCATTGACAGCTAAGATTTTTCAGGAGGCTGTTCCGCGAGTAATTCAAAACATCCCGAATGCATTCAACTACAGTGACGACATCCTGGTGTTCGGGGAGACCCAGAAAGGTCATGATAAAAAACTTGACCGGGTGTGTCACGCCTTGCTCAACGCAAATCTCACACTCAACCAAGACAAATGTGAGTTCCACAAGTTAACACTCAAATTCTATGGCCATGTCTTCTCAAAGGAATGAATGTGGCCCGACCCTGAGGAGGTATCTGCACTATCAGACACTCCACAACCACATGATGTCAGTGACCTCCGCTCGTTCCTAGGCATGGCTAGTTACTGCGCCCTTACATCAAAAACTATGCAACCATCAGCTACCCACTACGAGAACTAACGCATCAAGGACAAAGTTTCCAGTGGTCAACCAAGTGTGAACAAGCCTTCAACAAAATCACGGCGGCTGTGAGTTCATCTACCAACCTAGCTTACTTCAACACCAAACGGAAAACAGAAATCACGGGAGATGCCAGTCCTGTGGGGTTAGGTGCAATTCAGGCACATTATGATGACGAAGACGACCAGCGCCACATTGTTGCATATGCCAGTCTCAGTCTCCACGACACAGAAAAAGCATACTCCCACCCGGAAAAAGCGAGCCTTGCGGTCGTGTGGGCGTGTGAGCATTTTCATCTTTTTGTATATGGAAAACATTTCACACTTATCACTGATCACCAAGCTCTGACAACTATCTTTAGAAACCCCCGGGTGAAGATGCCCCCGCGGATTGAACTGTGGGGAATATGCTTACAGGGCTATATCTACACTATCATCCACAAACCGGGGAAGGCAGAAAACCCGGCAGACTACATGTTGCGACATCCACAAACCCTGGCGCGAGTGAGACACTCTGTAGCTGAAGAATACCTCCATTTTGTCATCAACCAAGCCCGCCCACCGGCTGTCCCACTATAGGCCATCATTGAAGCGCCCGCCAAAGATGCCACGATTCAAAACATCGTACACCGGATCCACACCAACTCGTGGAGACACTTAGATGAGCCAAACATGAGTGATGCCATCAACACTCAAGAACTTCTGGCGTTCAAACACGTCAAGGTTGAACTCTCCAGCAGCACCAATGGCCTACTACTAAGAGACCGAAGGATTGTAATACCGTAGCAATTAAGACAAGGAACCGTCAACCAGGCACATGAAGGACATCGAGGAGTAGTGGCCACGAAGAAAGCTCTACAAGATCGCATCTGGTTCCCGTCCCTTGACCAGATGGTAGAGGCCACACTCCAAGACTGCCCTCACTGTCAATTAGTAGGACGAGATGAACCACATGCCCCTCTACAGATGTTAGACCTCCCGAACAGCGTATGGCAAAAAGTAGCTGTCGACTTCTTCGGCCCGCTTAAGTTGGGAAAATACATCATTGTCATTATGGACGAGTACTCACGCTTCCCTATGGCTCTCCAAATTTCCTCCACTAAAGCGACTGCTGTCATACCTGTCATCGAAGAAGTGTTCGCTGCTTGGGGAATCCCTGCTGTGGTAAGGACCTACAACGGACCACCTTTTAACGGACAGGAATTTGCAGAGTTTGTCAAACACCTGAATTTAAAGCACCGGAAAATTACTCCCCTGTGGCCCCAGGCCAAAGGCATGGTGGAAGGTTTTATGGGGACCATTAAAAAGACGATGCAACAAGCCGAACTAGCTCATCGTGACATTCAACCAGCGTTAAACTATGTTTTACGAGCATACAGGACCACGCAGCACAGCACCACAAATCGATGTCCTGCCACTCTAATGCTCGGACGAATCCCACGCACCAGGATCCCAACTGCAGACGCTGTCACACAATCCTCGGACCATGAGACCCTGGTAGAACTTGAGTGCACTAAGAAAGCAAAAATGAAAGAATATGCCGATCACTGCAGACATGCAAAGACGTCCGACATCCGTGAAGGAGACTGGGTGCTGGTGAGACAGGACAGGAAAACCAAAGCGGACAGCCGATACTACCCTGACCCATTGCAAGTAACAAGAAGGAAGGCGACCATGATTACAGCTGAATCTGGAGTCAAGCGGACAACCAGAAACATATCGCACTTCAAAAAATGCAACCCTGCTGCTTACGCTCAAGCCCGAGAGCCTGACTGGAACACAGACTCGTCAAGTCAGGAGGAGAACAATGGTCAGGAATACACACCAGTGTCGTAAGACGGCACTGCAAAAGAGAGGGGCCCATCCAACCGACCGCAAATCAGCCCACCACGAAGAACAATTCGAAGACCCACTCGACTCATTGAGGAATTCTAAAAGACACTTTGAACACTGAAAATGCAAAGGGGGGAGATTGTCATGTCACCATGCCTGACCCTGGGGTACAGCCAAGACAGGCAGGACAGGAAGGGGAAGTGGAGGAGCAGAGGCGGGGAGAGGAAAAGGAAGTGCACGTCAAGGCAAGGAGAATAAGGACGTGTGTGACCCGAGCTCTGGTCTCCATGTGGTTCTTGGGGACGAGAAAACAACAGTCTTGCCAGAAATAAAATCTTAACTTGCAGGACACAATAGATGTCAGTGGAGAGTGTTAAATCAATGAGCAATCTGCTGACATGGTTGTTTGCTAAATATTTGATTCCTTGCTAATTCCTACCATCTCCTCTGACCACTTGGGGTGGGCCCAGGGTACCTTGTCAATGGAATTGGGTGGGTCCTTTTAATTCAGTTACAGTGCTTTTTAGGTTGAGCCTAGAGCAGCGCACATGCGCTGCTCTAGTAAAATTACCTTTTGGAATCGCTCTGACCTTTTCACACGCTTATGCGTGTAAAAAGGCCTACGGCTTGCAGTTACGAGCAGCGCCACGCAGTGTACCATCTGTTTTGTGTCAGATTTCACACGAGCGCGCACGCACCACTCGCGGGACGCGGCAGCTGCGAAAAGCCACTCAGACCTGATCCTAAGATCCTCTGTTAATTCAAATACAAAGCTACTCTAGTTCCCTGCTGCACTGACCCCCGCAAGCCTATCTCCCCCTAATCCAGCTTTGTGATGGACTCGCACACCTCTGCAAGGCACTGCGTTACCTTGCCTGTTAGCGCTGACGCCCACCCATTCTGCTGAGGCTCCTCGTTCCCAGTTTAGCTGTAGTCCATCTTTGGGTCCAACTCTCACACCTCTGTAAGGCAATGCGCTACCTTGCCTGTTAGGGCTGACGCCCACCTGTTCTGCCAAGGCTCCCAGTCCCAGTTTAGCTGCCTATAGTTAATAGCCCCTTTTGTACAGGTGCCTGAACCGCTGTACAGAGTGGTGTCAATAGGGGCAGAGGAAGTGTTTTCAAGGATGGACAAAAACATGCACTGATTTTCTGTAAGCTTTAAAGTTTCCGTCCTACTTACTCAAAAGGTCGTATGATTGCAGGGTGATTTAAATGTTTATATTTTTTATTTGTGCATAGTTTCATCTACGCGCACACTAGCCTCAATGGTGAAATCGTATTGAATTGTTTTCTCTTTTAGCTCTGCTAGCACAGTTGTGCGCCTTAAATAACAGGCGTGAGTACGAGGCTCGGCTGTCTTCATTTTATCTACCATGGCACGATAATAGCCAGTGCCGTTTGTGTCCGAATTTTTATGCAGCAGATGAATAAACCACCAATCTGTTCTACTAGAATGTGCGCAGAGTTTTTAAAGGATATGTGAAATGGGTGAGTGAGTTTCACTTGAGGACAGATGTGAGTTCAGCTCAACATAGTGTACGTGGAATTCTAGTGCTTTAATGCAGGTAGCCCATTGCTGGTTTAGGGGTAGTGTTACTCGAACAGCATTCAGATGGTGAACATTGTAAATAGCCCCAATATAAATGTGCGATGTACGAAATTTGTGTAATCTGCTTTAGTGAAGTTATGCAAAGATTGTACAAAAGTATGCAAAACCAGCACTAAGCACTATATTTAAGCATGAAATGCAAAAATGACCTTGAGTACACATTTTTTGCTTAAAAACGCAAAAAAAACTCAAGTGCTGTGAGCAACAGCCATCTGTGTTCTGGTCATTCGCATTCTATTGCCAGATGTGGAGAAGTGTGGCTCAGGGGTTAGAGGCGGCAGACCCGGAAGCTGAGATCGGCCCTGGACCAGGGTTCAATTCCCCGCCTCGGCAGGTCTTGGGCTAAAAATTCCATGGACTCGATAATTCTCGCTCCGGTGCCTTCTCGACTCACGGGTTCACACTCTGTGACTCTGGGCAATAGCTTGCTTAATCTCCACAAAAGCCCTTGCGGTGGGATGCCTGGCTTTCACCTTGTGGATACCCTGCCGGGGAATACCAGGACAGGTTCCCTAAGCAAGCGCCGGGAAACCCACTGTGGGTAGCTGTGCGCTATATAAGCTCAAATACATTACATACATACATGTGTGGCATAACAAGGAATTTTCCATTATGATAGGTAAGGGAGCCAGAATGGTTGAACAGGCTTTTACAGGGCACGGCAGAGCTGAGGGCAATTTCCACACCTGGGGTGAAGGTAAAGAGTCCCATTATATGAAATGTATCTTACTCCACCAAACTCAAGTACCATCTAACAGTGGTGGTAGCAATTAGTCACCTTCACTAAGTTTGATGGACACTTTGGGTGTAGCCCAAGAAGAAAGTCTAGTTCTGCTGACGAATGCAATGTTAAACTTTCCAGAACACTGTGTTTTACTCTTGTAAACTCATGAAACCGGGTAGGGCAGCTCTCTTTCCCAAGCCCTACACAATACTTTGCTCCAGCCATTTCCATATAATACACAGTCATAAATAATGGGTCAATATCTGAGGCAACAATTCCAATAGAGGGAAGGCAACTCCAATGTGAGAGTGCGCACCTCAATAGTTTAAACAACCAGTATGACCTTGCATTCCATTAACTCCCGAGAAGCAGAATGCCCCACAACATAAGAGCAACAGCTGTCCACAAAACAGCCTGAAGGGTTGTCTGGATCGTTTGCACAGCCTTAAGGTGTGAATTTTACTGTTGCATTTATTTTCAGTAGGGATACACATTCTGGTACGAAATGCTGTACAAAGGATATATTACTATGTAAGGGCACTTCCAATTTAGTAACTTATAAAGACCAAAAATTATTAAATACCGTAGAATGTAGTTAACAGAGTGGGCAAACAAGACAATGTAAACTAAAGCACATATGTGATGTGCACACTAGGGTAGTGGCTAAATGTGCCTATAAATATTATGGAGGTTAGTGCCCTGAGAGACGGTTAACCTTGACTGCTATCTGTTAGCAACACGAAAGAGACTGGCAGAATGGGTTCACTTCCAACACAAATGCAAGAGGTGTAGGACGGTACTTGCTACGAAAGACAGCTCTAAGAAGTAGGTATTCACCGCACGGATGTATGACATTACAACGCATGCTTTTACAACGCAAGTTTTACAACGCATAATGTAAAAGGGTGCTGGATAGTGAATAGTTTCATTTACTATTCCAACTCCAGTCCCCGTGGACACTAGGGAAGGTGTTGGATAGTAAATTAAACTTATTCCCTATCCTAGAGCGCCCCCCAGCGCAATGCGATGTAATGGTTTGCGTTGTAAAAGTTGCGTCGTAAAGGAACTGCGTGGTAAAAGTTGCGTTGTAAAGGATGTTCCCCCACCGCACACACACAAGTGAATTCGGGCGCACCTTCAAGAGACAATTAAAGAAAACCTTGGATACTTAGCATAAAGCAGAGGATGCTGCTCTCCTAAAGTCATAGCCCAAAGAATGTGCTATCCTCTAACACAAGCGCCAGCAAAGAGAAGCTGCATAAGAGCCAGAGAGTGTACATGGCCCAAAAGATAAGATGATCTATACATTTTTAGGTCTCGCCTGTCGATGCGCATGCGCATCGAGCAAGCGAGAGTATTGGGACTTATCCACTCTTTCCCCAACTTGCAAGGAATCGTGGCGATTCCTTGCAGTGCCCGTGACTTTTAAGCTCAATGCGCATGCGCATTGAGCTTAAAAGCGCGTGCACGTCCGTCTTGTTTTACCCGCTCCGCCCCCTCCCCTTCCCGCCGTGTCGCATTTCTCCTCCCCTCTCCCCTCTCTTCCCTCCGTCTTGTTTATTTTACCCGCTCCGCCCCCTCCCCTTCCCGCCGTGTCGCATTTCTCCTCCCCCCTCCCCTCTCTTCCCTCCGTCTTGTTTTAGTACTGTCTGGCATTTAGTTTCTGTTGTAGGTTTCCCTGTCGACACGATTTGTTACATGGCTACGGTTTCCTTCACGCTCTTAATTGAATATTTTGTCTGGACATGCTGCGTTATCAGTTTAAGCTTTCGCATTTCAGAGCAGATGTTTTGTGTTCGTGCGATTCTTATACTTTTAGCCAAGCTGGTTTCTGGTAGCAAAGTTGCTGGCGTACATTTTTTCCATATGTTTGCGCATCTGTCACAGACTCGCAAATTATGTTTCCTAACCAGGTATAGTTAATCAGGCAGTTTTCTGATGTGTGGCCATTTGGTTATCCTCAATCTGCTTAGATGTTCGTTTATTTAAACCTGAAACAAGCAGAACATAACCTGACTAAAATAATCTTCTAGTCCTTTAGTATAGTGTAGCTTGGATTCAGTTTGTTGTATCCGTCCCCTTCCCGCCGTGTCGCATTTCTCCTCCCCCCTCCCCTCTCTTCCCTCCGTCTTGTTTGTTTACCCGCTCCGCCCCCTCCCCTGCCCGCCGTGTCGCATTTTTTTTTAAATCCCCACTTCCCCCTCTTCATACTGCGTTCAGGATGTTGTTCACTTCATCCACTGCACTGATCTATAAGGCTCCGTTGCCCACATACATGTGGAAGCCCCCTCTATCCTTCACTCCCCGCCTCAGTTTCCGTCGACCCTGAACCCGCCCCCTGATGTGTCCATGTCCGTGTCCAGCATGTCTAGCTGCCCTTCAGAGAGGTTCGTCTTCACGTCCTTGGCTCTGTGCTTGGTGCGGTAGGTGTTATTAGGAGCGCTGGAGTTAAACAGTTTGTCACGTGCGGCTTGTCATAAATAATATGACTAGCTGGCTTCCATCTTTTCCTCTGATAATATCGCGGCCCCTTTTGGACGAAGCGTCCACGCAGTTGATGGATAATTCAGTGGATTTCTTTTTGGGCCTAAATATTTTTTCCTGAGAATCATAGGTAGAAACTGCTGTCCTATTTCAGAATACTCTGTCCGATGATCGACTGTGTCAAGTGAGCGTGGGAAAACTCGATGTGCCTTTTGTTAATTTACCCAAGCAGTCTATAGTTACGTTTGTTGTTATGACATGAGCTACATTTTTTAACAGCTTTAAAGTAGGCTACATTTTAGAAAGAAAGAGCTTAACTTCCGTATTGTAATAAGCCTGATTACAGATGATTTTACACACGCCACTCCATAATCTAAGCTTTTGCTTGACAATTGTTAGGGTGGAATTCTGTACGAATGTAATGTGGAATAATCGTTTCCATTGTTACAGCACTGCAAAAAAACACAAGCGCTTTTTACTTATATACTGGCTTGTTAGCCAACGCTGTGGTTCTTGTTTGTCTACTTCAAAAGGATGGAATGCTAGGCAGGCCCTGTATGGATTTATACCTTTCACCTACAAATATTTGGAGAGAGCGTTTAAACAAACTATCTCGCATGCTATTACCATATGTTTTGGTAAACACACCACTGCAGCAAATTCTTTCAGTTCACTGCTGTGCTTGAAAAAAACCTTATCATCACCGGAATGCACATAATAAAAGAGGGGCACCTTTTATTATAAGTGTGCACATAGACTTTTTTGTGCTAAGTGCAAATTGCAACTTTTCAATAAATATTTTACTCTGAGTGATAGAAGGGGCTCTGTTAGTAAAAAGCTGTTACGTACTTTAGGATGCAATTTAATCACTTGTTGAGTAACATTTTAAACCCCTCACCCTCCCTCACCCTCACCCACCCTCACCCTCACTCACCTTCAACACCTCACCCTCACTCACCCTCACCCACACTCACCCTCACTCACCCTCAACGCCTCACCCTCACTCACCCTCAACACCTCACACTCACTCACCCTCACCCTCTCTCACCCTCTACCCTCACTCACCCTCAATACCTCACCCTCACTCACCCTCACTCTCACTCACCCTCACCCTCACTCACCCTCACTCACCCTCACTCACCCTCACTCACCCTCACCCTCACTCACCCTCACTCACCCTCACTCACCCTCACTCTCACTCACCCTCAACCCCTCACCCTCACCCTCACTCACCCTCAACCCCTCACTCACCCTCACCCACCCTCACCCTCACTCACCCTCAACCCCTCACCCTCACACAGTGCAATAGGTCTCGGAGCATTTGAGTTAGAGCTTTTAGAAATGTTTATGGCTTTTTTTTAAATTCTTTAGCATTGGCTACAGGAAACAAAAATGCTAAAGATTTACAAAAAAACCCATAAACAATTCTAAAAGCACTAACTCTAATGCTGCGAGACCTATTGCATTTCCAATGCTTGTTACATTTAGATAGAGGGCCCCCAAAGCGATGGAAGCCACCCATGACATGAACTGAAGCAGTACTTGACAAAAAAGTAGGATTGCGGCTCCAACAAGACAAAGTAGAGCAAAACAGGGTTCTCTTTGAAAATGAGAACTTATGTTAGGAAGGGTTAACCCCTTCGATGCTCATGACGGAACGGTTCCGTCATGAGGCACAGTGGAGCTGTGCTGATGACGGAACCGTTCCTTCATGACCACACCCATTATCATTATAGTTCAGCACCGGAGGGGAATATGTCTAGCAGCGATGAGGTTAAGGGGAGCAACTTCGGGATACTGCATTTTCTGCTAGTCCACAGTTGAGAATAAGTATCGCTTCTCAATCAGCAGCCATTTTTGTTACAGAATGCTATGATAGAGTAGGCCCGGAGAACATTTCTATTATACCATTGTAATCTCTTATAATTTGTTAATTTCAGATTGAGATTATTAGGTACAATTGTCTGTCTGTGTAGATACAGGTGAGTATATGGGTGAGGAATATTTTTATGTGCATGCGTTCTTTACGGTTATATTGAATGTAAGGTGTCAATTTTGGATACGTGCAAGCTTGCACAGGTTTGTTAGTCTCCTTGCAGACTTCATGTAAATATGGCAGCCTTCTTTTATCTATCTATATATGTTCATGACCCTCTACTTGAAACTTGTCTTTTGTGTAAGTAAATGTTAAGTTGTCACTTTTTCTTTCGTTACAGTAGTATTTCCCCTACCTCAGTGAAAATCCTTCCTTGGTTCTAAAAAATTGGTTGTGTTTCTGAAACGCTTGGGAAGGACTGTTGTACCTTCTGAAAGCTGTCCTTGTTTCGCACATCTGTTCAGTTATTTTACGCATTAATTTGCATCGGGCATCAAAATAAATATTGCCCATGCCAGTTGTTTGTGCTACGAGGTCCCAGTCTGTGACAGAAAGCACCGTGAACATGTACATCATTATTTTAAACTTGCATCACACACAGTATAAAATAGGCAGGTACAAATGGGCAAAAAGGTTTAAGATAAAGTGATTCGAAAATGCAGATTTAAGTAATAACTAGACTGTACATAGTGCATATTTTTAATAATTGTATTTTAAAAGCACACACTTCACAGCTTAGCCGGTGGTTCCCTTATAATACCTCTCAAAAAATAAATGCGTCATCAGAAAGCTTCAAGGCATCAATTAAAGCCAATATGGCTTCCGTGGGACCTTTACGTTTCGAGATTAACCAGTTGCGCATGTTCACAGTGTGATCAGGCAGCGGTACCCAGCCAAGAAGGCTCCCTCATTGCCTTACACTGCAGCTGAAGCAGTTCAACTCGTGGAATTAACCGCCCTGGGTGAATGCCTTTTCATTTAAAAAAAAGCATTGGCGTAGCCAATTGGTCTCGCATTTGGGACCTTATAAGGGGCAGATTTACAAGGCCCTTGGGACACTTTTACGCCGCTGTTGCGTCCCTTTTGAGACGCAGCGGCGGCGTAATACCATGCGCCACGTTGTGAATTATTTACAACATGACGCAACTAAGCAGATGCCTCACAATGTAAAGCCCTGCGCCACATGAAACCTGCGTCAGGTTTCATGTGGGCGTTCTGTCGCAGGGTGGGCGTTCCCTCGCAGGAAAGCCCCGTAAAACTGACGCAGTGAAATCTACAAGATTTCACTGAGTCCGTTTTATGATGCTGCTGCGTCAAATCCTTACGCCTGCTTGAAGCAGACGTAGGAAGTGACGCACCACGTTAAGTATGGGCAGCCCCTGTGCATTGCAGGAGTTGCGTCGCACTTGCGACGCGACTCCTGGAACGTGCCGCCTGTATGCTACAAGATGCGTCACACATCTGCCCCTCCTTGCACCATTGTGCGCCTCATTGTAAATGCGACGCATCCTGGGTGGCGCAAGGGGGGATTATGTGACGCATCTGTTCTGACGCATCCCAGCTGATTTGCAGAGATGCACCAGAAGTTGTAAATCTGACACTAAGGGGCACATTAGGATGGTGGGCGGGCTTTGCCCGCCCGCCACCCTAGCAGATCTCGGGACCGCCCGCCTAAAGGGCGGGGGTCCCGACATTGCCATTAGGATGCGCCCGCCACAGTGGCAGGCGCATTCTTCAATTTAACATTGTGGCGGGCGGTTCTCACTGCTCCGCCCGCCACAATGTTAAAAACAAAAGCACGCCTTTGCACAATCGAAGCGGCAGGCACCGCGCGGTGCCTGCCTCTTCGATTATGCAAAGCCAGGGGGGTACCACAGGTACCCCCCGTGTGCCACCCCCCTTTGGCCTTCACTCTGGGGGCCCACAGGGGGCCCCCAGAGTGAACACCGCATGCCTTTCCGTGGCGGCATTGCCGCCACGGACAGGCATTGAAAAATGCCCATTGTAATATTGCGGGCGGTGTCTGACAGACACCGCCTGCATGTTACTCGTTTTCCGACCCGGCCGCAAGGCGACTGGGGCGGAAAAGTGGCGGGCGGTGTTTGCCTCCGCTGCGGTCCCCCCCCACCATTGTAATGTGGCGGGGGGGAAAAGGGTGGCGGGCGGGCATTGTTGTGGGGCAGATCGCCACCGCCACCATGGCGGAGGCGATCCGCCCGACATCATAATGGAGCCCTAAGTGTTTAGTTATCCAGCACAATATCCTTGGTGCAACAACATCAACTGTTGCATTGCTAAACACTTATAAGGGCCCAAAGGCGAGACCTATTGGCTATGCCAGTGCTTGTTGTAGATTGCTTCCATACACCTCCACCTTCTCAAAAAAGAATCCAAAAAATGCCTTACTCCCCTTTTGAAAAGGGTGAATAACCTATTCCCAGGGACCATTCGTTTGTGACCAAAACAAAACTGAAAGGGGATTAATAATAAACCATGGGCGCATAAGGGATGGGTGTCTCTCGTTCTCCGGTCTCAGCTGTGTCTGTCTGTCACGCTGAGGCACCATGGCCTATATTTGGTTTCTGCCACGACCACCAGGCACAGAGCCTTGAGGTGCTGCGGCTCCCGTGAGAAGCCCCTGGTGATTACAAACAGATGAACCCGCGCTGCTGCCGATGCAGCAAAAACAACCCCCAGCGCCGCCAGATAATGGTGGGAAACTCCCAGGGTAAACACGGCGCTCCCACCAGCCCGTGGGGTTCACAAGCTCCTCGGTGTAATCGTTACTTCTAGAACAAATTGATTTCTTGCCAGTCTGTAACTTTTTACTGATCTTGTTGTGCAGTTAAAGACATCCAGGTGCTGTAAACAGCGCATCACCTCGTCATCTCCTCTCGGAAAGCGCGCGCTCCGCGGAGCCGCCGGCGCTGACCTGAGGGCGTCCCAGAGGAAGCGCCGAGAAGAAACTCTATTCTGTCGTGAAGCACGCCCGCGCGCAGTGTCTCCGGGTTTAACTTGACTATTTTTAATTCTCGCGTCCCTTCTTCGCACTATTGTCACTGACTCCAGTTTGAAATATTCCATGTCATTCATCCTGATGCTATGTCGTCACACCTTTCAGTCACGAAGGGCTTGGTTTCCCCCATGTTACCTCATTCAAATTTCTTTTTTTTTGTTGTTGCAGTTTTATATAGCGCGAACTCGATCCGAAGGTATCAAAGCGCTTTAAATGAGCACCATGGGCTTATTTGCAATCCCCTTGCGCAGCTGGTACATCACTTTTTTTATATTAAAAGTAACGCACTGGCGGCGCAAGAGGCTTGTAAATAAACCCCCATGTGTCTTCCCGACTCGGCCATCGTTGCCTACACTGCACGCCTGCTCGCATGACCTGTCCGAGGCCTTCTTGAAGCTCATGGGGCAGATTTACAAGCCCCTTGCACCACTTTTGCGCCACTTTTCCCATGTTAAAATGACGCAAAAGTGGCGCAAGGGCCTTGTAAATCTGCCCCCGTGTGTTTTACTTTGACGTGGTACAAAAACATACTTTTAACTGCATTCAATTTAATTACATTTACAAAGCAATATGTGTTACAATTATGATTCAATACCACTCCATTAGACCCAAACTTGAGCCTGCCTGTCCTTACATGGGTCATTCCCGTAGAGACGGGCAAACAAGCACTGGAATGCAAAATATACAGACTTTCTTGTTGACACTTCTTCATCTGGCTCATTTGAGGTGTGTCAACTCGTGTTTTTCAGAGTTGCCTTAAAATGGAACACACAAATCTCTTTGGGAGTTGGAGTGATCCATGTAATTCAATGTTCTCGGATTGGGATCCCAGTTTGTGGCAACAGCTTTTCTAAAGTCTGGTGTATATCTATTACTAGCATGTGTGACCCGTGTTCAGGAAATGCTGATAACTGAGATCCGTGACGAGGCAACGACAGACGATGGGATCTATCCTATGGAGGTAGCAGCTCATGTGATCCATGTCCAGGTAGAACTGATACATATGGCCACGTTCAGGAAAAGGGAGCATGTATGACCTATGTTCTGAAATTAATGAAAAAAGTGACCGATGTTGTAGAAGCAGCCAGTGTGGGCTACAATGCAATTATCGTGGAAATAATCACCTAACTTCAGAAAGTGGTCCCATGCGTCTGCCATGGTCGGGAAGCGGTAGCACACGTAAGCCATATCCAGGAAGATGTAGAACAATCAACCCATATTCAGGAAGGAGTAATATGTGTCACATATAGTCAGGAAATAGTAGCAGGCATGTCCCTATGGTTGTATGGCATTACAACGTGGGCTTTTACCCCGCGTGCCATTACAACGCTGTTTTTTACAACGCAAGTCGTCACAACTACTTGCGCTGTAAGGGCTGGAAAGTGGAAAAGTTTCATTTTCTATTCCAACTCCAGCCCACGTTACAGTAGGAAAGGTGTTGGAGTAGAAAATTAACTATTCCCTATCCAACAGCGCCCTCCAGCGCAAGTCGTTGTAACGACTTGCGTTGTAAAAGCAGCGTTGTAATAGCAGCGCGGGGTAATGCCCGCGTTGTTATGGCTGTTTACCGTCCCTATTCATAGGAAATGATAACACGTTGATCCATGTTTACGAAAACATAGCACTGTGAACCTGTGTTAAATATGTAGCAACAGGCATGATCGGTGCTCCAGAAACAGAAGCGCATGATACATTTTGCGAAGTAATTGTAACCAGGCAGGCATGTTGCCAAAGAGACAGATGAGTGTTTTGAAAAGGGACCTCAGGCACAGAACCTTTCTTGCTTTCTTATGTAAAAAAATCACCTTCTGCTTATATCTTACAACTCTGTTGTCTTTATTTTGCCTCCTTTATTACTCGCTGACGTCACCCCAGCTTTTTTGTTTTCAAGGAATCTTGATTATGTGTTGTGAAGTCATTCAATCTTCTGCCTAGCTTATACAAGATTTCTAATTCATTCACTAATTCATGTACACAAATACTTTCATTTATGAGTGCAAAATCACATTCATGTTTGTCAAAGCAGGAAACTGCACTCTTAAATGGGCATATGCACACTGACATCTCCACCAGTATTGCAGAATGCAAGTGGGTATGTGAGTATACCCACTTGCAGGGACAGGTTGTTGAAATTTCAGGACAGGACAAGAAAAGGCAGATGAAATAGTATGTGAACACCACCCAACTTGGAAGTTTTCGGTATTCTTCCAGTTCTATCGTAGGCTCATTGACTTTTTACCAGAGTGTCGGCGTTGTTTGTATCAGATAACCAAAGAAGGAGATATTGAAACACCAGTAACTACAAAACCAAGCCGCCGACACTGTTTCAAGAGATCTTCCAACATCACACTGGCCGTGGCATACCATAGGCCCCAGCAGCCCCCGCCGCGCGGGGAGCCACCAAGCTACAGGGGGCCCCCTCAGCACAGTACTCTGGGCAACAGCTCCTGATTGATTCTGGAGGGGGGGGGCTCAACGTAGCTTGCAGGGGGGACCCCTCAAGTTTCGTTACACCAGTGCACTCTGGCACTTAGAAAACCACACAGAGCTCAAGTGTTGATAAAGCTCCTCTATACTGTCTTCAAAGCACATGGTAGGTTAGATCTATCAGCCATGGTTTCTGCTCTATACTCTTAGCCACAATCTGAGATCCAGTAATCCAAACCTATTAATTCATTGACATTCCCACAGTGGTTTATTAATCTGTTTTACGAACTCAACTCTAGAACTCCCTGTTGTAAAAGCTGAGGAATCAACCTAATACTTCATCATTCCCCAAATATCTTAAAGCAAGGCCCTTCAAAGAAGCCTTCCCAACCATCGATTGAAGCATGAGGCAACCCCACCCCTTTACTAAGGAAGGCACAGGGACCTGCTGCATGCAGTTTATCTCCACACTAGGTGGAAACTAAAGTGTCTGCTGTCAAAAATCAATTTCTGTTAAAAAGTAGGCAGGAAGTGGCATTTTCTGGGGTCTCCAAATAAAAAGAAATACATTAAAAAAATATGGACTGTGAGAGGAAGCAATGAAGGAGTTTCTTAGGGGAGTGGTTGGAGGGTAGCAGTTGGATGTGGGCAGGGGTAAACAAGCAAAGGAGGCCTTCAGACTGGACCAGGGGAGACCCTTAAAAGAAAAAACAAAAGCCAGAAAGGGGTAAGAAAAGCAAATAATGACCTTGGGTAGAGGGGTAATTGTGCTGGAGGGCGGAGCAATGTGTTAGAGGGAAAACAGCACTTGAGGGTTAGAGATGGAAAACACATGCACTTTCATGGAGTGTTGAAAGAAAAAGAAAAAAGAAATTCACTACATTGGAGCAGTGGAAGGCTACAATTCAATAAAACGGACTGTAAAGTAGCTATGCTCCAAGGGAAAAGAAGAGGAAGGTAAGCTCTCAAATAAGAACCAAGCAAAAGAGAGTGGTCAGAAAGACGACCAATGGTAAGCAGTGTTCAGGCTTTAATCTCACTGTAAGTTTTTGGCATGGTCTTCGAAATGCTTTCGGCTGCAAACAGCTAAAGGCTTTCTGGTAGATAAGACTTAGATGTCAGTGATGTCAACTACTTGTTTGACTTACGGTTCTCTAAGAATTTCCATAAGAGCTTCAATATGAAATTAAATGTAGCTTACATCAGTAGGGATTAATTGGTACCACTTATTGCAGCTATGATTAGGGTTTAAAAGGCAGTGAGCCTCTCCCTGACCTACTACAGGGAGCAGAAATAGATGGCTCAGTGATGGGAATTCATTCTTCCACTGAACTGACACGTGAATCCCATTCTGTGCCAGAATATCAACACTTGGGCCATTATGCTAGCAAAAATAAGAACTTACAGGATGGACGAACATGTCCAGGATTGCACCAGGACAGACATGGTCAAGCTTCCAGGCCTACGAGTGATAGAGCACTCTTGCAATCTATGGACAAGTTGAATAGTGATGGTTCCCAACTAAGGAAGGGGGACACGCTTCTACGTTGTTGATCAGAGTCTCAACCTTATATAAAAGGCAGATTCTTGTTTGAGTCAATTATCACACCACCTGGCGGTGAGGGTAGTAAGCAAAGTGTGCACAGGTGTCTCTTCTGGGCCACGAGGGTGTATGAAAAAAGGACAGTTTTGGAGATGCACTAGAAGGAAGCATGGGACATAATTGCCCTGATAATGTCCGTGTAGGACATTCGATAATTTACCTTTGTGTTGACAAATTGGATTGAATAATACATTCAGATTTGGCTTTCCAATTAAATAAGACTCCCTTGGGATTTTCTTGGTTGGATGCACATAGAATAGACTATATATGAGCGCACTGCTTGGAACGCTATCATTATTTGGATGAATCACACGCTCCTTTTGTATAGATTGTAGTGCTTGTTTGACTCATTAAACCAACACAGTTATGGGCAGATTGGGAGTAGCCAAGTACTCAGTACTTGTGACTAGACCAGTGGTTACTGATACACTACCCTGTCACTTGCAACTGAGGAAAAGATGGCATTCACAATGCTAGAAGGTCTATACTAGTTTATTGTGAAGAGAGATGGAGGGTTGTGCCCTCTCAATTAGTCAACGTCGGTATGGAATAAATGTCATACGTTTCACTGATGTTTATCACATGCTTGGTTTTTATTTATATTTCCATAAATAAAGTGCATTTTCTCTTTGAATGTCTCTGCGGTCCCGGAACCGCAGAGACGAAGCACTTTACTTCCAGAGGAATAGGAAGATTGATTGTTACAACGAAGCTCTGCCTTGAAAAAGCCCACGGCCATTGGGCCTCTAGGGCGAATCACATGTCGGCTTTTCTCTTCACCATTTCTGTCTACACTTTATTTATGGAAATATAAATAAAAACCAAGCACGTGATAAACATCAGTGAAACATATGACATTTATTCCATACCGACGTTGACTAATTGAGAGGGCACAACCCTCCATCTCTCTTCACACTCAACTCTACAAAGGCTCGTGGGTGTAGCCATTTTTACGAGGAATGTGCCACAACTAAATTGGGCCCTGATAATTGGAGCGCTAAAGTTCAGAACTTTCCACCCAAACAGCAATCTATACTAGTTTATGTTTGTGCCTCTTGGCTTAATGATTGCAGAGGCTGGGGCTGTAGGATAAAATCATCCTCACAACGTTGAGAATCCGGGGTAAGGAGAACAATGAACAAAAGGTAGATGCCCAATGGAAGAGGCGGGGTACACAAAGTTGCTTTAAGAAACACATCTGACAAAAGCTGAGGGTGGTGAACTGAAGCAAAAATGGAGAATCCAGTGGTTGGCAGACTGGGGGATGCTGAATATATGGCGCAGCTGGAATGTGGGCCTATGTGACTATTCATTTTACTCCACCCCACACAATCTATGTGCAAGATTATGTCATGTGACTAGTCAGAGACACTTCGACCAGCTAAATACCAAACAACATACCTGGCAAAACCCTGTATAACAATAACCGTTTGGAAATAGGATTGAAATGGGACACAGCGCCTACACCTGTACCCACTGGAAACTACAGCCGACATGGCTAGAAGACCAAACGATTAGAGAAATTAAAATGGACTACCCAACATTATGTTCACAACAACAACAGTACGGCTTCCTTCCTGGTACCTGGCTGGGTGACCTTTTAATTTACACTCAGGGGAGCATGCATACAGACCATGCTAAGGGCACACGCCCCAGATTATATCCCTCTAGGTAGGCTATATCCTGCTTTATGTGAGGAATATGGAATTGAACTGACAACTATACCTGTCACTATGGAGGAATTTGAGGACAGATCGGGCCTAAAGGGTAATTACAATGATATAATATGAAATGATATAGTTTTATAGAGCGCTGGAATGCCGAGGCGTCTTGGGGCTAAAAGGTGAGATAGGGGATCGTAGCAGTATAACTGATTTTAAGAAGGTGGAAACAGTTGTTTTTTACTGCCTTTCTGAAAAGAATCCTATTAGACATTAATCGTATAGAAATGGGCAGTTGATTCCACAAATTGGCCTTGCGAATCTTGGAAATACAAATAAAACCTGCGTCCGTAGATCTAAGGTAAGACAGAGGAGCAAGAAGACACATCAAACAGGAGAAAAGGCAACTAAGAGGAGGAAAGACATCACAATTATATCATCAACCCCTACAACAGCTGGAAAGAGATATTAATATATAAGAGAACTCACAGCTACACTTAAGAGAGCTCCAACTAACTACAGTAATATACATTGGCTAGCAAATATGACCGATATCAATCTAGAATTAGAAGGCATATATGCCCATGTCATAAAATATCCAACATACCTATCCAACACCACAGCCAAAAAATTCAAGCACAATCTATTGAGGAAAAAGCCAGACACGCTGATCTCTGACCCTTCCTTTAACATAGACAAAGGCATCATCGTAAATGACCTGATATTTTTCACCAGAAGAACGGCTAAATGGTGCATCATCATTATTAAGATGCTGAACATAAAATCTGTATGCAATATCCCACATGGCACAAAACTTATGATCATACCATCGCCAAGACTCAGAGCAAACCTATGCATAACTATGTACAAGAATGGAATAATGCTCATACAAGCAGCCAACAAAGAATTAGAAAAGTTTGATAATATCTTCTTAACACTAAAGGAAGGGGTAGAGAACCCAAGAGCACAACAACACAGGACCCCTCAAGTAGACATCTTATACACTGCCAACAATACCACCACAGGCAGCGTACTTCCTAGAAACACTCAGGATCAGCAACACTCAACGCCACGTGAAGACACAACGGAGACAAGAGACACATTGGATGGTGAGATCACAGAGAGAACAGAAATAGATATCGTTTATGAGAATACGACACAGGTACAGAGAGTAGAACCAACACCTCCCCCACATGATGTGAAAGCTCCCATGACAGCTCCTAAGATTGAGCCATGCATTAGGAACCCAGGAATAAAGGTCACAGAAGATTCCACCCATCTCAAACCCCCCACTATGTCAGCACAAATGTCATCAAGAACTGTACGAAATGCTCTTCACCCAAGGAGGGTGTCAAGATCAAATGACACGGAAAATGTATCACACAGAGCACATAGAGGAGGAGCAAACAGCAAAACCTTTGACTCAGAGGAAAAGTCCCTAGGAAGAAGAACAGATGTGGAATACGAGAACGCAAACCATGAGTCCCGAAAAGAAAAGAGCGGATGAGCACTCCTAATAAGTCATTCCTGACCCAGAAAGAAATAAAAGAGCTACAAGCTCAATTCGACAATATGTCACAGGACATCCGAAGCACATTACAAGCAATGGAAAATATGATGGAAATCACGTTAAGCACACACTCAAAAGTTGAAAGCATCCGAAAATTAGTGCATAATTCCCAAGGAAAGGTAATTGAGACAGCTATGCCATTTTCAAATAGGCATAACCGGCCATACAAGAATCTGGGTTACCTGTCGGAAGAGGAAATCTTATCCTTACTCCGGACGTATGAACCTTCAGACCACAGTAGAGGGGAGGAAATTAGAACAGTACCAATCAACGCAAATAGAACATCCAGACAGAATGAAAGAAAACCCAACCATAATGACTTACAACAAGTCCAGCTATCCACTAAATTGCTAGAGATGAGCACTAGTAGCTCAGGGAAACCAATAATATGCCTACTGCTCAACTGTCGGTCCGCAACAAAACATGCATCGGACATCACTGCCCTTATCATTAGTCAGGATATCGACCTAGCAATCCTGACAGAAACATGGCTTTCGGAATCCTCATCTCCAATCATGGACCTTCTAGTGCCCCCCAATACAACATTGTGAGGGTAGATAGAATAAAAAAGACAGGAGGCGGTATAGCCTGCATCCACGATCGAATATAGAGATCAACAAAATTCAAGCCGAACCACTCGAATCCTGTGAATATATAGGTCTCAATATACGAACAACTGACAATCAAAGACGCAACTTACATGCGCTGTACCACCCTCCAGGCAATATGCGACCTTTATAGAACAAATAATGGAGATCATCACAGCAAACTCCAACTATCACTCTAACAATATATTCCTAGGCGATTTTAACCTAAACTGGGAGGACAATAAGGACAAACAGGTCAACGCTCTTGAAGACTTTTTAACTGAGCTAAACCTTACCCAAGCCTGCACACAGCCTACACATACTCGAAAGGAGCAACACTAGACTGGATAATTTCGAGAAACAAGAATATCACGACCCTTTCAGTTTTTCAGTGCGATTGGTTGGATCACCTTGTCATAACTTTCCTTATACCCACCTTGAAAAAGAATAATACCACGCAGCCTATTAAACTCAAAAAGTAGACCCGGGACACTAAAGACTCGAATATTGAGCTATTGGTGGAAAGTTGTGAGAAGGAGCTGAATCCACCTAACAATCTGTTGAATGTGAATGAGCTAACGGATCACTACACTACATTAGTAACAAATATAGTCAACTCTACCGTGCCACTAAAATTGAAAAGCGTCACAGAAAAGGATAGAAATCCATGGTTCAATGGGTCACTAAATGAAGATAGACGGAAACTAAGACAAGCTGAAAGAAAATGGAGACTACACCCATCATCCCCGAACTGAAATCATTAAGAAAAATCAGAAACGAATACAAAAAAAAGATCCGCAACTCCAAGAAAGAATTTATTAGATCAGAACTGGATAACGCGAAAAACAGATCACGGAAACTATTCGAGATATTAAAGCAGCAATCCAACAAGGTGGCCAAAATTGCCCAAGAAACTACAAAAACTCAACTGGACTGTGAAGAATTCTCAACTTTCTTCACCAATAAGGCCGACATGCTTGAAAGAAGAGCTCAGGACGGCAGCTGACAACATGCCCAACCAAACACTAATACGGAGCAATACCACTTTGACAATCAATCTTGATAGGGCAAAGAACAAAGCACAGTGGGATACCTTCAAGCTATATGACCAGAATACCATCGCCAAAACGCTCTCGGATATCAAACCTAATAACCACTATAATGACCCACTCCCCTCTAAATGTCTTCAAAAAATCAACCATATTGTCATCCCTATATGGACTAGAATTATAAATGCCTCACAATCATAAGGGATCTTGCCGAATTGCCTAAAACAGGCCAACTCATCCCCATCATCAAAAAACCTACAGCGGACCCAGCAGATCCTAATAACTTTCGCCCAGTTACCAATATTCCATTACTTGCCAAATTAATTGAGAAATGTGTGCAAAATCAACTGAGCCAACACATCGCTAAGTTCATGCTACTGGACGACTGCCAATCGGGATTCAGAACAGGCCACAGCACGGAAACAGCGATCCTACTTATTGTCGATGATGCGTTACAGGCCCTAGATAGCAATAGAACATGTCTACTAATCCTTCTCGACCTGTCATCTGCTTTCGACACGGTAAACCATGGAAAATTACTAGCCAGGCTTCATGACAGGATGGGTCTGTCAGGAAATGTGCTGAAATGGTTTGAATCCTTCCTTCAGAATAGAACACAAAGATTTCTGGTCAACCAGACCCTATCACCATCGTGTCCCAACTCAATTGGAGTCCCTCAAGGATCTACCCTATCTCCATCTCTTTTCAACCTTTATGTCGAACCACTTACAGAAATTCTCAGAGACGCAAACATATCCTATCACATTTACGCAGACGACACGCAGATTTACATAAAGATCGCACCCCTGGAAGACATCAAGGAAATGAATGAGGCCCTAAAACTGTCACTTTGCTAGTTAACTTCCAATCTGAAACTAAACGCACAAAAAACAGAATTCCTATTAATTTCCCCACCAAAGAACCACACAGAAGTGAAGGAATGGAGCGAACTGATCACGGCACTAAACTGCACCCCTACGCTAGTGGATTCAGCAAAATCGCTTGGATTCACGCTAGATAAGAACCTAGACATGAAAGCCCACATCAAATCAATGGCTAAAAGTGCCCGTTTTCACCTGAACTACATTAGGAGAGTGAAACCATTCATTTCTATGGCGGACCTCAAACTGGCATGACAATCATTAGTGGTCTCAAGGATTGAATATAGATGCACAACCTCAGCAGGTCTACCAAAAATGTCCACAGTCCCACTAAAAGCATGCCTCAATGCAGCTGCAAGACTCATCACCGGAGCGAGGAAATTCGATCATATCTCTCCACATCTGAAATCGTTAAACTGGCCACATGACGAAGCCAGAATCCAACTGAAGATGGCATGTATTACCCACAAAGTGCTCCACTTTAAAACACGAAGATACCTGGCCCAGAAAATCGAGTTATCTGGAAGAGGCAGACCAGTCGGGGGTACCAAGGAGCTGCTGTTGAGACCACCTATGTTCCGGAAGAAGAAAACGTATAACAGAGCTTTCCCTTGAGCAGCCCCCAGAATTTGGAACTCACTCCCTTCAAATATAAGGAAAATCACAAACACTGCTACATTCAAGAGGGAAGCTAAGATCTTCCTAATGAGTACGTTCCTAAAATAGACAAGACAGGGCATCACCACCACCGGAACATAGATGTTCCAAAACAGCTCAACAAATGGAAAAGAGGAGAATATCCCATGCTAGGCTAAGAATAACCAATATCGGACCAATACTAATCCAGATTTATGGATGCAGAATGCACGGAATAAGACAACTCTAAACTATTGGTACTAGAGTCACAATACACCAAGTACATCTCAGTAGTCTAATCCACGAACTTCCATTGAAACTTTTAAGTCAGACATTTACAGGAATTATACAGACATATGTATTATCCGAACCTTATACAGACATATATAATTTCCGAAACTACCTCATACCATGTGAAATGTTTTTATATTGCTTTGCACAAAACTTACCTCATGCCAGTTAAGATGTATATTAACTAACCTACCTCATGTGAATGTAAAGTGCTCTGATACCCAAAGGTCACGTTAGCGCTATATAAAACTCTCTAAATAAAATAAATAAATAAAACGTGTACCTTTTCGTTACTTGGTTATAAATGTATATCATAAAAAAGTTGATGTAATAGAGCCAATACTGACAGGTGGTGCAATCCCTGAGCTCACAGGTGGCCTTCTAGTCCCATTGCTGTAACCAACATGGTTATGCTGCTGCTAGTTACATTACTTAGCCAATATACCACTTGAACTTTGTGTGGAGATATTCAAAGAACTGGACACCCTGTTGGAAACCCTGATCTGTGATTTTGGCAGGCGGAGATTGGCACTAGCCAAGCTAAAACTTCCAACAGAGAGTGGTGGCATGGGTTCCCCAGACTTCAGAGGATACAACGTGGCAGCCCAACTACAATAAGCAGCACTATGTATTGCTGAACGTCACTTGAGTGAATCAGGCGACATGAACAGACAAATGCGGGATGGGGCTATTCAGGCACTAAACACAGGAAAGGTCTTAAACAGGAGTTATTTTCTAATGATAATTTCAATTGCCCCTTTTCTAAAATCAAATCCAATGGACATTTACTCAGTTTTGTAAAACTTTGAGAAATGACACTAATTAACTTGCAGTTTGGTCTTTATAGTTAAAGTATCCGAATTAGAGTCATAGTCCAATGCAACCTACAAAACTGAACTAGAGGTATTGTTTGCGCAGTTAAGAAATGAAAGCATGAGACGCCTGTCCAATGGACAGACAGATTAGAGCAACCTTGTGTAACTTCAAAACTGCAAAAAATGTAGTCCTTTGGAACTGAGAGACCCAATTAAAAAGAACTAAAAACAATTTAGTAAAAGGTGGGTGAATCAACGAGAAAATGGTATGCCCTCCTCGAAAAGCCATTTGGACCATCTAGCAAAATGTGAAAATAGATCTTCTGAGGATCAACCTTTGAGAGCTAATTAATCTGATCAGACGCAAGAAGTTCAGTCGTAGCCAACACTCAAACCTCAGGGCCCTCCATCTGAAGGAAATGAAAAAAATTCCGCAGTCAATGAATCTATAAGCTTGATCATTGGGGGCCCATCTGCAAATAAGTTATCAAAGAAGAACAGAAAATGTCCAAGGAAGTTAAATATAAGACAAAAATATCAGGCAAAATTAGATCAAAAGACTTACCCCATATTCAAGAATTTATCGCAGGGAAACAAGACAATGAACATAGTCTCAACTAAGGAAAAACCACTTGGTTATAGTATCATTTCAACAGGTGGAGTGCAACACTCTCTTCAGGATTTAAAATCCACCCCAAGCTGTGGTACAACCAAAAATACTGAGACTTCTGTCCCGGGCGGCCACCATCTGACATGCAGCATATACTGCAAAAACAACAACGATTGCTGCGGCCCATACAGAGGAGCTCTCCATTGGCACAAATACGCATACTCCTGGAATGGGGCTTAGTTTCATGAATAGAGAAACTGTCAAAAAACGGGTGGCAGATGAGAATTAACCACGCATCATAATTCGGTTGAATACAATATAGGCCAATTACTTCAAGGCATTCACCCCATCAAAACGGATGCCGTAGACCACAATCCCTCTCTGACTACTCACACCAAAAGTAATTCTCCTTAAAGTTGCTCACTGAAGCTAATAGCCTGGATTCCAAAGTCAGCTATGGATGGATTAACAGCACAACCTCTAATATCTTGCCCGAAGCAGCATCGCAGCAACAAGTCCTGCAAGCAGGAATCACATACTACGATTCAGCCAGTGTGCACTCAGGAGCTTCATCTGAAAGGGCAAACAGCACTATTGCGCCTCCCTTTGGGAAGCATGACTCGGTCCTCCATGAAGCAGAGAACCAGGATGCGACTCTCATTTTTAATCCAGAATAAGGTTCTTGCGGGCATGAAGATATTATGACTAGACACAACTTACTCATGTTGCTCTCATCCCTCCCTAGCTTGGACACTCTCATGTCCAAGGACCTTTTACTATATTGCTTTTATTCCAGCGACAAAAGATGACCTGAAGGAGGCAACTGGGGTGATGTTTTGTGATCCTGAAATAGAAAGACATGTAGAGGAACATACCACGATCTTTGCTGAGTGGGCGATCAGCATCAGTAAAGTATCCAAAGCCAAATACCCTTGGCTCCTGGCCATGTCCAGCTACAGGCACCGCCAGTGGAACTCTGTTCTCCACTCCTCCAAAGATTCACAAATTCCTATATGTGGAATCGAGACAATTCGGATCAAGTTGAAACACACCGCTAACATCAGAGCATGCTGGTTTGCCCCCAGCCTGCATTGAAAGCCAACACATCATCCAACAAAGCAAGGAAATACCACTTTTAACAGCATCCCTGCTCCTAGGCTAAAGTGTGCTTTGTAGTTTTGCTCGTGGAACATTCGAGACCTTAATAACCTTACAACTAATATCGACACAATGGATGAAATTAGCAAAATGGACATTGTCTGTTTGCAAGAAATTTACCATGGCAAGTTTTTTTTTTATTCTTCTCGCCAGTCGAACCTTCAGCCAAAGGTGGTCACTCCTCAGGAGGAGTCTATATCCTGCTTCATCAATCCTTGGAGCTAAAGGTAAAAGTGCTTGCTAGCGGATTGGGTGTGTACAGCTTTGCAACAGTAACTGCCCCAAACAAAGCCTATCGCTGGAAAGCACCCCCAATGGTCGTCAGATGCATCTACATAAACCCGAAGCAGCCCAAGAGAAAAACAGCTATAAGCAAAGACCTAACAACTATTAAATCCCTAAGACAACACTGTCTTGCAGCCACATGGATATTGGCAGGTGATTTTAACAAACATTTATTAGGATCAGCGGAATCCGCCTGATTGCAACTGGAGGAACACAGAGGCTGGCACATTCCAAAGATTGTCCTGGGGGAAACCAAGAAGGACAAGGCCGGAGGAAAATTTGCCACTACTCTCTATTCACTGGGCCTCAGACCCGCTGTCTTGCACATACATTACAAATGTGAGCTCTTCTTTAATTGACTACATATGGGTCTTCATGCAGGTCTATTCTCTGGTGCATAACCTCCAAGCTCAGCATAGTCTGACTAGTGACCTCACCAGTTTAATCTGCACTCTATCCAGGACATCCGCTACTCACACAAACATGGGCAATTGGTAGGGAACAAGGCATTTGTGGGATGAGCAGAATAAACTGGTCCACAGCTCCAACAAATGTAAAAACGGAAGAACTGCTGATGCTGTGAAGATCAGGGGCATGGGAGCAAGCATGCCCACTCTTACACTCGGCTGGGTTTTTGGATCAGCTACTTAACAAATTCGCCATCACGGAGAGTGGAGTGAAACACAGGCAGGTAAGTAAACACACTCCAGAGATGAGAGCCCTAAAACTAACGTTTAATCAACTCTTGAGGACTGCTCGGATAAACAGTCATGCTCGCCCTACAGTGGAAGCAATCTGGCAATCTAGGAAGTCATACAGAGAAAAATAAGGTATATTGCCTGACAAAAACAAGATTCACTGTGGGCAGAACTTTTTGAGGCTACAAAAATCAAATGCTCCAAAACTTTGAGGAATGGTCAAGAAAATATCAATGAGAACGCCATGAGGGTCATGCAGTTCATCTCAGCTGCACAGTGGATTGAATACATCTCCAACCTGTACAGCCTAGGGGAGGCAAGGCTTATCCCAAAACCATTGTTAGCAAACACATAGGTCCTTGCCCATGGAAACCTTGAGCAATGGTGCAGAATACGGCCAGAGAAGATAAGATCAACCGTACAATAGCATACTTTCGAACAGCAGGGGCCCCTGGTCCCAATGGCCTCCGTACTCGAATATTTAAATCAGCATTTGAGGAATGGCCATCCCTACTAAACCCTCTTTTCAAGAACTGCATCATGTTGAATGATGTCCTGGACAGTTGGAGAGGCTCCATACTAAACACAATCCAAAAAAAGGTGCGAGTGACCAACCAGCTAGTTTCAGCTTTAGCCCCCCTTGACATTGATGGGAAATGTTTTTCAAAAATCCTGAATAATGAACTAGAAGACTGGATCAACGCTAATGCCTTAATTCCCATCACTCAAGCCGGCTTGAGACGCAGCCATGGAATTGAAGACAACTTGATTATCCTCTCATTTCTGATCGTGGCCTCCTCTGCCAAAGATGCCCATACTCTATACAAAGTTACCACCAAAAGGGACAGCCCTATTACCTGAACCAGGGGCAAGGTAAGACTAGAATCCTAACAAAGGTTCAAGTAATACATTACGTACAACTTAAATTAAAATAATGTAAAAAATACATCACATAAAGCAAGACAAACTATGCAAAACGTAAATATATTGACAAGTGATACCCTTACACAAGCTCAAATATGTACAAAATTTAATGACAGTAATATAAAACCGGAAGAAAATGGTGCTCTCTTAGTTACACAACAAACAATATAATAAGATAATTGACAGTGTAAACGTAAACAGTTGCTGAGGAAAAATTATTACATACAAACTTCAGACAAAACAAAAAATAGAGATAGCATAGATTGTTGTTTTGAGAAATTGGAGAAACAAATCACAATTCTAAATAAGAAAATTCCTCACATAGGATTGGGGATGGTTCTAATGGTTAAGTTAAAGAACAAGAAGCACCCATATTTCAATTAGGGAGATGCTAATGATCAAACAAATGTATCCCGTGCCCGTGGTAACTTGTTGAGCCAATGGGTAGCACAGCTAGAACTGATCAGCTTAAATGGGTGCTTCAAGCACGATATCCAGGCAAAGAGAAAAAATGTAGGTGAAAAATTAGATTCCCTGGGTGATTACTGTATGATTTCGTTTTTTGCTATTCGATTAAAGTTCTGATGTGGGAAGGCAATGATCATCTTCCATTAGCTGTGGAATAATCTCTCATGAAACTTCTGGCTACTAAACAAAGGCTTCATTTCAACATTGATAATGGTCATGGGAAAAGCTAGGCTTCTCAGAGCTGTAGTTGTGGTAAATCAACGGTTACTAATGCAAAGAATCTATTTCCTCCAGCAATGTTTACTGTAAGTAATATTTATATGCAACAATGTATATCACTTTTTTCTGTTTGGATGGGAGGAGGAAAGCAACAGGGGGTCAGGCCAAAGAGTCAAGCAACAAGGGGAGGGAGGAGGGGGCAAGCAACGGGGGTGGGGGGGTGGCGGGAGCTAGCAATAACAATACTTGTTGAAAAGAAAGCAGGGTGACCTAGCTTGTTGTGGAACATCACAGTTGAACCTGGGGCAGGGATCCAAAAGGAGAAGCAGTAAACGCCTAGGACCTTTCTATTTAGAAATGTTTGTCAATATGTATGTTTGATTACGTTTATAAGGTTTTCAGTCACATGTTGGAACCTAGAGTGCTACTCTTTTCAAGCCGTTGCTGCTACTGCATTAGGTAAAATTAGTTTAATGGCTCATCTGTTTTGTCTTTTATTTTTTACTGTACCCTCAGAGAATCAGAGAGACAGTTTTTCAATAAATTCTGTAACTAATAGTAATATACTGTGTATGCTTGTCGCTGTATGGACTATGAATGTATTATATTTGCTTTTTTAATTTATTTTAAGACTTGTGTAAACATATCTACTATCAACTATGTGTACACATATCCACTATACTTCTGCAACTTTTGCTTTTTACTGAGAAATATCCTTGGCAATTATATGATGAGAAGCTGAAAATTGTAATGCAATATACCTGGACGTACTTTTAAACAGTACTCTACATTCGAAAGATCGCTAGCCTTGGTTAGAACTAACACCTGGTCCTCTTTGAATGGCCTGTGTCGCTTCAATTTCACATTCTGTAATTTCATCATTAAAAGTCTGCAATCAAAAAACAATACTAACTGCTCTGGAAGTCTATACTCGACTGATACTGGAATTAATTACTAAGCTAAAACAAATTACAACTTTTCAAGTAAGAAAGTTTGGAAAGAATATCATGATTTTTAAATCCCTTATAGTGGAAACTATTTGCTGAGAGCAGGGCCACAGAAATATGAGTTCCCTTCTGGGGTATCTATGAAATCAAGTGTTTCTGTAATTTGATTAATGAAGGAAGCACAATCAATAGCAGGTATGGCCTTAAGGCAATTAGTGCTAAGCAGAAACCTCTGGGCTGGAAGTAAACATCAGTTGCTCATCAAACAAAATATGAAGTGTCCCTTTTTTTCTGATATGGGTGCAACTAATGCCCACATTTTTGGTGGACAGCGCAATATGTAAATTGATATCAAAAGTTAGTTCCTTTCATTTAGATGCAGTCTATATTTCTCCTAATCACTCTTGTGTCATTTGTTAGAATCTGTAAATGAACTTGGTATGCCAATATATTTGTCTTCAGAATCTAATCCCAAGTTATGACATGACTTAATCATGGCACAAGTGGGTCCTTTGGACTATCAAACTAGGCATTTAAAAATGAGAAATCCTTGTTCTTACGGCGATTGACCTTTTTAAAAATCAGGAGCTCTATTCCACGTCATAATGAACTGTTAAAAATATAAATCATGGAGTGAACCAGTGGCGTATTTAGACCTTTTGCCTCCCGTGGCGGTCCCTGCGTTTGCAGCTCCGCGGCGGCCGCATGTTAAAGCGGGGGGGGGGTTCCATCGTATGCAGCCCTAAAACTCATACTGCCCCTCTGTCCCCCCTTAGTACGCCACTTAACTGAATGCTTCATAATCCCAATATGTGAGTGTGGGAGGGCAGGTCGCATATACAGACGCGGAGGCTGAATATATTGTCGAACAGGGCCTTCTTTATTGTCAGATGACACAGACTTAGATTTAACTACAGGTTCTAAAGTTCTTTCTTCTGCAGGTGTCTTCTCCTCTCTTGAAGGGTCGGCTGATGTACTTAGCGTTGCTCTTCCTTCTTCAAGCTGAAGACGAAGGCCTTAGGCTGATGTGGACTCTGTGGCATTGGTTTACCCGGAGGGCACCGAGAAGAGAGAAAGGGAACCCGTCAGTGCATCAGTTCTGACTACTGTACGCCTTTTTTCCGACACCCAATAGTGCACAGAAATGTGGAAGGGGATAAGTGAGGGATTAAGGGGGGGGGGTTGATCAGGAATGGTTTAGGGAGTGAAGTAAGGCCAAGGGTGAAGAACAGGGTTTGAGGATAGCCCAGAGTGGTATCAAAAACTACTAGTTCTCAATCAATACTGTAAACAGACGTGTCACAGAACCTGTGCAGCAAAACAGTGCCCAAGAATCAAAACGTGCTTCTTTGTTGTGCTCAATGACCACGTATGTGCATTTGACTCTTGCGATGCCCCTCCATACCGTACTTTACCTCCCTCCTCCCTCAATAGCCCTCCCACAACAACCCAACAACAGTAACCCGTTCCGGTTTCACTCACCGGACCCGCCGTAACTCTACAGAGTCACGGCACGCTCACCTGCCTCCTCCGGGGGACACCACCACTCCTCCGTCCAGCGGTCCTCGGTATCCCCCGCCTCTTCACTGTCAGGAACGCTGTCTTGACTCTCGGCGTTCAGCTCCGGCTCCCGGCTCCGAGATTCGGCGTCCTTCCACGCGTGGTCAGCTTCTTCCATGTGCAGCTCCACCCTCACGATGGTCCGCAATGCTTCTTCCTGGTTGACGTCCGTTTTTACTGGTGCCCGGTCTTCTGCTCCTCCCCTTGACTCCTGACCTCGCTGCGAAGAGAGACGAGAGGTGGGTGTCTCTTCCCTTACATCCAGCTGGACGTGATTACCTCGGCGGCGTCCTATCCGCGCAGGGGATTCTGGGCATGGTAGTCCGGCCAATAGGCGAGTCCCGCCGGGTTCCCTCTCACAGTGAGATATTCTGATTCAATATGAACACTGATGTTTTTACATTTATTTTTAAGTTATTGGGCTAGGAAGGGTTGACGACCACAGGTTTGTTTTCCATGGTAATATGTAGTTAACTGATGATAAATCTGACTTAGCATTTTTGCACGCTTCCGATTTTAAATGTTGGTGTGGGTGTTAAGTTATCTAATACATGTTTTTAAGATGATGACATTTCAAAAACATCCGCATAACTTCCTGTATGGGAGTTATGGGATGCCTATCCATAATGGACCTTTTTCACAAACTGCATTTTGCAGTACATAAAGTAGTAACTCCAGTTTACCCGGAGTACTACTTTATCTACTACCAAAATACTATTCAGAAACCTATAGCCAGAGTCCGCCACCTCTCGTGTATTTTCTGTGCAAAGGTGTACAAAATATTAGTAAACGAGGGAGGGACCAGGTGAAGTGGGGAGAAGGGCGAATAATTACAACTTCATGGGAGGAATTTGAGAAACTGCAAGGAGTTGTTCGGCAGGGACATGATAATACAAAGCATACACCAACAAAAGAGTTAGACAATTGTAATTCATAAACTACAGTCTTACAGGTAACAAAACCCTAAAGGTGTCAAAACAAGCATAAATGTATTCCCTCCCAGCCTTGGAGTGCGTTAAGAGCTACACATGCCTAACCATTGTTACTGGAACATATTGTCATAGATAACAATGGTGGTGTGGAATTAAAATAACATCCGAAACAAACTAACTTTAAATACCTTAACTTACTTCACACTGAGTTCTTGGAATGGTTTTTACTCATACTTTAACATTAACTGCCCACCCAATGCTAATGTTCTTCATTCAGCCAGCCTATGTTGCTGGGAAAGTATGGGGCGTCTTCTTTTGCTTCAGTCGGAACTGCGTTCTTCACATTGGGACCACAGTGTTTCATACGGCACCCCTACAATGTGGGGATGAGTTTTCCTGCTCTGTGGCACTGTGCAACTCACAGTGTCTTCACCACTCTCTCACCGATGCACTCTGCTCTTGGTTCTCCATGGAGTTGCACTCTCTTATTTCAGCGCACCAAAGCTCCTCTACCTCTTAGGCGCAGTGATGCAGATTATGACTTCTCATTTTAAGGTCGCCGAAGGATGCTACACCATTCATCAAGGTTGCAGGCAGCACCAAGTAGATCCCCGCAGTCTCTGACATACTTCATGTCTACTTTTGGGCCCATTTTGGGCCTCTAGATCTAGCCCCCCAGAAGAGAACTGATAAAAAGCAGCCATCTTTACAACGGGCCAAGCCCTGCACCCCTCTATATCTTTATAATTAAACTTCAATGACGGGCCAACTAGTAGTAACTTTAAACTCAAATTCTGAAGTATAATGTAAAAACCCATCACTTGAGGGAGTGGAATCATGTAGGTCTACACCGAGGTGTACATTTTAAGTTTGGAATTGGTGAAAAGCAAAAAAAATGAGAATTATAAATATAAGTGTAGGAGTAAGAATAAGCATTAGTAAATATACTTACCTTTGTGAGCCTGGCCCAAATATATACATTTGTGGACAATTCATTTACATTTCCATGAGCTGTGTGTGTCCATTATACACAGTGTAAAATGTTTTTTACATTTATGAGACCCCAACAATGAAATGGAATTTTGACCACAGACCCTACTGCGTGTCCTAAGTTAGCAGGGATTTTACAAATGATCAAGTGCAAAACAAAAAGAGCATATATTTTGTACTGAGCGAAGGCAAGCATGCTTGAGCAGGATTTGCCTATTCATTAGTACTGAAAGTGCCTTGTGAACCCTTCTCTGACATCAAAGATGGCTTCCTGCAGTGCAAACAACAAATAAGGCCACTTTCAAAGTGTCTTGGTAACAATGATTGGCAATATCACTCACAGCATTACTGTTAACCAACTTTAATACTGCACCATTATGGAGCCTCAACAGGTTTCAGGCCTGTAATGAGGAATAAAAGGAACCATGTGGTAATGCCATCCATTTTTCCACATGTTTTTCAGGGGGCCTTTTATGAGGTAGACATATGTTCAGAAAAAAACCCATTTAGTACCGCCTCACTTGTAATTCTGTTTCGGGCAGAAACTTTTGTTAAACGGCTCTTAGAAGTGAGGGCTACAGTGCTGTTTGTGCAAGGCGCACTATTGATCCGATGAGGCTCTTGGATCTGGATTGGTAAAGTGGGTGCATGGCCCACGTTTGCGGTATAGCGCACAATCACGGTGTGCGCCCAGCAGAAACCTGGGCTTTGTTCCTGATGTGTATGCCGCAGACGTGCTAACAGTCAGAGTAGTGCAAGCACTACATTCATTGAGTGCAGCAAGGAAGCACATCAGCTCTGTGTTTCTGTACAGGAAGCCCCTCCTCTTCCATTGCCAGAGGTAGAATCCTGGTACTGCCCTCCAGAGGAAGTGGCCACTGTGTGCAAGCAGGGGCTGGCAGTGCGCTCTAACTGCGTCTAGTCAGTGTCTTTGGATGCACACACCAGGTCTGCCGCTGCCTCTGTGGCCCCTTCAAACTTGAGCCCTATGGATGTATTCCTGCACAGTGTCCAGTTAGAGCATTCCCCATCCCCTGAGGGTTGGGTGAGGCTTTTTGCCCAATGGCCTCTAGTTGGTCAGGTGCATCATCAAAACCATTGTCTTTTTTTGCTAGAAGCCACACCATCAACCTACTGAGGAAACTCCATTTACATTGGCCAGAAAATGGATGGTCATAAAATGTGTTTTAAAGAAAGGGGGGGGTCAAACATCTCGGGCCTGGTGTAGTGAAAACTAGAGCACTATATCTATTTGTTCTCTTCCCTATGTTAGGGTGAAAACAGTTCATAAACCAAAATGTGTTCTGTCCTAAATCGACTCGTAGAAGTAAGCTCGATTGCAGCTTGGAGAAGCCGGCCTCCCCTGCTCACAGACCCACTTAGGCCCGCTCCACCTGCACGTGCCGCCCGCCTCCTCGCCTGAACCGGCGCGCTCCGGATCAGGGGAGCCCCGCGCGCCACGCTGATTGCGCGCATCTGTCTCGGGCTGACAGCTCGCTTGTTAGAGCCGCGAGTCTGCTGTTTAATTTACCTGACTTGTTAACAGCTCACTGTTTGAAGTTCCGCGAAGGGCCTGATTTCCCATTTTACAGTCAAAGCGCCGAATTCCCCCGGACGGCTGATATTCACAAATAATCTGGTACTTTGTAAACCGTCCCGGGGGCGCGCGGGGGACACTGATCAGAACGTATCGCTGTGTTTTTTTTTTGGTGCACGGATTGATGTGTGAAAAGAACACGGAGGCTGCGAGCCGGTTCCCAGGGACCAGAGCGCCCCAAGTACGCCACTGGGGTGCGGGGGTGCAAGGCCATGGGCAGTGCATCAGTCACTTATCAGAAAGAGCAACGTGCACTCGAGGGCTGTCCTCGGGCAATCAGTCTCTGCGAAATTCCTTGCAAACCCTCCTTATGAATTCAGTGCCTGAGGCACGCAGGGGCGCCTACAGCCCCAGACCGACAGCGGCGCTGCACAGGGGGTCCAGCCTACTAAACCGAGTTCACTTGCATCGGCAGCTGAAAAGAAAAAAAAAATCAAAAATATTGAGATCAAAACATCTCCGATTTTAGAGAACGGCAAGAGAAGTAAAGTTGGGAGATCGAGGCCGAAGTACCCCCCATAGCATAACAAATGTGATACAACGGTGGTGATATTACGCTTTTAATTTATTTGTGTATCTGTTTTAGATAGATCTATTGACATTGTAGGGATTCAAAATAGCACAAGGCATAGATCCAAGTACCCCTGGAGAGTTTTACTGAATGATTGTGTTTCTTGTGTCGCAAAAGCATCTTGACATCAGGAGCCGGATCACAAAATCAGGCGCTGCTATGCGTGTGTCCTTGGTGATAGGAAAAAGAAGGGTTTGGGGAAAACACCTTTCACCCCAGTATCATACGATCAGGTTCGTGGAGGTGCTTACATGCAGCAAGAATGTAAAAAATGTAAATTGATACTTGTATAGCGCACTACTCACCCGCAAGGGTCTCAAGGCGCTTGTACGAATACCGCTGTGGAACCCATCCTGGCTTTCCCTGTGAGGCGTCCACTCCTGGGAACCCCCAAGGTGGAGGCCAGGCATCCTTAGCGTTGTGGGTGCCGTTGTGGAGATTAAGCAAGCTATTGCCCAGAGTTGCAGAGTGGGACTCCATGATTGGAATAGGCACCGAGGCGAGAATGATCAGGTCCGTGGAATTTTTGAGCCCAAGACCCGCCGAGGCGGGGAATTGAACCCTGGTCCCGGGCTAGACCTCTGCAGCCACGCCCACCCCGGAAGCGGCAGACTTCTCATTACCGAGCCGGCTCCGCACGGCAACACTAGCCGAGCAGAGGACGGTAGCAGTAGGTTAATGGCCGATTCCTTCGCCCACCAACTGTAAGTAGAAACCTTCTTTCTCCACAGAGAACCTGACACACTATCGGGTATCACGGTGCAGATCACTCTATTAAGCCGGGCACACTCCATGTTGCTCGACTGGTAGACGCGCCTCTTACCATTTTCATATTCCGCTATTACAGAATATGTTTCCTTGGCGTGAAGAGCCTACCCCTGCCCGTTGAAGCACATTAGAGCCTATAACTAAGTAAGCCCTCGCTCAGGCCATGCAACTTATGTGTGTGTTACGTATGTGTTTGTCTTGTACGTTGTTTTACGTTAATCTACGTTATTCAATGACGATGTGCACAATATGCAGCGCCGATTTTTTGCAATCACCAGCCAATGACTGAGGATCACGACGATAATTTCTGCGCACCCCCATGGATATATACGAGTGCAATAAATAGTAATGCATGTAGGAATGCACGCACCTAGTGATAAGTGCGCCTTTAAGAATATATACAAGTGCTATAAACAATAATGCATGTAGTAATGCACGCACCTATTGATAAGTGTATGTGTCCAGAGAACCCCCCGCAGACACTTAATCACCCCGTTATTTTATCACACGGAGGGCAAAACTTCTATGGCATGAAATATCACAGCACAGAGACACTTCACGACGTTACAGGAGAGTAAGCATGATCATAACTGAATTTTGTTTACCTTCCTTTTCCCACAGGTCTCTTCTTCTTTTTTCATTTTTTTGCCTGCTCATCTACTTGATCGAGCGCATATACCACTGGCCATTTGCCATTAGGTTCACAGGGGTTCAGGACAGGGTGCGCCTTTTAGGGGGCCCACACCTCCCGTCCACCTGTTTTTGTTCCTGAGGAATACCGGGCAATTGCCCATTTGGTAGAAACATGTTGACCAATTCACACAAACACATACAGAGATTCTCTGGTCGTAACTCACCTACCAGTATCTCGCCACCAATATTTTTAACATTGTTCAGTTGCTCCAAAATAAAAATTATGTTTTGAGCTAAACCAGGACAATTTTAAACATTTTTTTTGCACCTACAGTCACAACCCGCTCCACTGTAGTACAGGTGTTGAAGCACATCCTGGTGACGCTAGGTCACCAGGGTGGACCCCGATGATGAAGCATGTCACCACTAGGTTGGTGAGTGAGGGGTTTTAAACAAAAGGTTGAATTTTTTCCTTTTTTGCCAGAAAGTTCACCCTCCAGAGAATTTTTCAAACTCTCCGTTGGGGATACTCCTCTTTTTGTTTCATTGGGCAATAGACTGCACACATGTCCCACTTGCGCCCGAGCGGATACTGACACCACTACCGCAACAGAAAACACACACATTCCATCAATGTGCAGGCAATAGTGGACCAACGGGGACTAATCACCACTGTCATCGCCAACTACCCAGGCAGTGTGCATGATTCCTTTCTGACAGTCCATCATCAACCAGCGCTTCCAGGATAGCAGATATGGAACAGGGCTGCTCATTGGTAAGTACCTAATCAACACACCACAAATCCCAAAGCCTCCAACGCACAAAGCACAACTGTGACCAAACCACATTCAACATGTCAAACTACATGACCACCTTATTGACATGACCACACCACTCCATGGTCATCCTGGGCTACCCCAGCACCCAATACAGACATTTCATGGCACCACAGCCACACAGCAGCCATAATACCTTTGAGGCACTGCTTTGCCATCATGACTATACCCCAGTCTCCCGCAGGTCAGTGTCCTGTGGTGGAGGGCCTGTGTCGGCCGCTGTGCGTCCAGGGCCACTAGCCCTGTGCGACGCGAGTCATCCCCTCTTGTAGTACTGACATTGCATTTCTGAGTGCCTGATGACTGTTGGTGTATCGCGAACATTGGTCGTGTTGTGAATTCCACGTTGTCACAGAGTTGTTTTCCCACAATAGGCTGAGGTGTTGAAAGTTGCGTTACTCTACTCTTGCGATTGGTATCACACGTTCTTGTGAATATACCCCTTTAATTTTTAACCTGTATTTCAGCAGAGATGTGGGCATTGAAACAAAGAAGTTGTCAAAGAGGTGGCAGTCAGTGTGTCCCCCATGGGCACCCATAGAAATTGAGGCATCTGCTTAAAGTTTCCCATGGAATTCCCCTTCAAGCAGGTGTAGTAAATAACTTCACCCACTCTCAGTAGGATGCCTTTCCAGTTTATAGGTCTGGCTTGACAGCATAGGTATCAGCAGATATTATGTGATCAACGAAAATGAGCTGCTAAAGAGAAAGGGGCCTAGGCACCACCATTATGCTGATGCTTTTGGGAACATGATTTGATTGGGCCAAAGTTGTGTGCTTCCACCAAAAAGATTACTTTTATTGAACTTTTTGGCTTGTGTCAAAGCTTGTACTCAATCCAGCAGGACTGAGTTTGTTATGATGGTAAGGTAATGATCATGGCTATAGCCGTAGTACGTTTACTATGACGTATTACAATTGCGGCAGTAAGATTGAGATATTTATTGTGAACAACATATGTTAAGATCAATCCATTTAAGAGTGGATTATCACTACTCTCGATGCGGGATGCCCGTGGGGTGATAGTGCCTTTATAAGTATGCCTAACATTTAACATTTAACACAAAAGCTTGAAGAGAAGGATTTTATTACATGAAGTATCACAGATTGCCATATTAAGTGATGGTTTTGGTAGTGTTTACCCCCGTGGCAAACTGTGGATATAGAAGATTTGTAATTACACGATTCTTGTTTGGCCCTCTTAGAAGAGAATGTATTTTGCTTTGCCCACTGTAATGTTATAAACGATTGTAATTTTATGACTGTCGTCTGCCTGATGGTTGGTTTGTGGGAAACCTGAAGCTCAGTGCAGCAGGCCTGGGTTGGTTTTGGTAACAAGCTAATGCTAACTGCCATAGGACTGTTTGGTTTTCTATCGAACGGTATTTCAGATGCCATAGGTCTGAGCTGTTTATATAGAAAAGTTATGACAAAGGCCGTAGGCCTGATTAAGTTAACACTCATGCCAAAGCCAATGGGCCTTTAAGGGTGCATTGTTTTTGCACCTTGATAAAGCCTGTAGTTGAGTATAATGTTACCGGGGCTCTCAGAGATTACTTTGTAGGTAAGGATTTGGTGTTTGTTACTTCCTTTGACAAAGAAGGATTTGCACTGTAATAATTCTTGTACGAATCTCTTGGAAAGGCTTAGCTGTCTTCAAGAATCTTATAAAAATAAACATACATCCATATATTAAATATATATATGCATATAGATACATAGGGGGGAATTGGGTCATTCATCTTCTTTCATTGGTCTGTCTGTCATTTACACTGTCCATGGCAACTCACTTATTAGGGTAATGGTCCAGTCGGTTATTGGCTCTCTTGCCCTATGAATGATGGCATTTTCTGATCACATGTGCTCATTTATCTGAAGACGAGTGTTCTTCTGTGTTAGGGCTAATGGGCCAGTCTAATAGAGTTGAATATTCTCATTTTGTAGTTCTACTTTCACATCTTTACTTCTCTTTTTATTTAAATGTGTCTTAAGAGGCTACAGCAACTCCCCAATCAATGTGAAAGGCCTGCTTGCTTACTGCTCTTTTAATTTGCAGTGTGCTGCATCCGGCGTGGCTACTTCCTCTAAACCCAGTGTTGGTCCTGACCCTCCATGCAAGGTCATCCCCAATTTTTTTGTCTTCATCCCTCCTGCTTTCTGAACCCTTTTTATTGGCTTTTAGGATGATGCACACTTTACCACTGATAACCAGTGCTGTGTGTGTGCTACCCCTCTAAAAATTGTAAAATTGGCTTACACCCAATTGACACATTTAATTTACTAAAAAAATGGTACTACAGGTACCAGGTCCTGTAAATCAAATGCTACTAGTAGGTCCACAGCCCTGATTGTGCTACCCACTTAAGTAGGCTTTCAAACATGTCCCGGGCCTGTCATTGCAGCACTGATTGAGCCAGCCACTTAAGTAGCCTTTCGAACATGTCCCAGGCCTGTCATTTGAGCCAGTGTGTGCAGTTTTAAAACAACATTTTGACCTGGCAAAATAAATCTTTTTAGCCAGCCCTAAACCGTTCTTTTCAATACATAGAAGTCAGTCCTATGCCAGGCCATAAGTAGCCCACAGGGCAGGGTGCGTTGTATTTAAAAAGATGGACTTTTTACATGTCCTGATAGTGAAAGGCTCCCAAATTTGTGTTTAACTATTGCAAGGCCTACCTCTCTCAGAGGATAACATTGGGTTATATTATTACAATTAATGAGTGATAACTTTTGATTGGGAGCAGGTAGGAAATTCATGTTTGGCATGTGAGGAATTGTAATTTAAACCCTTCTTAAATGACAAATTGAGATTTTAAGTCACAATTCTGAAAAATCCACTTTTAGTACATTGGTAATTTCTTCTCCTAGCCATTTGGTGCTTGCAAACTGTTTCCTGGGTCACATGACTAGGTGTAGAAGGCAGTTGGCCTGTATGTATTTCTCATAGACAGCATCACAATAAAGGATCTGAGGGGGGGGGGGACTGTCACCCACCAAATTTGCACTTCAAAGGCACTCACTAGATTCACACACAAAGGACTTCATTAGAGGCTATTGTGCCTCTAGATAGACTGGGACTACGGCAGGGAGGCACGATATTCCAGGCACCTCTGTACATGGAATCTCCAGAAGCTTCTCCCACTTCACAGTGTGTACCAGGTATAAAAAGCATACACTCAGACCCACTCTTGAGTACACCACTGGACCTGTGGATACTACAGAAGAAGGGTGCGCTGCTGCCCTGCAGCTTGAGGTTTGCCCTGCTTGCTGAGAAAGCAAGATTTGAGCAGCACCCTTTAACCCAGGCTGAAGTGACTGCAAGGCTCAGCTGACTTACATCCTGTTCTGAGCTACAGAGATGTAACAAGCACCCGAGGCTTCCCTGCATCTGCCCCTCTGACCTGATGCCTGGCCCTGCAACTGGACCTGCAACTGGAACTAACTGAGCCTTTGCTAGAGTGAGTTCCTGATCCTCAAGCAGTGTCCCCCAGGTCCTGGAACCTTGGTGTTGCATCAGTTGAGCTCCTCCTTGAAGAAACAAAGAAATCCTGAAGTTTTGGGTTATTTGCGACCGCAAACTGGCCCGTTTGCACCAAGATCTTGCCGCCTGTGCCGACCGCTGATGCGAAGCTCCAGTGAATCCGACTCTTTGCGCTACATCAACCGCCAGCGACAACTGGCTACGCAAGATCTGCACTTCGCACTACAACATCGATAGCCTACGGAGACCAGTAATGGAATCTCCTGCAATGACCGTCCACAACGCCAGACAGGATCTTCGAGCTACAGCGGCTACTGTGCGCAGCATCTGGCCTCCTCTTTGCACTACAGAGATCACCACCCACAACGCTCTCCCTGCTCCTCACTGCCTCCTCCACCGTGAATGGAACTCTTCATGCTGGACTTTAGAAGGTAACTTTTTCAGTGGGACTTATCTGGTCTCTGTATCCGGCCAGCCCTCCATTCGGTTGACCTGAACTTTTGACTTTCACCTAGTCTCGCTCGTCCAGATAACTGCGAGTGGCACTTTGTGCTGCTTGTAGATGCTATTAATCTTTAGAACTGCATAACTCTGGTTCTACTGATTGTTTTTATGTCATTTTGTGTCAAATAATATTTTTTATTTTACTCTATTGTTTTAAATTGGTGTGTGATTTTTCTTGTGTTGTGTTTTCATTTTGTTACTGTTTAAGTGCTTCATAAATTCTTTACACATTGCATCTAAGTTAAGTCTGACGGCTTTTGTGACAAGCAATCTAAGGGTTAAGAACAGTTTAATTTAGTGGTTCACCCTGACAATGATTGTGGCTGTTTCTTGATTAGGATTTCACCACCCTCAACCACCAACCCAATTTCTCACACCAAGCGACCATTATAGAGTGCCGAGGTTCATAGCCTATCATTGTTTTACCATTCCAAAATGGCCAAAACATTGTCTCTAAACCAGGCGGCCATGCTGGAACTCATAAGCAATGAAAGACAATGTACAATACCACCATTAGATGGACAGTTACTGCTATGTTTAGTTCTGTTATTATAAACATATGCCATCTGTGTTTAGACAGCAGCATCTTTTTTTAATTTTTACTTGTACTCTTATAATTTGTTTTGCATATGTTGTCAAGGTTGTTGTGTGTGTTTTATCGTTGTTGTGTCAGTTGGTGAATGCAAAAACGAGGCAGTGGATGGATGACTAGATGCATGAGAGCAAAGATGAGTGACGAAGTGCCTGTGTCATGACTTACTGAGTGCCTCAACACATGAATGGCAGAAAAGTAATTTTCATTCGTAAGCTAGACCTTTTCGCATTGACCATACTTGTTAAAACAGTGAAAGTTGGGAGCTGCAGCCGTATCTTTCACTAATGCGCTGTCCTCAGCACAGGCACAAATTGTGTCAGTTTGCGTCTGCCTTGGGGGTAGTGTATTTTTGGTGTACTTGCACACACTGCCCTGCTCTGTGCCGGGGGCACCTATCTTAAGTGTGCGCTGTGGTGCAAAAAGGGACATGGCACCCGATATGTAATTTAGGCTCTGTTTCTAAAGTTGCAATTCACCATCCCTTAATATATTTTATCAATATTTCACATACTTAAATGAATAATGTAGGTTGCCACATGGTTTCTTACCGCCTACTAGCTTACAATGGAAAGACCCTGGGCCTCATTTATGAAAAGTGACTCATCGCTGCGTGAAAACAGCGATGCGTCACTTTTCACTGCGCACTCCTTGCGACATTCCTGATGCGTCATATTTAATGTATGACGCATCATGTCGCAAGGAGTTACAGATACGTCAGTATTTCTGACTTATCTGTAAGCGCAAAAGTGACGCATTGCTGGAGTGTGTCACAAAAGTGACGCAACTCCAGCAATGCGTCCTTTCACATGGGGAAAGCCCCATGTGAAAGGGCTTGCGTCAGTCTTACGCCTGCTGTGAGGCAGGCGCAAGATTTTGACGGAACAGCGTCCTAAAAGTGACGCAGTGAAATCTCATAGATTTCACTGCGTCACTATTACGAGGCTTTTTGCGGGGGAACACCCCCTCTGCATACATTATACCTGACGCAGGTATAATGTGGCGCAGGGGTTTAAAAAGTGACGCATCTACCTAGATGCGTCACTTTTTAAATATGGCGCAACAAGGCACATTTTTTACACTGCTGGTGCGTCACAAAAAGTGACGCACCGGCGGCGCAAAACTGACGCAAGGCCTCATAAATAAGGCCCCATGTTTCCATTCCCATCAAACTTAAACCACCAACTCCTAACACCCCCCCACCGCCTCAAGAAACACGTTTTAGTTTGATAACTCTGCTTTTGGATGTATTCTGCTTTTGGCTCTTTGTGTTGTCAATGCTTTTGCGCTTTGTATTTTGGGTTCAATCTTGTACAGAGGACGAGTGGCGTTCCCTGGGCCCACGCAGTTGTTTACTTTCTACTCTGATTAGTGTGTCTTTCACATTGTACCCGACACCTGTGGACAAACAAGAAGTTGAGAAAAGGGAAGCCATTAACAGCAGGGCTCTCACGCTGTATAGGGTGTTATTGTCTCGTTGCTGAGTCTTTTATTGGAGTACTCCATCACTTGCTGGCTTCGGTTTCAGGCGTGATTGACTACTGGTGACCCAGGGAATCTGCTCCCGTCCATCAGAGGCCTGCTGGGTATCTGTGAACGCGATGCCAGCGTCAGTCACACCGTGTGAGCTTGGGCAACACACACACATCTGAGCATTAAGTATCATGAGTGAAGGGCATGGAGATACTGTTGCAGCGAATTCAGGATGCTAAATCTAATCCATCACTAGATGTGGCCTAGTCTAGTACATAAATTCGATGACCTATCCAATGAAGACATCCTCATGATCCCAGCTTCACTTCTTGACACATTGTGTGCTTCTGGGCAACCCATTTGCTCTTTCTGTTTCTCGTTCCACAAACCACAGAAAATTGGGAACCCTTACAATGGGGTAAATGTTGCTAACAGGACTTAAATGAAGTCATTAGTACATTATCCCACCTGCTATAAAATCGCATTGATATGAATTAAAATTAAACGCAAGCATAAATGAAAACATATTCGCCCAGACATAATTTCTGAATATAAAATATTTTCTAGATATCTGAATTATGGCCAACATTATGGACCATCTTCTGTTTGTATTAATTTTAAAGTTTTCTTTATGTCTGTTGTTAGTCAAAAACTTTTGCTTTTACTAAAAATTATATCAAATATAATTGTATATAGTGGCTTTCAGCCAGCCTGCTTCATTCATTTTTCTTTTGTTGTTTTCTTTCCATTTTTCTCCCACCCACTATAGCATACAACATGGAGCAGTTGGACAGCCCACTTCAGCCAATGACTGTGAGAGGCGTCATTCTGCTCTTTCACCAGGAAAACATTCTCGCAAAAAGTAGTTCCCATCAGTGCCAGGGACTCTTATGACAATACATGCAAGGCGTATCTTATAAATCCGTAAGTAGTGGATCCTCCTTCAAAGAAATCTCCAACTCTGAACTCATACATATCGCTGCAAGTCACAAACTAGCCTCAGGTTTACTTGAGACTCCATCCCCAACCTCCTGAAGGTTATTAGCCTCTCTCTTGGCCACCTCTGGACCAACAAAATCAACATCTCGCTAACCTTAGCAGAAGTATCAGACCGCCATGGTTCACCTCTTCTGAAAATTAGGAGCTGACCCTGAAGATCTGAACAATTTCTGCCCAGTCTCCAAAGCGCCTCTCCAGGCCTATTCACAAACTGCACTTTGTAGTATGTTTAGTAATTCTACAAAAGCACTTCTAATGTGCTTTAATTGCTATTAACAAACCTACTTGCAGAGAACCCCAAGTCCGCCTCTCCTATCCATGTTGCGATCTCCACTCGATTGCAAAGATTCCCACTCATGTAGGCTTACATTTTGGATGTCAGTCCAATATCTCGAAGCTGAACCCTGCAAAAATGTAGTTCATTCCTGACCTCTCCTATAAAATGTTCTATTTCTGTCCAAAGACAAGATTTATTAAAAGGGCCTGAAAACTTCTAAATAGTCGACCAAGCCAAATCACTGGTGCTCACGCTACACAAATATCTTACTTTCCACATCCATATAAATATTCTTGCTAAAGGATCACAACATCACATCTAAAACCTCATGGAATCCAACATTCCGTTAACTAGAACAGCTTTAAATCAGTGGTGAAATCCCTAGGGGTCTCCAGAATTTACGACAGGAACGCTCTTCTGTTTACCATCCCAAAACTTCACCTGATCCCATGAAAGCTGCCCTCTATGGGCAGATAGACAGACAGAAAGATAGATAGATAGATAGACGAATATGACACGTTGCTACGTGTACTAATACCATACGTGTCATTACAACGCGGGTATTACTACGCATAGACATTCACCACGACCTACGATTACAACGGATACTTTTACCACGAATATGCCTTTACTACGCATGCCATTACAACACAAAGGCTTGCGTGGTAAAGGTATACTCTTGGTAAAAGTATCCCCTGAGCCCCAATCCTTTCCCTACCCTAAACCCTAAATCACTACCCCTGCATGATCCCCAACCCCCAATCCTTTCCCTACCCTAAAACAGCACCTCTGCACGACCCTCCCCCAACAACCAGTCCTCTTCCTACCCTAAAACACTACCCTACACAACCTGCGACCATACAATAAACTCTAAAACACTACCCTTCATGGCACCCCTCCACCCCTAACCCCCTTTTACCCTAAAAAGGTAACTCCCACCCCAGGGCCAATCCCCCTTACCTCTCTCTCCTCGTGGCTCCTCTCTCTCCTCGTGGTTCCCTCTGGTCATCTGAGAGCGGTGCACGTCGTTGTGAGGAAACGGAAGAGCCTCTGTTTCCTCACAACGACATGGTTCGCCTATATTTTTCACAAGGTATGTTCTTTTACCACAGATACCTTTACAACGAAATTCGTTGTAAAGGCACGTGTGGTAAAAGCACATGCGTTGTAAAAAAAAAAGTGCAGTAATGACTACGCGTTTTTACAACGCATGCATGGCAACGTTGGCTTGTGTTGAAATGGTATGCGCGGAAACAGCCCAGATAGACAGATAGATAGATTTTTTGGGGGGTACACTGCTTTAGATTACCATTATCTACAGACTTAAAGTTTGAATTGACTCTGCAGGTATTTTATTCTGCAATTGTTAGCACAGAACTATTAATACCAGGCCGCCGTCAGCAGAGCTATTCCCCCGGCTTAAGATTTGGCTGCTCACATTGTGCTCACCCATCCAAGCGGCATTAGCAGTGCCCTTATAGCCACATATAGAGTAGCCTGCCCTTGTCCAGTTAATGAGGAAAGTCACGGGCACGGTCATTAGAGACACTTAATATAATTTCTGAATTAAACACTTTCTTCATTGCTCAGTGGATCAGTGACCATTAGTAACAGGCCTCAAGAGCGGAGAAAAAAGAAAGGGAATGCTCCATTTACAGCGAAAGGAGAAAAAAAATCTCTAAGTTGTGTTTGTTCAAAAAAGCAATTACAGCCCTTTAGATAATTAGGAAAGGACAGTTTAAAGTTATTATTCTAATTATGCAATTAAGAATCTATTTTGTTTGGCGATTTGACAGTGTTCGTGCCAGTGCGCGGCGCTTTCCAGATACAAGTCAATCTTTCCGAGAATATTAGCCCTAAAAAAGCAAACATCCAGCTTTTAAAATGGAAGAATAGGCAGGAATGAATACTGCTGAGGAAGGCCTTCGAAGATATTCAACATATATTTCAACACCCCCAGTGAGCCTGTTTTATATCATTACACGGCCAAATCAATTGGCGGAATTATGAATATGCAACAGAAAAATTATATTCTGATCAAACCTGCAAAGTCTAGGAATTTAGCTTATTTCCTTCTTTTCATATTTTTGGGCAGCCATTTTGAAAAAACAGCCATTCAGTGGGACGTTCTACTCCTGCCTAAATTTTAGAGGGCTAATACGGAGTAAAATAATATGTATGCCAGGTGTATAAATAGAACTCTATTGGGATTATCAATTGGGCAGTGCTATAATAGAGTAATATGTTATTGTATTCTGCAGTAGTAGCTCTGTTATAATGTTGCATCTCCTTTTTAACCGCATCGCTGCGGCGGTTATTTTTCCGCTGTGCGGCTTTTTTCCAAAAGCCACGTTACATGACGAGCTCAGCTTGTCATCCGCACACGACCACCGTGGCTGATGACGAGCTGAGCTCGTCATCAGCAGCGAAGGGGTTAAGCAGAAAATATAGAGCTATGATAAAATCAATTCTACAAAAAAATATTTTGGATTGGTAATTTATATTTAAAAAACGTGTATACATGTACTACTGCAGTATTGATTAGATCTCTATTTCCTAACTTTCTTTACTCTAATCACATAATGGAAAAATAATCCCTTAACTGCATCTGCATCTAGTTTTATACCCAATCCCCCATAAAGTTCTTCACTGTCACTTCAAAAAAGTTGAGCAGTACCAAAGGGTGGGATGCCTCAGATCCACCAGGGATATGAAATTTGTGACTGTGTTGCTGGAGTTGAGGTATACATACATCCATATTCCCATTCGGAAAAGCCATCACAGGTTCTGGGTGTTCATGGTGATGCAAAAATCCTAGTAGTTTCAAGCCTAGCCTTTTGGCTCCGATCAGTGACCCAGAGGTTTGAGGGCCAGCTCAGTTGCAGAGACAGGGGATTAACGTGTATCCATACCTGGTTGACTAGCTGATATAGCGCCCTCCGACGAAGAACCCATGCAATATGCCTATAGCTGCCCTAGCTACTACAAGAACTCGATAAAACAAGTTGGATGCCGCACAAGGTGCACCCATTGTTGGAGTTTAGACGGACGCAAAATGTTGCAAAAACCACCTGCAACACATGGTGTTCATTTCTGGTCCTGCTGTGTCAGATATGCCAGAAATGCCAGCATAGGGAGAGAGGATACCTGGCTTTTTATCTCTTCACAATTATTACCTGTCTAAAAATCTGTTAAAACATTGCATAGTTAGAGTAAATACTGTATTTGTTTCACTGTATATTTTAGCCCTTGCAAGTGAGTCCAATGTAGCTATAAGAGCAATACCAGTCAATACGGCTGGACATAAAGTTCATGTTTACAGTGACAAGGGACTTACTTGGATAGTGAGGAACAATGACAGTGAATGCTTTTGGAATGATGACCGTGCTAGTCTTCAATGGATCAACAAACTTGTCTGGTGCTCGAGTATGTAGTGACAAATGCAAAAAGAACAATTTATAGACAGAATGCAGAACAATGTCATACATTCACCCCTTTACAGAGATTTGGCCCTAAATCCATCATTTTTTTGCTCACCATGCCATTCCAGTTTGGACCCAACCGTATGCAAATCAGTCTTGACCCTGCGCCCAATGGGACCAGTCCAGCCCGAACTGCTAGGCCAGGTTCTCCTTGGACTGAAAAAAAGCATCCTAGGACCGGTTTCGGGCTTTCAGCCCTCATCAGCCGGGATAGCTTGACTCCTGTGGCATGGAGAGCACAGGACCCACGTCTGGGCATAACCGTCCCACTCGGAGTGACAAATGCCAAAAGAACAATTGATGGACAGAATGCAGAACAATGTCATACATTTACCCAGGTACAGAGATCTGGGCCTAAATCCATTGATTTGGCTGATGAGGGCTGAAAACTCGAAACCGGCCCTAGGATGCTTGTTTCCAGTTCAGGGAAGACCCAGCCTCGCAGTTCGGGCTGGACGGTTCCCATTGAGGGCAGGGTCAAGACTGATTTGCATATGGCTGGGTCCAAACTGAAATAGTATGGTGAGCAAAAAATGATGGATTTAGGCCCAGGTCTCTGTACTGGGGTGAATGTATGACATTGTTCTCCATTCTGTCCATCAATTGTTCTTTTTGCATTCGTCACCCCGAGTGGGACGGGCGCTTTATCACCATGAAGCGATTCACCACCTCATCAGGGGAAGTAAGCGCTATATAAATACAATTACAATATTTTATGCACATAAAATGCATAAACTCTTTCTTCCTCGTGCTAGGCCGATTTCTCTTCCGACCTCTTTTCTTGGTCTGTAGCTATGGCTGTGGGCTAATGCAGTTATTACACGGTGGCATTACAGATACTGTGACTAAGGAGGTCATTTAAGAAAATGTTCATCATGGTATATGAGGACGGTAAGAGGTAAAATGAAGATGAGGTACTGGCAGGATTAAATTTACTGTTAAGACCTGGCTGGGCCCTGCTGATGTCACTCACGTCTCCTGCATGCTTCTCCAACTCCCAGGATGCAACGGGTTCCCACGCGCTTTACAAAAAGCGCCATGCAGAGTCAGGCTCCTGAGAACCATCCCAAGGACGCTACAAGCCGCGCCTGCTCATGGTTGTTCTCACTAGGGCTGATTGAATGGGAGCCTGCCCACTGTTTTAGGGCCATGCTGAGCTTAAATTATCCACAGGAGCCAGTAAATTGTTCTTTTTCTATACTTTCTCACCGCAGACGAGGCTCCCTGTTCCATAGATCCATGTTAAACTGAGAGAAAGAGAGAGAGATAGAGGGAGGGAGAGAGAAATAGAGGTTTAATTTAAACACCTTCTCAATCTATTGAACAGTTCCCATCTTCAGCTTGTCCCTGCTCTAAATAACAAGGAAAATCAAGCCCCAGTTCCATCCCCGGGAATTGATGGAGCCCAGCCAAGCAGGTAAGTATGCGCCTCAGTATGCGCAGCTTATTATAAGTCGCCATGAAAACCACACATCGATAACGAGCGCAGTTCGGCGTGACTTGCAGGATCTATGTAGAGGATGGAATGGGGTGTAACATGACAAATCCTTCAAGTGTAGAATCACAAATCCTTTTGATGGAGCAAAACACAGGTGGGACAGGTCTGTGTCCATCGCGTAAGCGCAGCAACCCCGATCGAAGAACCAGCAGAGCTCCAAAGATGATATCGGGATCGCCATTTTGTCTAACATGCGAGACCAGCCTCCGTCACATCAAGGTAATGAGTTTCACTCTCAACAAAATGGCGGGGCTTTCCTTCATCACAAGAGGCCAGACCCCTGCCTCTTCTGCCTCCCCTCAGTTCTGGAAAGTATCTCATATAGCAAAAGGAGAATACCACAACAATAGGACCTGGATACCACCACAACTCAAATGAGGTACCAACAGAACTCACATAGACCGTGAACTTGGTGGAACAGGTTTATTTCAGCCATGTCAAAACATACTCATGTTGAAAAACACATCCGTGTAAGGAACATACTTAGGTCAAATTATAGCAATATATCATGAAGAATTAGGCACTCATTTTAAAAAAAATATATCTTTATTGTATATTTTTTAGTTTTTGGTAGTATTATCACTCCTTACTATACATTATTCTCCTTCACATTACACTTTGCATGACAGTACAACATAGGCAAAGTAAAAAATAACATGGAGGTCTACTTAATACAACCATGTGACATCCGTATGCAGATTATCATTACGTTTCGCAGAAGCCTAGACAGTACACTCTGCAGCTTTCACATCCAAGATCAACGGATGTATGACATTACAACGCATGCTTTTACCACGCATGCCTTTACATTGCAAGTTTTACAACGCATAGTGTTGAGGGGTGCTGGATAGTGAATAGTTTAATTTACTATTCCAACTCCAGTCCCCGTGGATAGTAGGGAAGGTGTTGGATAGTAAATTAAATCTATTCCCTATCCTAGAGCGCCCCCCAGCGCAATGCGTTGTACTGGCATGCGTTGTAATAGTTGCGTCGTAAAGGCTCTGCATGGTAAAAGTTGCGTTGTAAAGGATGTTCCCCAAGATCAACAATCGGCAAACTCTGCAGTGCCATGGTCTATTATTATTACTGCAGCATGGCCTCCTATATGTAGTGGTATGTGTTAGCTCCATGCATCAGTATCTTTGGTCGCCGACAGTATGCTCATATATGACATATGCATCGTCAGAAGGCGTAATGAAACCCCATGCACAGTCTCTACGATCCCCAACAATAATACTGTGCAATAGAATGGAAGGAGATAGGATGAGAGTACACCAATAAGACATTCATTTTCTAATAAACATCTCCTAGCAATCTACCGCAAACAAAGGAATTAAGAGGCGGTCATTGTATAAAGATTAAAAAATAAATTGTCATATTCTGGCGCTGGACTGTGTATATGAAAGCGCGCTACTACCACCGCAGTAGGGGGATGTATCGGGAGAGACTCGAATGTATGAATTTTTCTAAGGGGTGGTGGAATGTCGGTGTACGTTCTGGCAGGCAGGGGGAGAGTGTGGGGTCTACCACATCAAATGACAACTGTGTTGTAGTTCCCAACAGGTGTCGATCCTCTTTCCTTAATATCGCACCCCCCATGAACTACGGCCGCTTTCTTGGGTATTATGTGCTAACTTGGTAAGTGTCATCTGCGTCTTCAGTGCCCTCGTCGTTAAATGCTGAAAGTATAGTGTCCTAGTATTGCGCAATGTGGAATTTGCGTAGTCCTGCTGTTTCCCCCCGATGCAATGGCGTGCTTTCTGCTTGAGCCCAGTTCGTAAGAGACCGTTTCCAGCTGATCAGTTCAGGAGGGTCTGAGTGTTTCCATTGTTTTGTAATCTGGCGCTTCGCAACTATCAACCCCAAGTTCCTAAACCTTGACGTTACTTTGTTTTTCTTGGTCCGCGCGTAGAGGCCCAGTATGCAAATCTCCCAGGACAGTGGCAAATGATGTGTCTGTGCAGTGCACTAGGGAGGCGGGGACCCCGCACCAATAGTTTTAGAGGGAACCACAGTACCACAGCATATGCAATATGTCTGCATCAGGCTGCCTAGAGTGTGGACACATAGAAGTAGTAATGTTGAAATATCTGTTAATTTTATCGGGGGATAGATACGCTCTATGCAAGATGTAAGTTTGTATTAATTCGAATTTGGAGTTTCTTGGTATATAACTGGGGCAGGCCAAGATATTGTACCACTCCTTGTCGGTCCAGGGTTGACCACGGTCTGTCTCTGGCCATACAAAGCAGCTAAAACAAAATTCAGGAGCTCTTTATAAACCAACCGATTGTAATGAAGCAACCTAATGAAATAAAAATGGAAAATTCCAAAACAATTCATCTGGGACCCAACAAATTAACCTAAGCAGACCGACCCATTTTCCTTCTTGAAACGAATATGATGAGGAAAGATTGAGTAGAAGAAAAGAGCAGCCTTAACATTAGAATTATTTTCTAATGATCACACTGGCTATATTGCTCACATCCCACTAAAAATGTTATTACTTGTTGATATGGAGTGAAACACGATAAATAACTTCAGTACATTCTATTTTTTCATTTAGGTATACCAAATTTGGGTATAGATTGGGAAAATCTCACAGCCAGTCCAGGGTAGCACAATCAGCCACTTTATAACCAAAGATAGGGAGGATCCAGGAACTTGCAGCACATTGCACATGGCTCACTTTTAGAGACAGAGGCCTGAGTGAAACAATAAATCTCAAACCCGAGGTTTAGGATGCACGGCGACTTCAATTGTAAGCTTTGCCTGAAAAGGCAAAGTACTTGGAGGGAGGCAGGGTGGTCCGCCATGTAGTGTGGGGGTCAGGTAAACGTTCACCTGAGCTCTGTGAAGGTGAATACTGATTACAGTCCCACACCGATCAAAATGCTACATCAGATAATTTCTGCGACGGACAACATCATCTCAAGGCACTTCTAATAGCAAAAGAGCATTTCACAGCCAGCACTCTTGCTCTCCTTATCCGTTTATGGTGTTTTATTCCTATACCTGCCCTGGACAACTAGGGCAGTACCTGGTCATAATGACCTACTGCCCATTTCTTGCGCAAGCAAATGCAGAATTGTTGAATACGACATATACTGTATGGAAGTTGACATATAAGTTACCGTAAAGATGCAGAGTGTATTATCTTTGACTTATCACATTGGCACCCACTTAGTACTGCACTTCAGGACTGGTCGGCATTACCCAACGCGGGCAATCAGGGAAAATTTCTTTCTATGTCGTCACTTTAGACAATGCCTCAGAACATATAGTGTCCTCTCTGAACCACTATGCACAACATTAGATTGGTAGTGGAAGAGAGGGTGGCTTGGTCTATACTCCGAATATATACCTTTTACTACGCATGCTTTACATTGCAGGCCATTACAACGCGGTCATTACAACGACCGCATTGTTACATCGTAAACTATTACATCACAAGTCATTTAAATGACTTGCTGTAGGGAAATGAATGGAATGGAATGGAAATTACATGCGCAATTTGCGAGTACACAATAGGTACTCACAAATTGCGCATGCAATTGCAATGGTGCAAGGGTGCCAAAAGGACACCCTGTTGCACCCCTGAAATTGATATGTGCACATATGTTGTGCACACACATGCCCCAAGGGCATGTGTGTGTGCAACATGCAACTTTGAAAAATGCACTTTAGTGCATTTTTCAAAGTTTTCACTATTTACCAACTGGCATTATTTTTCGTTACATAGCGGACCCTAATAGCGAAATCGCTATTTTAAATGGCATCTTGCATTGCATTGAAGGAATCACAATTTGCGATTCCTTAAATGAAATAGCAATTTGCTGTTTTTGCATTTGTGATGATCCATCCCAAATTCAAAAATACCGGTCGCAAGATGCAGATTCTTGCCCGTTTGCGACCAGTTTTTGCCTTGATGCATCTGGCCCTACGGCCCTGATTACGAGTATAGGTGGTATTTATCACACATGATGAAGAACAATACCATGGGTATGTTATTTATTATGTGTCATAAATATCACCTATTCGGATTTGTAGGGATAATAACATGCACATTTTAGTGCGCTAATGCAGATTTTGGTGTTTAATGCACCAAATTCTGTGTGATATGGTTAATATGCTATTGTTTTCCCCTGTTAAAATTTGGTAGGTTTGACCTGCCAAAATTTAACGATGGATGAGTAATTGAATGCATTAGATGGTTATCGGATGTTGGCAGGGATGATCTGCCAAAATTTAACGATGGCTGAGTTCTTTAATGCATCCGATGGTAATCGGATGTTAGCAGGGTTGACCTGCCAAAATTTAACGATGGTTGTGTTCTTTAATGCATCCGATGGTAATCGGATGTTAGCAGGGTTGACCTGCCAAAATTTAACGATGGTTGAGTTCTTTAATGCATCCGATGGTTATCGGATGTTGGCCGGGTTGACCTGACAAAATTTGACGATGTTTGTGTTCTTTAATGCATCCGATGGTTATTGGATATTAGCAGGTTTGACCTGCCTAAATGTAACAATTGTTGAGTTCCTTACTGCATCCAATGGTTATCGGATGTGTTAAATACCTAACAGCTTGTAATACCAACCCATGCATAAACAGGGGTTTAGGCACGGTTTGGAATTAACTGCCCATCTCATAATCAGTGCCACACTAAGAGAACTGTCCGCTGTGGCATGTTTTGATTGAAAACCAGTTCTCCTGAAAAGTAACAACTTAAACTAAGGTAATTTGCCTCTCCCACATCTACCTTCCTCTTAGGGCCTCCTTAAGTAGATGACTTTATTAATGGTGGTGCCTGTAATGTAATTTAAAGGCCACATCAAAATGACAAGATCCTAGTAACTCTGCAAATATTTAGTGTTTCACCCGAACACTACAACTGCTAAACTGAGGTGAAATCTCCTGATGGGGAAAATGGGGAATTACCAGCAGAATAAGGACTGGAATGGCCCGGTCCTCTTTTAATTTCTCATTTCTCATGGGAAACACAGGATCCCACTTATAATCCTCATTAAATTGACTCCCCCAGGAGTTTCTGGTACCCTCGGATTGGTAATTTTGGAGCTAAGGAATTGGGTTAACAAAACTAAGAGTTAATAATGAAGCTCAAGAGATTTTCTATAGTTGTAATATCAAGTTGTAGATCCCTAGTGTACAGTTCTTCAAAATACTCTCAAAATCTGAAATGTACATCATGTTAATTGATCATATGTGTGAATTTGGTTATAGCTGTGTGTCACTCAGCGTGCTGGTCATCAATGAAAATGTTCATCCTGCCTTGTTTCCGTAGATATATTTTTGTTTCATAGTTATATATATTTTCCTTCAAGGATGCCAGTGTCAGTCGGGTAAATAAATCTACATTTGTTTTAGCATCATCTGCCAGTTCGGACCAAGACCACACTTAAATAATATAAATGAAACAGAACTTTTGGATGTATAACAACCTCCATTGAATTGAATAAGACCTCTCTGAAATAACCGAAAAGGGATATTATAGATTTATCTATATAAATATATATACATTTTATATATAATATGTGTTTTTTTACAATGTATAGAAATTAATAATTGAACGTATAAATAAATACATCACCCATGCACTCATAACCAGCATTATCTGGAGTATGGAAACACCCTCTACGCTGGGATCAACAAGTCTCTGGTCCACAAGCTCCAACCATACAGAACACCACAGCCAGACTTGTCCTCGGCATCCCTCAACACGAACACATCACCCAACACCTGCAAGACCTCCACTGGCTCCCCGTCGAGAAGAGAGTAGCCTTCAAGATATTCACCCATGCCTACAAATGCCTCCACAGCACCGAACCCCAATATCTCAACTAAAGAATCTCTTTCCACATACCCAAGAGAAACCTCTGATCAGCTGACCTCACCGAAACCCAACGCATCCGCAGAGCTAGAACGGGTGGAAGAGCCTTCTCCTACATTGCAGCAAAGACCTGGAACGAGCTCCTGATCAGCATCAGATACACCCCCACTCTGCACATCTTCAGAAAACCCTCAAAACCTGGCTCTTCAACTGACCGGAGCTGCACCCCCTCCCTTCAGCGCCTTGAGACCATCACAGGTGAGTAGCGTGCTTCACAACTCCATGACTGATTGATTGAAATTACACGGCTCTCTTCCTTCATTGAAGAGGCTAGGAGCAAGTTTCTAGGGCTGTGAAGAAGATATATGCTACGGATCCTTGCTGTGAAGAAGGTAATCTTTTCTTTTGCCATTCGCAGCCGGAGCCTGAGCTTGCCTGTGCCAGTGAGATTCTTAGCACTTAAAGGTCTAACTGAGTCAGTAAAGAACAGCTCACTGCCCAGTCCCAAAGTTAAACTTGAGAGCAGCCCGCTCGCCAAAGTTCTACAGGTTCGAGAGCTGCATATGACCATGCAAGTGTCACTCAGTAAATGGACAGTTAGCACTTGTCCCCAGTACTCCACAATGTGAGGCTGCAAGAGGTGGCGCTTCTTTTTTTCCCCAGAGTTTTATATAGCGCGAACTAGATCCAAAGATATCAGGTATCAGAGCTCTTTACATGAGCACCATTGGCCCATCAGCTTTAAGAGCATTGACATCCTGCAGGTGGTCCATCATGAGACCCTTCGAGGGGCACTACATGAAATGGTCCATCAACCTTGCGTCCTGCAAATGTGAGACCACATGCAAACATGATAATAGCATAACAAAAGTGTTGTCCTATCACTCCATCAGCCATCTGCGAACTGACCTAGAGATGTACCTGAGAGCCATCATCCTAGACATGACTGAAAGCTGAATAGAAGCCATCCTCTGACCTGCAGACTCACACCAATCACTGAGGCCAGTTTGACTCTTCTTCAACTGTACTCTGAAACTACTGCCACAGGACATAACCTACAGAGCACAATCACAATCACTCACATCGTCACAGTCCAACCGACACTGCCCAGTCTGAGTTTGACCACTAAAGAAGTGGGTTTAATCGACTGCGTTTCTCCCACCTTTACAGATCCAGCGACACCGAACAACACAGAGACCAAGAACTCCTTCATGAGTCCCAGGCGCTCATAGATGTCTATGAACAGGAAGATGTATATGAAGCAATGCATTAGTGAAAGCAGGTAATGTGTCTGGCTAAATTTGCATAGTTTGTGACTGTGATTCCCTGCACACATTCCCACTCTCCCGCCAAGCAAAGAAGTTTGCAAAAATGTATTTACTAGAACGTCCAAGTAAGCTCCATGCAGCAGACCGTCTTAAATTTACTGCACTGTTTGCTAAAAGCGTTCTTCCTGTTTATGCAAAAAATAACACCGCTTGGTCAGAAATACGTATGCCATGTTTAAGCCAGATGCTCCACCCGCAGACCAAAGTCCAAGAGCAAGCCTTGGCAGTTCTAACCCCACAGCTCCCAAAAGCCAAAGTCTAAAAACGGAGATCCTTGTCTTTTCAGTGCATCCAGTTCCTGCATTACCAGGAACAATGCCAACATTTCTTACAAGGATGGTCTATGAGGTGTGCAGCATCAGAGACCGGACTTGAGAACAAGTGAGGAGAGACAGGGGTCCTTAGGTTGAAGAACTATGGAAATCCCTGCCAGCATATAAAAGACAGGGATCAGGGCCTCATACAATAACTGGCTCAATCTTCCAACCGCAGTAACTTTGATAAAACCCAGAGGTGAGGGTACATAATAGCACTGTATATGCATAGTAGAAGTAAACACATAGGGGCACATGCATCAATGTAGGCTTTTGCGATTGCTTATTTGTGATTATTAAGGAATCGCAAAAGCCTATGCATGTAGGAATCACTTAAAAATAGCGATTCCCAAACATTCTTTAATTACGAGTTTCAAATTGCGACTTGCAATTAAGGAATGGCTTCCCATTCATTCCTATTGACCTACAGCCCATAGGAATTAATGGAAATTGCATGCACAGTTTGCGAGTACCCAATAGGTACTCGCAAATTGCGCATGCAATTTCAAGGGTGCAAGTGTGCCAAAAAGACACTCTGTTGTACCCCTGAAATTGATATGTGCACAGATGTTGCACGCACACATGCCCCAAGGGCATGTGTTTGTTCAATATGCAACTTTGAAAAATGCACTTTAGTGCATTTTTCAAAGTTTTCGCTATTTACCACCTGGCATTATTTTTCGGTAAATAGCGGACCCTAATAGCGAAATCGCTATTTAAAATGGCATCTTGCATTGCATTTAAGGAATTGCTATTTGCGATTGCTTAAATGCAATCACAATGTGCACATTTTTCCATTTATGATGATGCATCCCAAATGCAAAAATACTGGTCGCAAAGGGGCAGATTCTGAGAATCTGTCCGTTTGTGACCAGTTTTTGCCCTGATTCATCTGGCCCTACGGCCCTGATTACGAGTATAGGTGGTATTTATCGCACATGATGAAGAACAATACCATGGGTATGTTATTTATTGTGTGTCATAAATATCACACATTACGATTTGTAGGGATAATAACATGCAAATTTTGGTGCGCTAACGCAGATTTTTGAAGTTTAACGCACCAAATTCTGGGTGATATGGTTAATATGTTATTGTTTACCCCCTGTTAAAATTTGTCAGGTTTGACCTGCCAAAATTTTACGATGGTTGAGTTATTAAATGCATCCGATGCTTATCGGATGTTGGCCGGGTTGACCTGCCAAAATTGAACGATGGTTGAGTTCTTTAATGCATCCGATGGTTATTGGATGTTGGCAGGGTTGTCCTGCCCAAATGTAACAATTATTGAGTTCCTTCATGCATCCAATGGTTATCGGATGTGTTAAATACCTAACAGCTTGTAATACCAACCCGCGCATAAACAGGGGTTTAAGCATGGTTTGGAATTAACTGCCCAACTCATAATCAGTGCCACATTCAGAGAACTGTCTGCTGTGACATGTTTTGATTGATCTCCTGAAAAGTAAAAACTTAAACTAAGGTAATTTGCCTCTCCCACATCTACCTTCCTCTTAGGGCCTCCTTAAGAAGATGACTTTAATAATGGTGGTGCCTGTAATGGAAGTTAAAGACCACATCAAAATGACAAGATCCGAGTAACTGCAAACATTTAGTGTTTCATCCGAAGACTCCAACTGCTAAACTGAGGTGAAATCTCCTGGTGGGTAAAATGGGGAATTACCAGCAGAATCAGGACTGGAATGGCCTGGTCCTCTTTTAATTGCTCATTTCTCTTGGGAAACACAGGATCCCACTTATAATCCTCATTAACTTGACTCCCCAGGAGTTTCTGGTACCCTCGGATTGGTAATTTTGGAGCTAAGGAATTGGGTTGACAAGCCTAAGAGTTAATAATGAAGCTCAAGAGGTTTTCTATAGTTGTAATATCAAGTTGTAGATCCCTAGTGTACAGTTCTTCAAAATACTCTAAAAATCTGAAATGTACATCATGTTAATTGATCATATGTGTGAATTTGGATATATTTGTGTGTCACTCATCATGCTGGTCATCAATGAATGAAAATGTTCATCCTGCCTTGTTTCCGTAGATATATTTTTGTTTCATAGTTATATATATTTTCCTTCAAGGATGCCTGTGTCAGTCGGGTAAATAAATCTACATTCGTTTTAGCATCATCTGCCAGTTCGGACCAAGACCACACTTAAATAATATAAATGAAAAAGAACTTTTGGATGTATAACAACCTCCATTGAATTGAATAAGACCTCTCTGAAATAACCGAAAAGGGATATTATAGATTTATCTATATAAATATATATATATATATATATATATATATATATATATATATATATATATATATATATAGCGGATGGCTGGTGGAATATTTAAATAAATCACCGAAAAAAATCAGCACTAAATCTGGGCTCACTCTCGTTATTCTACTCGACTTTGGATGAGAATGGCGTTTTCTTCATATATATATATATATATATATATATATATATATATATATATATATATATATATATATATATATATATATATATATATATATATATATATATATATATATATATATATATGTGTGTGTGTGTGTTTTTTTACAATTTATAGAAATTAATAATTGAACGCATAAATAAATACATAAACATCAGCTGTGAAAATCCTTGCTTTTCTACTCACAACCAGAAACCACCCAAGCTACAGTAAATTCAATTAATCATTGAATGCAGATCTCGGCTACTGGACTCCTGCTACTATTATTTCAAGCATGGCAGTGGCGGAAACTAATGGAGGGGAATATGTTCACAACCTCACAGTGTGAAGTTTACAAGCCACCAGGGATGAGCAATTGCCTTCATTTTGTTTCTACTGAACACTTCAACAACTGGGTCTCTTTTTTGTTGGCTGAGACTCGTTTTATATGCTAAATGAGTTAAGGGGGTATTTTGTGTGTGAACTAGAAAATAATGAGTTGAGTCTTACAGCACTTGTACTTCCACTTTTTTCAGATGGTCTTTGGATTTCTAGATGAATTTACCATACTCTTCACACAAACAGTAGTACAATATGCATTTTTTTTTAAAAAGATCGGATATACAACACATAAATCACTGCATTACCTAACTAAGATGCATCATACATTTTCAGTGCTTGTTTTTCCCTTAAATGGCAGGCAAACGTGTGTGGATCTATGTTGGCCAACTTTAAATGGATTTTCGTAATGCATTAGCAAATTTATTCCAAGATACCAGATGCACATATACGTGCTTAAAATGTGGTTAAAATAGCATTTAACTTTTTGACTGCTAGGGCTTTTCCCCACTGATTCTAAGACCTTTTTGGATGTTTGGGGTAGCTTGTGTTTAAGCCTTCATAACGTTTTTCCACAAAAGGTATCCATGCCAAATTTGTGTCTTTTTTTTCAAAAATCCTCAGCATTCTAAAGATGCCTCGGAATTGTAGATTCCCCTGAGAGAACCGAAAAAAATGCCAAAATATAGCTTAAGTTAGGTTTTGGGGGAAAATGAGGATAAATATTGTGCAAGAACGCATATATTTAAATAAAAAAAATAAGATCAGCAAAAGGTTTGCTGTGCTCGGATATACCTTTTCCGTGCTTTCAGGAGCAATCAAAGTTGTTTAAAAAAAACTGTTTTTACCATTTGCATTTTTCTAGAGGTAGTCGATTTTTCCTAATTTATGTGGTTTCCATCTACATGCAGTTTGTGGTGGAAATAGATGTGAAACCTGTGAGAAATTGGGTTACTGGTTGACCAGGGGGTGTGAGCCCTGAACAAGCAGCAACTACAATCCTTGTCAGGGTAAATCACAAAAAACCCTAATTAAAATGTGATCAGCTCCTGGTAGCTCAGCTCAGAGCAGTCAGACTTAACTTAGAGGCAATGTGTAAAGTATTCGTGCAACCATTCAAACAGCAAGATGGAGAAAACACAACAGAAAAAGATCCCACACCAGGTTAGCAAAATAGAGCAGAATTTAACAATAAAACAAGACATAAATGAGAAAAATCCAAGCTGAATAACCTGAGATGATTTTTTAAAGACTAAATTGAAAAATAGCACCTAAAAGCAGAAAGCGACAACTGTGGTTATCTGGTCATGGTGGTCCAGGTCAAAGTCGAAAGTCCAGATGGACCATGATGGAGCATGGGTCGGATACAAGTAGCAGATTAGTCCAGCTGAAATTTTACCTTCTCAAGTTTTGTGCCAAGAGTCTCGTTTGCATTAGAGAGGGTCACGAGGAGCAAGGAGGGTACTGCGCGAGTCTGCTGATGTGGAGCAGACCGGGCTCTGCAGACAATCAGGCTGATGCTTCGCGTTGGCAGTTCCCCGATAGGAGTCGATGCTGCAGTGTGAAGAGACTGGCCGGCGGTGGCTTGTGTTGATTTTGGGTGCGAGCGATACGGCCTCAGTGCGAAAAGGCCCATTCGAGGTCGCAAGAGCCCAAAAGCTTGGGTTGAGAGTCAGTGAGCCACACCAAGATTCCAGGTTCTGAGAGGCACCACTTGGGGGTCAGTAAATGTTTGGAGAGACTTTTATGTCCCTGAGGCTCAGATGAGGAGGCCAGCAGACTAGTACTTTGAGTCACCCTGGGGTCCTAAGTCCAGGATGAGGTTACAGGTCCAGCCCCACCCACCCCCAACACCCCTAGGCAAGCGGGCAGCAGGCATCAGGTCAGCACAGCTGATTTGAAGTACTTGGAATTTCTTGCCTGGGACATGTTTTACAGTGATACTCAAGTGGGCGGCACAATAGATGCTGCAAGCCCGTTGGTAGCATTTAATTTACAGGTCCTGGGTATATAGTAAACCACTCTACAAGGGATTTATAAGTAACTTAAATATACCAATTAGGCATAAAACAATGTAACCATGTTTTAGGGGAGGGTGCATAAGCCATTTAGCACTGGTTAGCAGTGGTAAAGTGCACAGAGTCCTAAGGCCAAGAGAAGTTGGTTCAGCGAAATGGAGTAGGAGAGGCAAAAACTAAACTCCTGGGTAGTGCCATAAAGGTATGCAAATTAGACAAAATTCTGAATTCAGGCAAATGCTCATTTGTTTAGGTCCCTCAAGGTTTGCCCCAAAAACCTGATTTTACACATGCTGCCTGCTTGGGACTGCTGCTGGCGGGTTTTATGTAAATAATTAAGATATGGGAGGCTGGTAATTAGGCACTGTGCTTATGGGCCTTGTGATGAGACCCAGCTGTCGGGATCTTGGGAGGATAAGCAGTTTTGTGTGACTGGGGCTGATGGAGGGTCTGCTAAAGTTAATAGGACATTTGGCTGTTCCTCTGGGCATAAAAGCAAATTTTTCATGACACTGGCCTCTCAGGTTTAAAGCAGCTCACAGTAGTGTAATGGCTGAGACCAGGGGTATAGGTGGGGAGGTTCAAGTGAAAACAGTAATGGGTTCATCCCAACTACTATATTCATGCCCTTAATGTCGCACATAAAAATATTTTTCTAAAAGTAAAAGAGGTCAGTAATGCAGTTCCTGTTACATTTCACCTTTTGACTTCATGTTGTATGATATATGCAATCTTGCTTCCTAGGAGTATTTTATTTTCCCAGTAATTTATTTTTTCATGCAGCTTATGAATCTTGTACATCCGCATCACGCAAGCTGAGTTGCCTCCAAGTGTTTGGGTGGATTCAGGGTGAGGATGAGGTTTATGATGGGGTGAGGTGTAGAACTTCGAAACTGCACTCAATTGAGTAGCTGTGCGCTCTACAAATCAACTTATAACATAACATAACATAACATCTGAAAGCAGTGTGAGGTTCTCCTAGTGCCTCTCACTGGGCCATAAGGGTGTTAAAAAATCATGCACATGCAATCTTTGGCCTCTCTGTAAAGCAGGGTGAAGGTCTCTTTTCTGCCATTTGGAAAAAAGGAGATGTAGGGCTGTTGAGATATTGAGACTAAAGTATTCAAGATGGGAGGGTCAACAAATTAACAGGGTAGTCTGAGGGAAGGGGTTGACTTGGCTCTAAGAGCCTGTGTATGAGCCAAGTCCCAATAATGTGTGGGGTGTAAGTTATGCAACAAACATCATGCAAACATATGAGATGGTCTCTTCAACATTCCAAAAAGCATATTTCTTTTACATTCAGAAGCATTTCACTTTAGTACATCGGAATATTTCACTGCGTTGAAAAACATTTAATATAATTGACATTTTTTAAATATGAATTTAGAAACATTTATGCCTCCTACCATGAAAACAATGCCATTAGTGAGCTAAGAGGTACATCAGTTGTCATGTACACCATACATATGGCCTATATTCTTATTATAGCTGGAAAAACATTATAGTTACCTCTATTAAATCAAACACAATGTTTTGTACAGTTTACATCCGCAGTTTACATATTATAACATGCACTCATCTGCAATAATGAAGAAAAAAGAGACACATAAATTAAACATGTGTTTAGATCACACAATCTGGTCAAACAGAGAAGCCAAGATTGATCCCTGTTTTTTTGTTTTCACATTGTGAAATTCTGGTGCTATATAGGTATCTTATTCTCTCTCTTACTTTACATCAAGTGTTAATGTTTGTCTTCAATTTTTGGCACATGAGCTTAGAGTGTGGACGGCATCCAGGAGCCTCATTAAAGCTCAGCTCGTTTTGGTCTTGAGGTTCCAAGAGGACCTCAAGGTGAGCCAGAGTCAGGCATCTAGCTCAAGCCTCCACTGGCTCGCCCACCTCTGTGAAGTGTTAACAGTACCAAAGGAAAATAAAATACAATGTGATGGAGAGAGTGAAAGCATGGTCCTTTGAGGGGATGGAGGAAATGCATAATGGATAGAACATGTCCTTGAGGGGTGAGCTTTGCTTGACACTGGATGAACCAATGGTCCGTAGAGATGAACAGCTAATGATATAAGTGAAATGGGGGGGTTGTTGCTGCTGTTCATTGACACCTTTGGAACTGCCATGTCATTTTTATTGTGGAAAGAAATGGTTGGACTGCTACTACACAGGTTGTGAGGACTGGTGCTGCCAAAAGGGTATACCTTGGGAGTACCTCTGAACTTACGGTGTTGTCTGTTGAACCAAAGAGAAGAGAAAACCAAGGCAAATAAGCTGGCCAATGGAACAACCCTGTTTAAAATGTTCGATGGGTAAGTCAGCCTTCTTGCCAAAAACATGAGCCTCATCAAAGGGCATGTTCATAAGAATCAATTGGGCATCACCAAAAAGCCAGTTTAGTGCATCCAGGCATAGTGGTGCATGGCAATAAAGGAGCCCCGAGACCTCACCAGCTATTCCACAGTATGCTGGCTAAAGCAGAAGAGGTTTGGTTCTCTTAAGCTATGTCCTGGCCATCATGCAATACGTCTGCAAAATGGCCTCAAAGGTGATCAGGGAGGTTCAGGAAAAACATGTGTGCTGAGGAAATCCAAAATCTTCATTCTCAGGGGTCCTACTAATATCAATAAAGAACTTGGCACAGAAGCTGAAATATGAAAAGACATCTTTATTAAATTTAATAAGTGAGGCCACGTCACACAGAAGCTGTAGCAAATTAATGAGGTAGTCTGAGGAATACAGAGAACAGAGGCCTTATATATGTTTTAGAGTTACAAAACTCAGCATAAAAGAAAGGGGGCAGTACTAGCTTTTGCAAGCATGCAAAAAACCCAACATTCCTTCTTACACAAGCTGGACAAACCCATAATAAAACACCACAACCCATATCGTAAACAGGTCATAAAAAGAAGGAACAGAAACAGATGAGAAGTAGGATAAGGGGTGTGACAGACGACATTCGAACTCTACTGGACAATGGAGACACAGTCGCCCTCATCCTCCTCGACCTCTCTGCAGCATTCAACACAGTCTGCCACAGCACCCTCTTACAACGCCTCAATAGCATCGGAATACAAGGAAAAGCACTGGAATGGATCACCTCGTTCCTCACCGGAAGAACCCAGAGAGTCCGCCTTCCACCATTCAAATCCGAGGCCACTGAAGTAATCTGCGGCGTACCCCAAGGGTCCTCACTCAGCCCCACCCTCTTCAACGTATACATGAGCCCCCTCGCGGCCATCGCACGCCAACACAACCTCAACATCATCTCCTACGCAGACGACACTCAACTAATCCTTTCTCTCACCAATGACCCCAGCACAGCCAAAACTAACCTACACGAAGGAATGAAAGAAGTTGCCGAATGGATGAAACAAAGCCGTCTGAAACTGAACTCAGACAAAACAGAAGTCCTCATCTTAGGCACATCCCCCTCTGCATGGGACGACTCTTGGTGGCCGGAAGCCCTTGGAAAAGCACCCATCCCGACAGACCACGCACGGAACCTAGGCGTCATCCTGGATTCTTCACTCTCAATGAACAGACAAGTCAGCGCCGTATCCTCATCCTGCTTCAACATTCTCTGCATGCTCAAAAAAACTTTTCGCTGGATCCCCACCGAAACAAGGAAAACAGTCACCCATGCTCTGGTCACGAGCCGACTGGACTACGGAAACACCCTCTACGCAGGTACTACCGCTAAACTCCAGAAGAAACTCCAACGAATCCAAAACGCCTCAGCCAGGATCATATTAGACATACCGCGCAACGAACACATCTCCGGTCACCTGAAAGACCTCCACTGGCTACCCGTCAATAAGAGAATCACTTTCCGACTGCTAACCCACGCACACAAATCACTCTACGACATCAGACCAGAATGCCTTAACTCACGACTGTCCTTCTACACCCCCTCCCGCCAACTACGTTCTTCCAGCCAAGCCCTCGCTACTGTACCTCGCATCAACAAGACTACCATGGGAGGCAGATCCTACTCATACCTAGCTGCTAAAACATGGAACTCACTCCCGCTTACCTTCGCCTTACCCAGAACCACCTAGCATTCAGAAAGCAACTTAAAACGTGGATATTTGACAAGTAATCCTCCTCCCTTTCTAAGCGCCTTGAGACCCTCTGGGTATGTAGTGCGCTATATAAATTATCTGACTTGACTTGACTTGACTGTATGTGCATACCAAACTCTACAATCTCCTGTGCTCTGATCCTTAATCTTGATCAGCTACTGGGCAAGGAACTGGTCTTACAAGGTCAGCTTCAGGCAACAGGTCATCCAGCAGTCAGCTAAAGTCATCGGCCTATGTGAGGGCAACTACAAAATGGCTGCCATGCACAAAATGGAACCCATGGTTCAGAACAAAATCTTCAAATACACAGTGAATCCATCGGTGTAACATGATGAAAACACTCATACTTGCTGAACTCACTGTTTACGGTTCGCTGTTACCAAATTCGTAACAGAACCACGACCTTTATGTCCCAGGTTCAGAATTCACGGAACCTCAGGCCCTCCTTTTGCCCTTACATAGGCAATAACCTAAACTCATGTCAATCTGAATCCAGGTCTATATTCATCAGATCATCAAGATGTTGCTGGAGCATAATCCTATTACTTAGCAACTCTCTCGGGACAGGTCTCCTTACACATGTAGTAGCACAAAGGCCACATATGGCAGGACAAAATAGGGAATACCTCTATCTGTAGTAGGTGGCATAAGATCACACACCCAACAATTAGTGATGTTCACTACTAACTGGTATTGATGCAGAAGCTGTACAAAAGAATTGTTTACGAATTCTGATCTTCTAACCTGCTCATGTTCAGGAAAAGGGTGAGTGAAAAAAATGCACAGAAGCAGTAGTAGGAAAAGACATAGGTTGGGAAGTGGGTGCAGAAGTCAATTGAGTAGAAAAAACAATCCCACCCATAAATGACAACGTCATGTTTAAAAAAACACTAGAAAACACGTTATTAAGAACATATAGACAACAGGAGAAAGTAGTGACCACTATTACAAACAAAATTATAATTTTTCACAACCCTAAGCAAAAAACAAATTCTAAAAGTATCTAGTAACATTTTTATGGCTCCTATGCATTTCAGTAACCCATCACATGTTCGGGTGAAACAGTGGTGATCCTCATTAATGCTCTGAGGTGAAAAGGGGATATCTTCCACAGAAAATTGACTTTATTCTGCTTTTACTAAACAGAATACTACTTTAAAATAATTCCAGCAAAACAATAACAATCAGTCTCCTAACACCTAGTCTATACAATCACACGGAAACCTCTTGTGAAACCAACTATGCCCAGAGTCCGTTCAAAAGCCTCTCTGGCAGGCTTCTATTGTCCATCAAATCTTCTTTTGTTGTTTTCTTTCGCATGGGCCTCTTCATTCAGGCCTTTCATGTAAATGGCGCTTCTCAGTATCCGTTGGAGTGCCCTCCTGGCAAACACTCTTAGCTCACTTAAAAGTCTCAATGTCTCAATGCAGTGCACCAGTATCTCTCCTCTGCGGCAGACACCACAGATATTGTGCCCTTCATTGGTCATGGGCACAGATTATCTCGTGCAATCCCGGGAACATTCTCAGGCTCCAACACTCATCATTCAGTGTCAGAGGACGCTCAGGCTGCTCTTTCATGGGCACCAGAATGTGGCTTTTGCTAATCTTGGATCCGCTGGTGCACTGCACTTCCATTGGAGAAAAGGTAAAGGGGGGTGCGTGTGACCAAAACTCAGGCCAAGGGGCTCAAGGGACTGCACACTGTCAGAGGTTACCAGCACATGACAGGCGCTGTTTTGCACTGAAATTATGGTTCTGTGATGTCCAATGCCGTCTGAGGGAGCAAGTGTGATGCTTTAAACAATCCATTGTATAACAAGGGGACTGCAAACAGGTGGCCTGCGATCTTCAAAGATGTGGCCACACACCATGGGACAATTCTGGTCTAGAATACACTGTCATTTTCAAAAAGCATTACAAATAAAAAGGCAATAGGCAAAACAGTGCCTCTAGGCTTTTCAATTGGGTTTCCGTGTGAGAGCATATCTTCCATCATCTAAGGGTAGATAGCGACATGAGAATTCTATCTAAATGGATGTCCTTACACATAGTGGCATCGTCTAATGGGGTAAACACATTTTTCTCTCTCTGATTACATGTAGGTGTTCCCTAATTCCTTATCTACAACACCTCAGAAGAGAATTCGCATAATACATATTATCAGAGACATGTAGCTACCTCACTTTAATAATTGTGCATCAGGTGGACTATACAATACAAAAGCTAATGACCAAAATGTTCCATGATTTGGAACACATCTAATCCACCAAAAATTAAAGCAGCAGAAAAAAGGAACTAAAAACCAATTTAGAATAGGCATTGAATTTGTCATATTCCAAAAAAAAAAAAAACGTAAGGTGTCTCCTATTGAGGCGGAAAACTTATCTTACTATAGTATTGAGTCAGTTAACCAGTCCATCACTACCCTGACAGTTAGACTGGGAAACATCAAAGTAGGCCTAAAGAAAATTCTTAAAAAACAGTCTGGTCATACAAAAGGGAATTATACATAATATGGGGGTCTCTGGTACATTACTGCAATCTGGAAGTGTGAACCTGAACAATACATCAATAATAATAAAAAAAGCTGACTAGTGAAAGAAATATGGAAAAGAGAAATGGGACTAGGTCACAGCTAAAATCCCCAATAACTAGGCATGATACGACATCGGTGAAACCTGGTTTCCTTTATGGTACAAAGCCATACACTACTTAGGAAGCAGAACAAAACTGAGTAATGTAATATAGAAATTAGGTCACCATGCACAAGAGTCACAGATCTATAATTTTATCCTTACGTCCAATCAGGATACATAAATTTAGGGCTGCCTGTTCCTTTAAGGGAAGAGGGGGCAAGTGACACATTTTGATCCTGTATATCTCTTTTATTTTTCTTGAATATTATTTATAGCCAAATTTGACATACACTGGTGAAGTGTTGTCTGTGTCGTGTTCACAAGAATGAAAATATCATATTTGTGAAATTTAGCAAATCAACCCAACTGTAGTGTAGCGATACACATCGTCATGTATATCCCTTCACAACACAGGTAAACTTGTAATAGTATCAAAAGCAGTAACATAAAACAAAAACATGCATAACGCACATGTCAAGCCATCAGATATACTTGCTGTATATCAAGCACAAAAAGCATAGACAAAACAATAACATATGTGAATGAGCGGTGACGCACAATACCATGTCCCAAACCCAATATTCGGGCCATTCGGGCCTTCTCAATTTGTCAGGTTTAAAATCCTTACCCTCCTTTTGACAGTAAATCACCAGTTAGTGGATATCTGCTGTCAAATACAACTTTCTAACATACAGGACCAGCAAGAACAATTCATGATAGAACCAAATACACAAACATAAAAAAATACATGAACATTTCTTTCCAAAGGAGTTACGCAAAAAACACATCTCCTTTCAACCAACCAAACTCACGTGTCTTGACAGCTTTAAATCACCCAGAACAATCCATGAATGATCTGTAGGCAGAAGCAAAAAAAAAACCATACACAACACACAAAAGAGAAACATTTCTCATAACAAACAAATATCAATTATAACTTTCAATCAGAAGACAAAACATGATACACATTAACAAACACAAAAATAGATTTCCATTACTTAACTGTTACCATCTAGTCAGTCAGCTTGCAACATCAAGCCACCTTAGTTTTGCCTGCAGAGCATTTAACATGATGTTGGGACTTTCAAAGAAACCTTTTTTATATTTCCCTTTGGAATTAAGTTCTTTAATTTTATTGATGTTCTTATGGAGAAACCAGAAACCCCACCTTTTAGAGGCCTGTTTAGCAAGGTCATTCTGCATTCCACAGAGACAAGGCCCGAATTTAAAAGGTCACAAATGTCAACATGAGAGCCTCCTTCCATTGTTTACAGGAAAACTAAAGATAGCATCTCAGCGTGACTTCACAGAACCTTAATAACACACATACCAGTTTTTAGAACAAGTGCTTGTTGCAGTGGTACTCATTTCATCTACCTTAAATGGATCTCACTGGGTCATTTAAAAGGAAAACCCCAAAATGGGGACAACCTGCAAATTTGTATTATACCTACATGTATGCATTTACTGAAGCCTAAAGCACTTTAAAGCTATTATAAATGGCAAGAATGCTGTTTTAAATGGTCTATTTTACCCACATTTGACTTTGATATTAGGGGCACTTCAAAATAAATATCCTATAATTGTTTTACATATTAATCATCCTCAGAATGTTCTCTACAAATTGCAGAGATTGGACATTACACATATCTCATGTAAATCCTTAGAAAAATGAGTTTTGTACGCCTGCGCTAAGTGAAATTCCATATGCTAATGTTCTCTTTATGCAGTGTAACACACCTTAAATTAAATTATAATGCTAGGAGATCACAGTATGAGCATTAAGCTTCATGAATAGTAAACAACAAATTTTGTAGCACTTATTTTTAATAATTATTTTTCAAAATGTATTAATTATTTTTATTAAACCCAATCATTTTTGATAACTCCACATATAAAAGCGAGCTGCATCCCTTGCCTATCATTTTAGACGCATTCATTTATAAGCCTAAGCACAGAAGCCTAACTTATAACATGACAGAATGTTTGCGCCACTTTAAAAGGACAATTTAACAACAGACCCAAGAATATGCTTACAAAATTTTGCTTAATAGACTGAAAACATAAAAAAACACAAACACACATTTGAGCTCATTTCAGACATAAACAGAAAAGGGGTCAAAACACTCAGGACACACAATACAGCGCGCTTTAGCTATGTATTTTCGTGAATAGCGACATCGCTATTCACTTACAGAAGTTGCACTAATGGGAAAACCACATAGACATTTAAACACACATTTTACCCACAAATCAATACTCAGAACAAAAACAAAGAACAGCCCACAGACTGTACTTGAACTAAACCATTTGCAAATACTAGTTGTAAGTCATATTTACAAGAAACGCTTCTCAATAGTGTTCCAAAAGACTGCAAAAACAGCCCAACAGACTGATGTATGTCCAAGAAGCGAAAATACACTCACTCCACTAGATCTGGCTAGCAGAGCACCAAACAAAATCGTTCAGCATATCTTCATTCATAAAACTGCGCAGAACAAAGGATCCTTGTTTTGTATTATGTCATATTTTAATTCCCTGGGGATACAAAATCACCAAGGAAGAAATATGTTTGTAAATCTAAACCTATTTAGATATTTCCCGCTAGGGGGGCCGGCTAATTTACTTCACATCACACTATGGTACCTTCCAAAAAAGCAACACATTTTTCCATGTGAGCTTAAAACAGGCATGCCAAAAATACTGCGGAATACGCAAGTATTATCCTCATTACCTGTCTACACAAATTGCAATTCGCATATCCAAACCTATACAAACCAAAAGTTGTCCAACACAAATTCCAAAGTTCCAAAGCTACATTTCCAAATTTGCTAAGATCAGGCATCTTATAGCTCACTAATCTAGCTTCAAACTTCAAGGGGTTATCTCTACCAATACACTCGCAAATATACGAGCCCCTCGGCTATAGTAATTGCAATGACCAAATCAAAAACCAAGAAACCAAGGACTGGGAGCGACCCACTTATACTTAACTTTTACTAATCAAAATGTTATTCAAATTCTAACTGTCAAGTTCTACATGACCTAACAGTCTTTTTAGAATACTCACACCAAAAAGGTTCTCAGTCAGGAGTGACATCATGGGGAGGATCAAAATCAGGAAGATCAGAAATATACTGGGCTGCAGAAACAAAGAATCTCCAGAATCCCTGTGTACAGAGTACCTTCTTAGTAGAATCATGTTCTGTCCTCCTCAGTAGATTTCAGTCTCCCGACAAGATCACTCCCACAGAAAGTCACTTCTCTGATGGGCCCCACGTTGGGCGCCATTTGAGGAAATCCAAAATCTTCATTCTCAGGGGTCCTACTAATATCAATAAAGAACTTGGCACAGAAGCTGAAATATGAAAAGACATCTTTATTAAATTTAATAAGTGAGGCCACGTCACACAGAAGCCGTAGCAAATGAATGAGGTAGTCTGAGGAATACAGAGAACAGAGGCCTTATATATGTTTTAAAGTTACAAAACTCAGCATAAAAGAAAGGGGGCAGTCCTAGCTTTTGCAAGCATGCAAAAAACCCAACATTCCTTCTTACACAAGCTGGACAAACCCATAATAAAACACCACAACCCATATCGTAAACAGGTCATAAAAAGAAGGAACAGAAACAGATGAGAGGTAGGATAAGGGGTGTGTATGTGCATACCAAACTTGACAATCTCCTGTGCTCTGATCCTTAATCTTGATCAGCTACTGGGCAAGGAGCTGGTCTAACAAGGTCAGCTTCAGGCAACAGGGTCAGTTCACTCAGGTCATCCAGCAGTCAGCTAAAGTCATCAGCCTATGTGAGGGCAACTACAAAATGGCTGCCATGCACAAAATGGAACCCATGGTTCAGAACAAAATCTTCAAATACACAGTGAATCCATCGGTGTAACATGATGAAAACACTCATACTTGCTAAACTCACTGTTTACGGTTCGCTGTTACCAAATTCGTAACAGAACCACGACCTTTATGACCCAGGTTCAGAATTCACGGAACCTCAGAGCAATTTCCTAAAGATCATGAAAGCAACAGACCAGAGGGCAAGACGCATTCTTGGAGAACAAGGGCATGGCTCCCCGAAAAGAACAACTGCTTCCCCATTGCCCCATTGCCATATTCCTCTAAGATTCCGTCTAAGAGAGTAGAGAGAAAAGAGTCAGGATTCTGCTAGGAAGCCCATAGCACAAGAATCTCTGGGCCCGATTCACAGAACTAACTTAAGACAAAATACTAAACTTACTACCATTTTTGTATTCACAGAAGGCACTTACTCTTTTTGGTATTCACAGAAGTTAGGAGTCCTAACTTTAGGACTCCTAAATGCCTTCTGTGAATACCAAAAGTCTTAAAGTTAGGATTTGTCTCAGTTTAGGAGTCCTAAAGTTAGGAGTCCTAACTTTACTACTCCTAAACTGAGAAAAAGCCTAAGTTTAAGTCTTTCGGTATTCGCAGAAGGCATTTAGGAGTCCTAAAGTTAGGACTCCTAACTTTACTACTCCTAAACTGAGAAAAATCCCAACTTTAAGACTTTCGGTATTCATAGAAGGCATTTAGGAGTCCTAATATTAGGACACCTAACTTCTGTGAATACCGAGATTAGTAAGTGCCTACTGTGAATACCAAAAAGAAGAAGTGCCTTCTGTGAATACCAAAATGGTTGTAAGTTTAGGATTTTGTCTTAAGTTAGTTCTGTGAATCGGGCCCACAGGGAGTGAGCCAGGGAAGGTTGAGGTGACAGATTATGTCAATGGGTGAGCTGATGATTCACTATATGAGTAGAAACTTGTTTACTCCAAGCGACCAAAATGAGTGCTATGAAGGCCTTAAAGAAAGAGAGCAAGGGATTTACAGTAAAGGAGGCTAGCCACAGAATCTGTGTGGTTAGCTTTGCTTTCATCTGCAGGCAAAGGCATTCCATATTCCTTACAATATTGTGTAGCACAGCCATTCAGGAGCCAAATTCCTCCTTCGGAGGTGCTGATGGTCTCTCCAGATCAACCTCATGGAAAGTACCCGGGCCACTTCCTTTCTACAGGGCGAAACTGTTTTCACCATCTTTGCTATTAAATGAAAAGAAATTACAAGCTTCGTTGCTATCATCATGGCTGATGATATTGGCCATCTGAATGTAGTCTGAGTAAGAGCCAAAGATCCCTTCAAACCTGCCAAAGTACCTATTACAAGGTAAAGTCCTGCAAGGAACTCTTTCTCCATCAACTATTGGGCATGGGCCTGGGATCATATCAAAATGGCCTTCACATTTCAGAAATGTGTCGCATTTTGTAACATATCAGTGATGGTTAAAACACCTGGCTGTGGGGCAACTGCCTCGTCAGGATGAGACTGAGCAGGGTTGATCAGGGCCAGCTTTGAAGTCTCTAGTAGAAACCTAGTCCTAGTTAGAGGCCCAAAGGGCTCTTGAGGCGTTTAGGTGCACAGGAGAAAGCTAGAGGATAAAAAAGCCAGCATAGTCTGGGAGAATACAACAACCTGTGCAGCGTCAGTCACAGGAGATGAAAACTCTAGGTAGAGAGGTGGAGGCGCTGGGTCCAGAGCCAGTTTCACCTCAATGAAAATCAGATACCTGGATAATACTGATGCCCGGGAATTAGGCAATGACCTGCAGCAGTGACACGCCCAGCGGTCAGCCTGAGCTTGTGCGATGAAGAGCTACGCCTTCCACTCCTTCAATGCCTTGGTGTGCATGAAGTTGCACTTCTCACACGACCCAGAGTTATGTTTGGGCTCCAGGTACCAGAGGTATATATCTTTTGCTGTCCAGTGTCAGGGCATAGCTAGCTCATCTCATGTTGTCAAATGACAGGCATAGCTAACTATTCCAATCCTTTTTTACAATTGTCATTCTACTGCTTGTAGTCTTCTTGTTATAATGTGGTGGAGAAAATACATGTTATGCAATGGCAAGAAATAAACATGGCTGGATCATCTAATCATGCCTGACATGGGAACACTTGAGAGCTCTGTTGAATGTTTTCCCACTCTATTCAAAGTAAATGTACTTAATGGTACACACATTTGAGTGTATTTATAAAGTTTAACAGCCAGATTCATGAAGCTTAATTGCGCTCGCAAAGGGCCAGATTCTGAGAATCTGGCCCTTTGCGAGCGCAATTTTTGCATTTGGGATTCATCATCCCAAATGCAAAAATCGGTAAATGCGATTTCGCTAAATTGCGAGGAATTACATTTAAGGAATCTCTATTTGAGATTCCTTAAATGCAATTCATTAACCATTTATAAATTGTGAATTCGAAATTTCTGGGCCGCTATTTACCGCAAGGTCAAACCTCGTGGTAAATAACGAAAATGCTTTTAAATGCTTTTCTCTGAGTTGCATGTTGCACACACACATGTCCTTTGGACATGTGTGTGCGCAACACGAATGTGGAATACATTTCAGGGGTGCTACAGGGTGTCCTTTGGACACCCCTAGCACCCTTGAAATCGCATCCTTATTTGGCCCATAGGAAAGCATGGGGCGTCATTCCTTATTTGCGATTAGCAATTTGCTAATCGCAAATAAGGAATGTGTAGGAATCGCATTTTATTTTGCGATTCCTACATGAATCCCGTTTTGCGAGTCTGTAATAGCGATTCCTTGTGAATCGCTATTAAAGACTCGCAAAACGGGTCTTTGATGAATCTGGCAGTAATTTCTGTACCTGTTTAATCCAGGTGCTGTGGAGTAAATGTCAAGGGGGACTGGTATGATCAATATAGTCTATAATACGTTTGAGGTAAATATGAATATTACATGCAACTAAGAGTGAGTCAAAATGAACCTTTTACATTTAACATGAAGTGGTAGAACCAACGGTGCTTGATAGCTCATGCGCTGCAATTAATTGCATAGTGAATTTTTACATGCCTTTGGCGCATGCAGCCTTGGCTGATGCGCCTAGAGATCCTTAATTGACAGACAAAGAAGAACAAATTAGAGGGAAACTTGGTACTAACCATTCAGCAGTTCATATGGTAAAATATAACGGATGAAAAATAGGTATGAAGGAAATCTATGTATTTCTGAAATGTGCACAAAACACTGAATGTAGGAATAGTAGTTATTGTACACCTCTGGTTATCCAAACTAGCAAGTAATTCAGAGGGCATTTTGGAAAATGTCTTCTTACATGCACACTGGCTTTCATTTGGAATTTGAAGCCAAAAATGCAGAGAAATCCAATTATAATAACAAATGTTCTGCTATTCTGGGTTTTCACTGTTCTGCTGAAAAAAATGGTGCACACTTGTGGGGGTGGAACAGTGTCTGTGACGGGAGAGGCCTCAAAATGCCACAGGGGCGGGTCACATTTTTCCACTTAAAGACCACCTTCTTTTGCAATATGGGGAGCTGTGGGTTTTGGCCCAGGGCTCAGCACTTACCTAGGAAAATCAACCCAAGCCCAGGAATTTCTGAAAAATAGATAGCCACATCAGTGATGTCATCAGTGATGTCCCTGACCATGTCATCAGTGATGTAATATATGGGGTCATAAGCAATGCATTGTGGGGCGCGAGTTATAGTTACCTCAGCTAACTATAACAGCTGAATTTCTCTGGTTTTGTACGAGTGAAATGTCAGACTAACTATAACGTCCCTCTAACCTTTGTCTTTTTCTGTGAATATCTATGGTTTTTTTAAATGCTAATTTCTGACTATAACGTCCCTGAAACAGGTGTTTTTTCAGTGAATTTCTAAGGTTTTTTAACTAGAAGTCGCGTTTGCAGAGTGGTGGAGAAAGGGCGCTGGGCCTCCAACCAGCCCTCAGGAATTCCACTGTGCAGGACTTACAGGAGCTACCAGGAGGGCTTCTTAGCCCCAAGTCCCCTCAGGAATATAGTGGACTTCAGCCCCCAACCCGTACTGCGTCAGGAGGTGCGTTTGCAGAGTGGTGGAGAAAGGAGGCGTAGCCTCCAAAGACCTCTTAGCACTTCCACTCCGTGGGACTTGCTGAAGGTAGCATGAGGAGCAGTTGGCCCCCGAGGATGCTATTACCTCCAGTAAGTCCCACACAGTAGGATTGCTGAGTTCTGATAGCAGGCCACGCCCCTATGTACACCACTCTGCAAACACGCTTCCTGGTGTGCACTTGGTTGGGGATGATGTCCCCTTCGCTGCTAGGGGTCCTTAGGGGCCAACTAGCCTACCTGTTACCTCCAGTAAGTTCCACACAGTAAGATCGCTGAGTGGTGGTCGCAGGCCATGCCCCCTTTCTCCACCACTCTGCAAACACGCCTCCTGGCGCTCTCTTATTTGGGGGATGAAGTCCCCTTGCCTCTTGAGAGTCCCTGGGGCCAAGTAGCCCTCCTGTTACCTTGAGTAAGCCCCACACAGCTGGATTGCTGAGAGGTGGTCAGAGGCCACGCTCCCTTTCTCCAGCACTCTGTAAACGTGCCTCCTGGTGCACTGCAACTTGGGGGATGAAGTCCACTTTAGTCCAGAGGTCCTCAAGACACAAGTGGACCTCATCCCCCACAAGCAGTACCACTGTGTCGGTCTTACTGGAGGTACCTGGTGGGCTAGTTGGTCCTGAAGGACCCTCAGCAGTGACAGGGACTTCAACCCCCAACCAAGAGGGTGCCAGGAAGTACGTTTGCAGAATAGTAAAGAAAGGGGGCAGGGCCTCCAGTGAGTTGCTGGTTCTATTTTGTATTTAGGAAACTGAACTGTGTGCCCCACCTTCCCTTGGCACTTTTGGGCCACAGGGGCCGCACCCTTGTGGCCTGGCCCATTCTTTTATTTTAATTTAATTTAAAAGGGAGGGGGCGTGGCTCCCCTGCCCCAGGCCATTTTTGGCCCCGGGGACCCCATTTCCCGGTGCCTAGCCATTTTTTTTCTTAAATAAAAAAAAGGGAGGGGCCCAAGTGGACTATCTCCCGGGCCATTTATTAGGCCCCGGGGACCCCATCCCCCGGGACTTGGCCTCTTGTTGGGGACCGCTGGATGAGCCCAAAGGCCCCTGCGGTCCCTGCCGGCTATCCACGGCCCCTGTTGGAACCGGCATTGCTTTTGGGCAGCGGGAGGTGCTAACATGTCCAAAAGCAATTCTGCTTTGATTCATGGAAGCAAGAGCATTTTCTATGGCCTGGTAGGAGCAGTGCTCCCGCCAAGCCATAGCAAACTGCAATGTTCCGGGGTGGACACCCTGGGACATTCCTAGACCCGGCTCTGTATGATGGCAGTCCCCAGGGCCATGAAGGTTTCCTGGAGGGGGGCTGTACAGCCCCTTCCCGTCTTCTGTGTAGCCCCGGGAGGTGGTTGTGCCAGGGGTCCTCAACGGACCCCTGTGTTTACTTAATTTGTGCCTTGGGGAGGTGGTGGTTCCCGGGGCTTTGTGGAGGTGCTCGAGTCCCCCCACAATTCATTTTTAAAGATAGCCCCATGGAGGTGGCGGTCCCTGGGGCTGTGGGGGCCACCGTGGGCCAGCAAGTACTTTCTTGACTGCCCCGGGGGCTTAAAAAGAGTGAAGCGCGGGAGACTGCACTTAGTTAAAATAAAACAATTGGTGGGATTCGCACACCCAAAGCGACTCCTGCCGAAAATGTTAAATGCTTTTGGCCCAGGGGATCCCTGTGGGACACCCTGAGCAGGCCTATGGGGCCAGGGTGTTTCTACCCTGCCCCCTTTTCTTGTTGTTTATCCTTTTTTTACTGTTTTTCTTGTGACTCAGTTCAACTGACTCATTCCTTAATGCCCATCTAGGCTCCTTAGGGAACCAGTTGGGTACAAGTTTTTGTGTAAGAGATCTAATCTGAGATATGTAAAAATGGGTAGAAGAGAAGGTACTGAAACCAAACCCAGATTGTAGGGCATAATCTCAAAATGTGCGGATTAGAGATACTTCTTACCTCATGCAACAGGAATTCTATGGCAGGACCGGAGGCTCAGATTATGCTTTTCTCTCTTCGCTTTTATTACAAATTAGAAAACACAGCAGCCTTAGAAAAGCTCATAATGCAGAGAAATGCTTCAAAACCAATAATAAAGCATTTTTTGTTATATAACTCAAGGAAAAACAATGTCTCTGGGACTACAACTCCCATTACAACGATATAACAATCCGAAACAGAGTCCTTCCTCTATGTCCACAATCCATAGATAGGCAGTCCTTTCTCCCTGTTCCTCCTCTTTCTTCGCTGCTTCCGCAGCCAGTTAAGTGTTTTTGCTTTCCCTCTCACACTGTTGTTGTTGTTAGGGGAATTTCGTACTGTATTTATGCACTGTGATGCTAGTTTTTATTGGGGCTATGGGTCTCTGTTGTTCTTTTACTTTTCAGAGCCCCATTTAAGTCGCGGAAGCGCCGTTTCGCTTCCTTCGCGACTGTTCCCGGTGTTTGAGTTGCGGTGCGCAGCCGACCGCTAGAGGGCGCGGCCGCGTCTCGTTGGTCTCCAGCGCGAGTTTCTCCTCACAGGGGAGCCGTGCTGAGGAGACCAACCGCCGCGGAGCCGAGCCCTCTACTCTGCCTCACAAAACGCCCGTATACCGGGTCTGTACCTTCTTGCCCCATACGTGAACGCCCCGGTGGGGGTCTGTACAGCGGTATTATACCGCGTTGACGCCGACTTGGCAAGTTTGGCACTCGTGTAACATTGGTGTGGCAGCGCGCGGTGAGGCAGTTGACCTGGTCCCCCTGGGGTGGGTCTGCGCGCTGGGGGTTGTGAGTGCACCCTAATTTTGCCAGTCTCTGGCAACCAAAACTGTTGCAGTCCTCCGGTCTGCCCTAATTCTAAATAATACCCAGCCTATTGGGTAGACTGTCAATCCCTTAAGCTACCTTTGGTCAATATGGAGGACGATTATTATGAGGGTGACTCCCAATCATATTTACAAGATGAGGAGTTTTACCAAGCTGTAGACAGCTCTATTTACCGCTGTGTCGCGGAAGTGGTAACCCCTATGGAGGAGCGTCTTTCGGCGCGCATAGTTGAGGAGTGCGCCAAACTAGCTCAGGCGCAGTCAGGAATCCCTTATAACCTCCCAGGTCCATCAGGTGAGGGCCCCTCTGCTCCTAAGAAGCCCTGCAAGGGGGGGTTGTCGGAGGGTGCTCAGGGGGTGGACAAGGGTGCCTTTGAGCGTCTGCGTGACGCTTTTTTAGCTAAGGCGACTGAGTCCCCGCCTGACCAGCCTGCGGCCCCCGCCTCGGTAGTAGCTACTGAGACTGCCCCTTCGTCCCCGGGGGACTCCCCGAATTCGGACGGTGAAGAGGAATCAGTGCGTTCCTGGCGACCTTCGAGCTCGACCACTGAGTTACCGCGGGACAGCTCAGGTATGCTGGATCCGGATGAAATAATGCATCCGCGCTCCGCAGCCTGGGCCCCGGGTGACAAGGTGGCAAAGTTCGTGGCTAGTCGGTTGCGTAAGCCTCTGGAACAGGAGGCTAGGGGATGCCTCCGGGGGGAATGCCCTAGGCCCACCTTGGAGGGAAAAGTTGCCATGACTCCGGATTTAGATGCAAAGATGGCAACGTTCCTAGCAAAGTTTATGAAGGACCCACGTAAGGGCATTGACAGATCCTGGCGATCGTGTCAGGACAAAATGCTCGACGCAGTAGGACCTATCACTAAGATCCTAGACATGGCGGAGGAGGCTAAAGCTACTGGTTCCGCCATTGATCCCGACGTTTTGTCGAATTGGGCGCAGAGGGTGATTGTTTTCTTGGGCAACGCCAACTGCGCCCTCTCCACCGAACGGCGGAGGTCTTTCCTAATTAAGCTGGACCCTAAGTTAGGAGACTTAGCCTCTTCAGAGGCAGGAGCGGTTGCCCAAGGTGGTCTCTTCGGAGAACCGTTCATTAAAGAGTTAGGGAAGTTCGTGGCTACCTTTACGTCCCTGGACAGAGCTCAGTCCAGTATTAAACGCGTATTCCATCAGCGTTTCTCCCAGGGGGCCGGTCGCGGTAGGGGCCGCGGGACCGGCCGCGGCGGGCAAAATGCCGGCAACAGAGGGCAAGGCTCCGGGCGAGGACAGTACAACACCTCAGCCAACTTCAACTCCTTCTACCCTACAAGAGGGCAACGTTTCGGAGGTCGAGGTTTCAGAAAGAACTCCAACGCTTCCAACACACACGGTGAGTGTTATCCCTGCAGAGCAGGTTCAGATTGGCGGCCGACTAGCGGCCTTTCGGAGGGCGTGGGTAGACCTTACGGCGGATGCTTGGGTATTGCAAACTATCCGCGGTTTTCATATCGAATTCTACGATCAACCTTTCCAGGTGTGCGCCCCGCGCCCTATAATCTTTTCAGCGACCGATGCCCAGTTGATAGACGAAGAGGTCGCGGAGCTTCTCCGCAAAAGGGCCATTCGTCAATCAACTCGACACCCGTCAGGCTTCCTCAGCAATCTTTTCCTAGTGGACAAACCCGGTGGAGGTCGTCGTCCGGTGATCAACCTCAAAGAATTCAATGGGTGGCTGGTCTATCATCATTTCAAAATGGAGGGAATTCATCTCCTTCGAGATATCCTCCTTCCACGGGATTGGTTTGTACGGTTGGATCTCAAGGATGCTTATCTTGTGGTTCCAATCTACCCTCCTCATCGTCGCTTCCTCCAGTTCCTTTGGCGGGAACAGGTGTTCGAATTCACGGCTCTTCCGTTCGGTCTATCCTCGGCCCCGTGGTGTTTCACCAAAGTGTTACATCCCGTGGTGGAGTTCTTGCGAGCGCAGGGAATTCGTCTAATTGTCTATCTAGACGACATTTTACTGATGGCGCAATGTCCACACAGCTTGCTTTCTCAGCTGGACCGGACGGTCGACCTACTCCAAGAGCTCGGTTTCGTCATCAATGGAGACAAGTCGGTTCTCGTACCCTCTCAGAGAGTAGAATTTTTGGGGTTTGTCATAGACTCCGTCGATGCTTCCCTGAGTCTTCCGCCCCGGAAGATGTCCAAGATCAAGCACGTCTTGCGACAGACAATTGCGAAGTCTCACACGTCGTTGCGGCAAGTTGCCAGAGTGGTGGGCCTGCTGTCGTCCTCGATTCAGGCCATCTTTCCGGGCCCTCTGCACTACAGGGCCCTCCAGCGCCTCAAAGCTTATCATCTGCGCAGAGGCGTGTCCTACGACCAAATGGTTCCCCTATCGGAGGAGGTCAAGGAAGAAATGTTGTGGTGGCTTACCCACATGGAAGCCTGGAATGGTCGGGCAATTTTCGGTTCTTCCCCGGACCTCGTCATCGAATCCGATGCCAGCAGAGTCGGTTGGGGAGCGCGCTGTGGGGATTTTTCAACAGGCGGCACTTGGTCCTTGGAGGAACAGAAGTTGCATATCAACTGTCTGGAGCTTCTGGCGGGTTCCTTTGCAGTACGCTGCTGGACCAGGGACTCAGTGAAGTCGTGCGTACTATTGAAAATGGACAATGTTTCGGCAGTGCGGTACGTGAACCACCTGGGGGGCGCGAGGTCCCGTGCACTGGCGAATTTGGCAAAGCAGTTCTGGGATTACTGCCTAGATCATCACATATCGGTGACGGCGGAGTACCTGCCGGGTCAGGCCAACCAGGTGGCAGACTGGCACTCCAGATACCTTCGAGATTCCAGTCTGTGGATGTTGGATGTCCAGGTCTTTCGCTGGCTCAACGGGCTGTGGGGTCCTTTTTCACTGGACCTGTTTGCGTCCCGCTTGGATCACCAACTCCCGAGATTCTTCAGTTGGAGGCCGGATCCGCTGGCAGAGGCCACGGATGCGTTTCTCCAGAACTGGAGCAAGGAGAAGCCCTTTGCGTTTCCGCCTTTTTCGATGGTGATGCGGACGGCGGCGCAGGTTCGCCGGCAGGAAGTGGAGCTGGTGTTGGTGACGCCGCTCTGGAGGTACCAAGTCTGGTTTCCAGTTCTTCTGGAACTTTCCTGGGATTCTCCAATCCTACTCCCCCGGTCTCCTCACCTGCTTCTCAACCCGGATCGGGATCCTCATCCTCTCATCGTTCACGGCTCTCTCCGCCTCATGGCATGGAGGCTTTCAGGAGACGTTGGTCGCTCCCGGGCCTTTCGAGAGCAGCTGAAGGTCTGTTATCCAAGGCCTGGGCTGCCAGTACGTCGAAGCGCTACAAATCCGCTTGGTCTAAGTGGGTGCGTTGGTGTCTTCGACGGAGTTTGGATCCCTTGGTCGCAGGACTCGTACCCGTGCTGAATTATTTGACGGAATTGGCCGTGGGTGGTTTTGCCTACCACACGATTAATGCTGTGCGTTCCGCTATATCGGCGGCGCATCACCCAGTTGACGGTGCTCCGATCGGAGTACACCCTTTCGTATGCCGACTTCTGCGGGGCGTCCGACTAGCGTTGCCACCAGAGCCCCGGTACTCAGTCCTTTGGGACGTCAATTTGGTTTTGAATCTTTTTTTGTCCTGGCAACCTAACAGGTACCTATCGGCCAAGGAACTCTCGGCGAAACTGGCTATGTTGCTGTGCTTGGTGTCCTGCCGGAGAGTGTCAGATGTGCGTGCTCTAGATGTCTCAGCACGAGTGTTCTCACCAGATGGTGTCACATTCACAATTGGTCGCCGCACAAAGTCGGCTTCTAGAACGATTTCGTATCCGGCTTTCATGGATGTCCCGAAGCTATGTGTTGTCCAGTGTCTGAAAGCTTATGAAGATATGACTTCGGACATTCGCCCTCCGGGCGAGAGACAATTGTTAATTGCCTTGCGTAAACCACACCATGCGGTCTCTTCCCCCACCATAGCCAGGTGGGTGCGTTGGGTCATGCAAGAGGCAGGTATTGATACTAAACGTTTCGGAGCTCACTCTGCCAGAGGGGCCATGGCCTCTAAGGCTTTCTCTGCAGGAGCTCGTTTAGAGGATTTGATGCGGGCCGCGGACTGGTCCTCCGATTCCACCTTTAAGAGGTTTTACTTTAAGCCGGTGGTGGATATTGCAAGCTTGGTGGTAAGTAAGCTTTGAACTAGCATAATCTGAGCCTCCGGTCCTGCCATAGAATCGAAATTTGCCTAGCATTTGTAACGGTAAGTTTCAATTCTATTAAGGACACGGAGGCGAGGATTATCCCACCCAGTATATCGCCAAGCGACGCCCCCCCCGTATGGCAGTAAGTAATCAGGTTTTTGAAATTTTCCAACATGGTTAAATCTGAAACTCTGCATAGTTGACTCACTTGTGAAATCCTGAATTGTCCGTTACGACGCTGACGCAGTTCTGTTTCTTCTGTTAGGAAATGATGGTTCCAAGCCAGACCAATGAACTGATGGCGTAACTTGCGCGAAGAAAGAGGAGGAACAGGGAGAAAGGACTGCCTATCTATGGATTGTGGACATAGAGGAAGGACTCTGTTTCGGATTGTTATATCGTTGTAATGGGAGTTGTAGTCCCAGAGACATTGTTTTTCCTTGAGTTATATAACAAAAAATGCTTTATTATTGGTTTTGAAGCATTTCTCTGCATTATGAGCTTTTCTAAGGCTGCTGTGTTTTCTAATTTGTAATAAAAGCGAAGAGAGAAAAGCATAATCCTCGCCTCCGTGTCCTTAATAGAATTGAAACTTACCGTTACAAATGCTAGGCAAATTTCGATTCTTAATCCTAATAAATGCAAGAAGACTGACAGTGCTTTCTAAAGGCTTATTAAAAATATTTTAAAAATAGTATGGCTCTCGACACCTAAGCAAAGGCAGTACCATGGAAGTATAGCTGAGAAAATTGATGGCCAAAGGGAATGAGGGAATGATCATTCATGTGCACATCCATCCACAGGACCATGTAACTGAGGGGATAACACATTGCTGATGATCAGTTAAATGAATCCAGTGGGCAGACAGAAACTGGAAGCAGGGTGCCCAGTTTCTGCAAAGAAATAGAAATACAAACATAACTTAGGCCAGGCCTCCTGGCTGTAAAGAGGATTCTGGACAGGATTCGGACACTTTGGATGAAGCTGATCTGACAGTAGCCTAAACCAAGGAATCCCAGGATGAGGGGGCTTGAAGGAGGGTACAAAGAGTTTGGGGGCTGAAGCCCTAACATCCCAATGGCTACTTTATGCCTGATTCCTATACTCACTGAGAGCTATTTTTCATTTGCATGTTACCACTCTAGGGGATTGCATGTTATTTTTACTCTTCTCCCACTCCCGGTCATTGACTTCTCTCCGTCTTCTTCCTGCCAGCCATTGTTTTAAATTTATTTCCTGAGATTTTGGAACAACTTACAATGCAGTTCCCACATGAATACTGCAGTTTCTGAACGCATATAAACATATATCTGGAAATGTTGGCCATCTCTGTCCAGCATAGAGTGGGCCACTGTGTCATCATTTTAGGACTGATGCAGGCTTCCATGATTATACCACCCTAAATTTGCCCTGACCTGACCGTTTAAACATTTGCAAGTCTAGCCGTGTTGGGAGGACGGGGGAGTTCCTTGGAAGATAGCCACAAAGGATTTATCAGACAAATCGGTCACTAACTCATCTTTCGTCATGTCCTCATGGACCATAGTCTATCTAATACCTCAAACATCCCTCCCAGCTCTCATCGCCTAGTGCGTGCCAATGGTCTCCAGATATCATTCTTTCGGGTGGGATCCAGCCTGTATCAGCAGCCAGTGTTCTTCTAGCTGTTCGTGGCAGTAAGACACATCCTTCAGACTGTTATCAACTTGCGGGCATGCGCTGCATCCCCAGTTCTGGCTACTACTTTACTGGCTTTTTAAAAGCTTTTGTAAAAAAAAAAATCACACTTCTGTTGAACCACTCATGGCCCTGGCGCCCCTGTCTTTCTCTAGCCATTCCTATTCCCCTTCGTCTGTTATAATTTTTTTTAATATTCTTAAAATACTTTTGCAAGTGACAATCAGCTGCACACTGCTACTGGGTGCTGGTTTTTAGCTTTCTGCACCCCACCCTTAATTATGTTTAATTTACCATATCAAAATGGCATTTGCCATCTTGGAATAGCAAAGTACATTGTAAATAAAAATGTCGAAATGTATTTATTTATTTATTTGTTTATTGACATTTGTAGAGCGCGGCGAATACCCGTGGGCGTCTCGGCGCTAGTTAAGGGATGGATCAGCAACTGGGGTAAAGAAGATATACAAGGCTATTGGTCAAATAACCACGTCTTTAGCTGTTTGCGGAATGTGAACAGGGAGGGACTTGCTCGGATATGTGCAGGAAGGGTGTTCCAGAGTCGAGGGGCGGCAACCAGGAAACGCCTGTCGCCCCAGGTAACTGTTCTAGTGCAAGGCACAGCCAAGAAGTTCTGAATAGAGGAACGAAGAGATCGGGTTGGGACATGATGGAGAAGATTCTGTTTGAGAAAGTGGGGACCTTGATTATTGAGTGACTTGTAAACAATACACAGCGATTTGAATTTGATACGGCTGCGTATCGGGAGCCAATGGAGATCCCTAATGATGTTTGTAACTGGTGCGAACTTGGGGATCCCAGCCAGCATTCGTGCGGCTGCATTTTGGATTGACTGCATCTTATTTGTCACTCGGACTTGGGCATTTAAGAATAGAGCGTTACAATAGTCCAAGGAGGACAGGACTAGTGAGCTGACCAGTGTTTTCCCGGCCGTATTCGGTAGGAAAGGTAGTATTTTCCTAATCATTCTCAATTTCATATGAGCTGAAGCCGCAGTTTTATTCGCATGTGCCATAAAATTGAGGCCAGCATCGAAGATGACGCCTAGATTTCTCACTTTGCTAGCTGGACTCGGTCGCCGGTGCATCACCACCCATGTGCACACACAGGCAGCCATCTTGGAATGTCTTTCCTTTATGAGGAACATGCATAGCAACTCCTCAGTGGCGCCATTTTGAATATTTTTACTTATGGAGAAAAAATATTCAAAGATGGCAACTCATATGTGTGTATATGTGGTGAGGCAGCTGCAGACATTTTTAATAATGTGTATTTTCTTCCTGGCAAGGCCAAAGCAAACAACAAATGAAGTCAATATCTCGGCGCTCACACTTTGAAGGCGAGACCCATTGGCGTTGGGTATTGCTTAATGTAATGTTGACTCCTGTGCTATATGGTTTGCATCTGTAAATTCCACATCTAGGCAAACAGTGTCTTCCCTACTGTGATTATCTGAAGCAGGCTAAATTCTTGCTCAGTCCTTCCTTGTGTTTCCTTCGGTCGAGTGGTCTATGCTCTGTTTTTTTCTCTTTCCCTACAACCAGGATTGTTTTCTGCCAATATCCGGCGTGGACTATTTTACGACGCCTTACCTGGGCGGAAATGCTTCATCCCTTCCGTTCTCCAGGTGCTCAGAGGCAGCATTAGTCGGAAGTCAAGTGGTAAAGTTCTGTGGCGCAGGGAACAAATTCCCCTCGGAGTCTGGAAATCTCCATTCATTTAAATTAAATGAACGCTTTCCGAAAGACAAAAAAGGCAGTGTTTAGCAGCTCTGGCTTCTGACACACGTGTAATATTTATGACAGTGCAGATAGTTTAAGAAAACACGAGGGCTCGGCGGGAGCGCCGGGCCTTCTGCGGAGCCGGGAGCTGGGCCCCGAGCGGTTCACTTGCTAATTAAATCTTCGGTGGACACTGTTCCAGGGCGGGCAGATTGCAGCTATACGAAGGATACTAATGTGGATTTTAAATATTTATTATATCTGAGCTGGGTTATAAAAACAGACATTCTGCCTTTCAACACTCTGTAACGTCAGATTTAGAGGCCTGTCTGCGGCTCTGAATGATTTCCCAGCAGCTGTCAGAGGCTGGAGGGCTATTTATCACCCACCCTGGTGCACTGTGAAAGATTAGCTGGCTGATTTATGACGCAAAAGTACGTTTAAAATTACAGAACAGAGACTGAGTGCTGAAGTTTACACACCTGTTACTATATGTAAGTGAATTCAGCCCATCGGGGGCGTCTGTCTGCCTTTAAAATGTAAGCGAATAGGAGAATGAGCCAAATTATATTCTGGGGTGCAAAGCAGAATTTGGCTAATAACTTGACTAATATTTAAACGTATTTTTGCCAACGTCGAATTGGATCTAAAAGTCCATGAGTCACGGAATTTGTAGATTTTTCCTGTTTTGCTGGATTGCTTTTCTTAAAAAACGATTTAATACAAATTATTTTAGTATATCAAGAATTTGAACCTTTAAAAAAACATTATACGATATGAATTTAGTTTTTTGATTTACTTACAAAGCTTTTGTATTCCAAGACTATATTAGATTTTTTTTCAACAATAGTTTGGCTTTTTTGACAAACACTTTTTCCATTTTCTCATTATGAATTTATCGGGGTGACTGGTGGTTTGCAGATCAATTTAGGGCACAAATTCTACCAATTAGCTGGGGAAAATTTGATTCTAAAATCGAAGTCATGGTTAAGTTGGTTGCTCCTGTAGTGCTTTAGAACAACCCGCCTTAACACTCAGGGAGGTCAGGAGAAATTCAAAGTGGGGACGAGAGCATTGTGCACTTGAAAGGAATGGGCTGGAGGGAACCAACGAGTGATGGAGAAAGGCAGAGATATAAAGAGATGTTAGACATCACACAAGTGGGTGAGCAACTGAACTCTCAAAGAAACTCCCAAGTTATATGTCTGTGAGTATATGATCCAGATAATCGTCAGCACATCTGTCGGAATGATCTTCCAAGGCTGGTGTATGGAACAAAAGGCTGGGGCCCATGTATACCAGAGGTTTGATTCTGAATCAATATTGCACACATATTTATTTACTGTAGGGAGAGCTGGCAAGGGGTCCATCTCCAATCAACATAACAGTGTGTTTCGAAATGGGGCGGTAGGCCAGAAATGAGAATGAAGTGATTGTTGCTTTCTCCTTGACAACCTGGGGAATCTTATTTGAGCTCTAAGGGGAGAGAGGTGTACTAGTCACCCTAATTCAAGCATATTAAAAACCAACCATTTCAAGAAGATACAGCTGTAGATTATGTCCGGGCGGTGTGAGGAGGGTCACATACACTGGGTGACCCTCCACAGGAGAGCCAAAATTCCAAGCGTTGTTCCTTCTAGTAGACCACCACAGGCAAGGGTTGAAATGTTTCAACAAGCATGCGTGGGCAAAAGGGGGCTGGGTCTCCTCTTAAGTAGAGATCATTGAATCTCACCAGTGGGTCGGTGGTAAAATGACTGTACTCTGACAAAAGAACTGCCACCAAGTAGATACTTACCCATAGCGCGGCCGGGAAGGTTACTTCTTGGAAATTAAAGGAATAAAAATGTGGGACTCCTCACTGAAGCAGAGTCTAGAACTCTGCTTGGTAGGACCCCAAAGTTGGAACTGTGATGGTCTAGAGCACTGAAAATTGAAAGGTAGAACTTTCAGGGGTAAAAAATTACTACATTGGAGGTTGGGCCATCTGTAACACCAGCTCAGGACTTTCGTCCTTACTGCTGTAGATCCTGCACTTACTCCATTACCATTACTCCGAGGAAACATCCATCTAGAATTGAGGTAGCAAGTTTAGGAGAAAGATGAGATCAGATTTCCAAAATAACACAAAATTGTCTGCAGTATGTTCATTCGATAAAGGGTCATTGACAGAATATCAGAAACCAAAATATTTAGTGGACAGAACATCGTGTTAAAAATATTGAGGATCAAAATATTGAGAAGGTAAGTGCAAATAGGTAAGTATAGTTTCACTATTAACTTTCGCAGGAACTCAGACTAACAGAATGTTATTTGTCCTTCTGAGGTAATTGAAATTTTTATGGTCAAGTATGTCCCCTAACGTGTACCCCAACGTCTCCATGTACGTGCTTAAAGTACATGTAACTTCCCTCCATGGCCGAATATGAAGACGCAAATACATTTGCGTCCAACGTTAACATGTCCTCTACCAGATCCACCATGAATGGATCGATAATACAGTCCCTAACCATGCCATGCCAACGTCTTTACATGGTGCACTTTTACGTTTTCCTGGCTCTGTCGAGCTAGGCCCTGATTTCTGACTTCGAACCACTTCTGTCTCTGCCTCTGAAAGCTGCAGCATGGAGATGCATCCCTGACCTCTGCCTTACTTCCTGCCAAGCGAAGCGGTGCCTGGCTCAGCCTGGCCTGCCTGCCAAAAACAGTATTTTGCCTTCAAGTTATCAGTGTAGCCTCCTCGAAAACACATTCCAGTCTAGTGATATAGGTAAACATATCCCCGACTGCAGAGCAAAGGGCCAAGCCTTCCTGTCTCCTTCATGTAATTCATTGCTCCCATTACCATGGTAGGCCCATGGCCCCGCGCATTACACTTAGACACATATGTATTTAGTATAGAATAGCCTCTGCCCGAGAGACCTTTTACTTCAGATTAAACATCCTCCAAACACAAGATATCAGATATGTTATAGGAACAGGTCGATCTGACATGCCAGACTTCTGTCTCCTCTACTAGTGCTAAAGTCAAGCCCCCAGCTTTCCCTAGTTCCACGTCAATCACACGTCATACTAATTGCGCGCGCACCCATGTCAAAGGTTTCTGCTGACTCTGCAGAACCCTCTATGCATCCACCCACTTATGACACTTTCTGTGACGTTTCCAGCACACGCCTCCGTGCACACCCTTGTACACGCCTTCTTGCTACGCACATGTGTTCTTATCTTATTCTTTTCACTTGGCACGCCTACTGTATCCATCACCATTGTACAGTTTTACTATATATATGATGTACTGTTAATAAATCGTTGACATCTTTTGCCATCATTTTATATCCCCTCCTGAACCCTTGTATTGATGGATCTGATTTCCATGGCTCGAGCCATTTCAATTAAAGCCCGTATGACTCAGATACCACGGACTCTGCCTCTCATTTGATTGAGCTATTCTTTTACCTGTCATTAATTATACGGAAAAAATTGCACGGTAATTATATTTACCACACTTCAGGAAGCAATTAAAAACATTTCTATTTCCAAAATCTGACTAAATACAATCCTTACTCTGCTATCTGTTAACTACTCACTACTGTCAGGACAGCGCCGTGATATCCCATTGGGGATGATTGTTTGCGCTCTATAAATACCATTGACATTGACTTCACACCTCCGTACTTTGAAGATATATATATATATATATATATATATATATCATCAAAGTACATATACGTGGAATTATGTATAGTGAAACTTTGCTTATAAACATACATTGGCGATATTTGTGTTCTTGATATTCTTGACACCATATTTTGTCCCACAATATTTGTATTTCCGATATTCTGTCAAAACACCATTGAAAGAGCAGATTACTGAAAATCTTTGGTTCTTTCATTTATTGCATGAGCCACAGATTAGAATCTGACATAACCCTCAACTAAGACTAGTATAATGCACAGTGACTGTACACTACAGCCATCCCAAACGCTTTGAACATGCCTTGCGAAAGGCTACACAGCCTAGAGGAGTGGATTCTACTTAGAGGGTCCACCGACCAAGCCCAAAGGATCCTTTGAGAATACCACAGTCTTATCTGTCTATAGAAACAAGCAGGAGTAGAGATTGAAGGGTTTCAGTGGTGGGGGCGAAAGGGATAGTAGATGCACTAATCTCTCCTTTTGTGCCAGAGTCCTAGCTCAGTCTCTTTTCACTAATGACCAAGTGATACAAGGGGCAAATCAGCTCACAATGTGCATGTGATAAAAACATATTCCATTGTAGTAGCCCCCTTTCATGATGTACACATAGAGACAGTCATGGCTGATGATGGGGTAACACTATCAATAAAGGTAGGTAAAGGAATTCTCCCTCACAACCCACTGCCTCCTAGCTCCACTCTGTTCTTCAAACCCTGTTGGTCCCTACAAACCCCTGCTGGCAGTTCTGTGCATTACTGGTACATACAATAATATCAACTAAACTAACATGGTCTGGATTTTAAGAAAAATACCAAAATAAATGTACAATAGATATAACGTATGTGGGTTTTGTCACTGAACTAGGCAGTGGCAGCACTTTGCTAAGTTATAATGATTTCTGAAGTTAGATCAAACACACTGATGACAACATCACACAACTTTACCTTGATGACAGGCCCCTGTATGTTTTTTTCAATAATCTTTGTTGAATTCTCAAGGCTGCAGAGTTTCAATAATCATTGATTGATAATGAGCCCACAAAGCTCTAGAAAAATATATCCAAAGTTTTCAAAGATCAGCAGCCAGTGTGGTTAAGTCTTTGAGTTTGGCAAGCAGTCCAGGAGAGTTACACGCAACAATAAGGAGTCGCTGTTCCTAAATCACGCCTTAGTGTTTGACTGGTATCTTTGTAAGAAAAGAAAACTTTGCCAGTTTGTTAGTAATGAATTGCGCACAACTTTTCCTGTTTCTCCATCTTGCTTCTCCTAATGGATCTATTTCACTCTAGGTTCCTCCTCCTGGCGGGGGTTCCACAAGCCGCTGCACGACGGCTGGCAGCCTGCGGTCAATGAACACCACCAGGATGGAGTCTTATTGTGCGGCGATGGCCGACAGCGCGCTGTCCTTTTATCAATAACGCTATTGCATATTGTGCTGTGGGAGTTAATTGTGCTGCTGCCTGCTGAGAGGCGGTTGTGGACTAAAAGGAAATCCCACTACAACATTCAGTCCTTTACGGCTAATTATTTCCGAAAGAAGAATGGCGTATTGTGGTACATATGTATACAACTGCATAAAGGATGTAGTTCGCCGGTGGGCTTCATTGGAAGACAACTAGGCTGATAATAACTTGCACCGCTATGATGCACTGCTAATGACCGCACATATTACACTACTGATGGCATCTGAATTCTACAGCGGTGAACATTATACGTAGGTCAGATATTAATAACTGGTAAATTTCAGTGTTTTTTTTAATGTTAGTTCTTTTATTATTAGAAGACCTACGTATAACTCCACTTTGACTTTTGTTTGTTTCAGAGAATATATTTATACATATGGTTGTAATATGTAACCACGCATGCCTTTAAGACGCATGCCTTAACAATGCGGTCTTTAAAACACATTAGACCTTACCACGCATGCTTTTACCACAAATATTTTAACCTCGTATATGCATTTATCATGCCTGCCTTTTACAACGCAAATGTAAGAGTTTTGCAGGTGCGTATAAAGCCTTTATATATATATATATATATATATATATATATGACTGAGCTCAGAATGGAACTGACAGAGACCTTTTGAAACAGGCAGCCCTTACATGTATACCTAAGAGTATGGCAGTGGCTGTGCAGCTTGCTCCTTTGACAGTGAAAGGGGGGTTTGCAAGAATTCCTTGTGACGTTGTCTGAATCAAGAGCATTGCTTCCATTATTGAAAGCTTTACACCAGATATGTCGGAGGTTTTAGTCCAAGTCAAATAAGCAGCCTTCTCTACCTGGCACCCTACTTTGCACCTTGGCCTTCTTTTCAATAAATCAATCCAGAGTTTGTATAGCACGGCTACTCACCTGTGAGGGTCTCAAGGCACTGGGGGGAACTGACCGTCTGGGTGTGGAGGTTCAGTCAAAGAGCCCGGTTTTGAGGTCCTTCCTGAATTGGGACTGCGACGGGGATTGTCTGAGGTGGACGGGCAGGGTGTTCCAGGTCTTGGCGTTTCTTTTAAAACATGTATTGAGATGTTCCTCAAAAAACTGCAAGAGATGAAACACTGTTCGGTCCAATGAATTGATGAGCACTTACTTATAGACCTTAGAGTATGTCTTGACCTGTTTCCTTTAACTACAGGAGCAGGGTACATTTCTTTTTTGGGACAGCAAGAGATCTCTAATAACTAGGCCCATAGTTAATGGGTGGAAAAGACAGTCTCCAGACAAACAAATACGCAAGTGCCAACCGAGGTGGCAGGATGCTGCAAGTGACACAAGTCAGTGATTGACAATTGCATTTATCATTCTACCTAATATACATAATATGCATACTTGTATATGTGGATATCAGACATACCAACCAGTGAGATGCGTGCCAACCCTGACACACCGTCCGATATATGTACACTAGATCCCATGAACGTTATCCCAGTTTCGCATCCCTGTTCTACATAGGAATTGTTTAGCGTAAGGGCTGATTAAAGATAGGATACGTGTCCATTTAATACGAGGATAGCAATGTCCAATGATGTAAAATGCATAAGATGAAGTCAAATTACATGTATCTTAACACACTCTGTCTTTGTAATATGAAAATGGCAGTAAAAATATTAAAAATATATATATCTATCTATGTGGATATATGTGCCAGTGATGACTCTTCGGTTTGTGGCATAAGTTTGAACCCCAGAAAGAGCATTTCAGCATTTCATCCTTCTGAAATGCATAAAATGGAAACCATTACGTTAATTTCGAACACTTGTTATATACAGAGCTGAAAAATTTCAACATCTCTCTTAGCAAGCACTACATAAAATACAAGTTAAACATGTATTAACCCCTCCCATGCTGGTGACGAACCCCAGCCGTCAAGCCCCGCGGTGGGCGTGTGCTGATGATGGCTGGGGTTCGTCACGGCCCCGCCCTGTTCTTTAGTTTACAGCACAGCGGTAAAATCGCGGCCCCAGCAACGGGGTTAAAATAAAAAACAAAGGTTTCAATGGAAATGAAGATTACTATAAGCACAATCTACAACATTAAAGAAAAACAGGTCTCAGAAGAATTGAAACGTATTACTTAAGCTTACTTTTGAAAATAAACGTAATGGTGCTATAAAATGTTAACTCTTCTTTGAACGATATATGGAGTTATATCATGGTCTGAGTATTCATGGGCAGCCAGAAGTATTTTTGTTTTGTTATTTGTGGTTTTTATAGTGTAAACCAGACCCACCCAATGGAGTATCTGAGCACGTTGCATAGTGAAAAAAGTTGTACAGAGTACAGCGAGAAAACACACAGGCATTAAAATCAGTATCCACTCTACATACCCCTAGGACTAAAGTTGCTGGCATGCGTTGTATGAAAAGGAGAGAGCAGAACAGAGCCATATCTACTAAAATATGGGGGCTTATGTACAAATACATTTTCCCACAGACACAGGATGGGCAAAACCTTTTGATACCTCTGGTCCATGGTGCTGCTGTACGCCGTCCCTGTGCTGGCGCACTTTAGGCTGCCATGCGCCAACACACACTCTTGCGCCATAGTGCAAGGGTGTGTGAGTTCTGTAAGGAATAGTTTGTAAACTGAAAGGGGAGCCTTCCGGTACAAAACTGATCCTAGAGCGAACATTATTAAACCCTATTATGGAAATACCAGTTTAGACAATGTAGCCTTGATTTGTCTTTTCTGCAGCGATTACAAACAACTGAAGTCAGTCTGAGAGCATCCACCAATATTGCAGCGGGCAGTTTTACCGGGAGGCTGAAAGGGTGGGGCCAGTTTTGTAGTGGTGCAGCAATGTCAGCCAGTAGTAACAAAAGCACCAGGGCTTTACACTTGCATCCCCCCGCCGTGGGGGTGGTTGGTCCTAACCAATTGCCAAGGCTGCTTGAAGGACTGCTCAGCTCAATGGAGTGTAGAGAGCAATCTCAGTTTTTATTTCTTTTTCCTTGTTTTGTTTTTGTTTTTTTGATTATTGATCAAGATGGCATCTCAAGTCACATTCTCTCATCCTCGTATTCTAATCTTGAACATGCAAACGAAAGATGATGAATTATATTGAGCTGGGCGTTCATAGTTCGAAGAAATTTTAAAAACCGACTAGAGATTATTGACTCATTGAATTCTGAGTTGAAGCATGTGGGACACAGTCCTTGGTCAGGTCCAAACAGAGCATCAGCACCAGAGGTGGATGATGGGAGAGAAGTTCCCAAGCTGCCGAACTGGACTATTCCTCTCCAAGACCTGATTTGTTTTTATCGAGCATCAAAACGGGTGCAGGAGACAGCAACACCAATGGGCTCGCGTGAAAATATAACCCATCAGACAACTGGGAGTTCAGCCCAAAAGGAGGGAAGAAACCAAATCAGTGATCCAAGTTTTCAAAATAATAATAAAAAAAAAATGGTAATACTCTTAGGCAAACTTCATCAGCCCAGTTGGACTCACCTGTTGCAATTCGTTTTATCTAGCCGGTTAGAAATTGCGTATCCACAGTGGCATTATTTAGAATTAACATTTTGATTACTTTTATAACTAATTTATTGTATAGAGATATTAGTTGCTTATGGTTGTTGAAGTTTAATGTGGGCACCCATTCTGCCACCTTTGTTTTGTGCTCATCTCTCATTCTAGGTGGTATTATTTTGTACATTCCTTCTTAAGGTTTTATATATAGGTTTTTGGTGACGTATGAGATAGGTGAGTGAAAAAAAAGAAACACATATTTTATTTTCCTCTTTTACTAACGTTCCCATGGTGTAGTATTAACACGTGAGCAGATTAAATCATAGTGCTTTAGTTACACTGGCAGGTTTGAGCTCGGTACTTACATTAATAATGTTGTTTAATATAGCCATATAGCCCACTGAAGCAGGCTATACCAGCATTAAAGGCCCGAGCCAAAGGCAAGGGCCTTTAAGAAGGGAGTGGGTCTTTAATGGCTGGTAGTGCCGGCTACGGCGGGCTATAAGGCTATTAGAACATTCCACCAATAGAGGGCAGAATGTTCTAATGAAAAAAACCAATTTATCAGTGATCCTGAGGGTATTAGCCTCGGGCTCCATGGGGCTTTTGTTCACAGGAACAGCTGTGAATGACAAATATTGGAATGTTGGAGCCCCAGTCTTCTACCAACCATTATAAGCCCGGTGCACCCATTGGCTTCAATGGAGCTCCCAACATTCCAATGTTCTAACGTAAAATGAAATATTAACAAGCTATACTTTAAAGTTTGGATCCGTTGTGCACCTGACCTACCTTTGATGGAGCAGGGATTCGCATGTAAGCGCCCTGCTCGTATACGAAACCCTTGCCTAAACTGTATAATCATATTAACACCATTGTTCGTCATTTATTAAGTGTTTTTCCCAACACGCGGGTGTCCCCAGGATGCTTGCTTGTATGTCTTTTCTCATACTAACGAAGCTTGCACTAAACCCGGCTGCTTCGCTGAAATTCAGTCTGCGCATGCGTCGGTCATACCCATGTGATGTGACGCACTCGCATTCTGGAGGGAATTTGTGCTCATGCGCACTGTTGCAAATATGGCTGCTTGTCTCTCACCACGCTTTCTGCTTGCTACTGCTGCTTTAGCCTATCTGTCTTTTTCGCACTAAAACAATAATGCTATAGTCATTATAAAATAAGGGTTGTTTAGAATTCCATCATGGTATACAGTGTGATCATTTTATATGTGATTTTAATTTGTTTTCGCTTACTTTTCATGTATTGTGTCTCTGGGGGCTGGGAGTGCTTGAGCTACGCCATTTTTGAAGCTCCTCTGAGTATTGCCATGTGACCTGGGAGAAACTCAACCGCGCAGAAGCTGAAATCAGCCAGCTGGCTCCTGAAGCACAATGCGCCTGAGAACTACCCTGGGAAGACAGAATCTTACCTTGGACTATGCAACTCTGTTGCTACTTATCGTGAACTCTACTGTAATGCTGTATTCTATGCATGGGAACGTGAACCCAAGGGGCGGGTAGAAAATCTTAATATTTGAGAAGAAAAAGTTGAATTCTAGGAGGTGGTAATGACCGCACCACCTCTCCTGACCAATCATAATGTGGGAAACTGTCACTTGCAACATTAGTGGGTGGTCTGAGGGACCCCAAAATGGTATAACTACCCTAGTTTAGCTTAGGAAAAATTGTCCGACTTGTCCGAGTAGCAGACCTGTCACTGACCCTACGAACTCAATAGGTGCTCAATCTGAAGTGCTGCGGAGCACTCTGTCCATACTTTCCACAAACTCCTAAGGGGTGGAAATAATCCTAAGTGCTGGCGAAGCACTTTGCTGGGAAATTCGAAAAACCCAATTGGGGTTACTGGCGGATTACTTGCGGTGAGGGGTAACGCTGGCGTTGCTTCCGAAGCTGTGGGTGTTGGTCGTACCTTGGTGAGCCCAGTCCTGATCCCAAATCCTGAGGGGTATCCTGTCCTTCCTGTCCGTGAGCTGTACCTGCTCGCATTCTGGCATTCCTTCCTGAGGGTCCTTGTCCCCGTCCTTTCAACTGACCCGTGGCCAGGGTTAGTCTTCATTCTGAACTAGGTAATTATCAGTCTGTGGGTTTGCGTCTCACTCTCTCTCTCCCACTCACTCTGTTTCTATTCTTCTATTAAAGCACTCTTGCCAGTGATATTGCTCTATCACCTTTAAAGCAAATTATATGTGATTGTTTAGTAGGATTGTTCCACTTCTCTCCCCACCTTTAGAAAATTGCCAAACTGTTATATTTTTAATAGTATGTTCCCGTTTTTCCCTTTCCTTTAGCTGATTGCAGTGAACTTAGCAAGAATAGTCTAGTGCACTTAGGTTAAGTACACGTTCTAGGTCCCATCCACGTCCTATGTTCTAGTATAAAATTGCAGTGACTAGTTTTGTTCTAAATTCCTACCTTTAGTCTTCCCATATATTCTAATGGTTATCATTTTAGTGCAAAGTTACTTATTGGTGTTGATTTTGATGTTTGATATATTATTCTGCATATCGCTTATTGTCTTGGCATCTTCTCTTTGAACTCATATATAAATTTTAAACTTCATCAGGTGTCTGTGGTCATTTTACAGAAATTGTGGATAAGTATGTACTGAAGTATAAAGAGCATTTTTCCTAGGTTCCCTGTCTACTATTTTCCCTGTTAGCTCCAGATCTGTCATATGAATTGGTGCCTGGGGTAAGTCAGGTACATGGTAAGCAGAGGTGTAAACCCAAACCTTAATTACTCATAGCAGCGTGCAGGAGGAGAAACAAAGTAATCTTCACCCGGTTCACCCAAATTATTAGTGTGGTATTGAAATTTGCATGCCAGGGCCCAGTGCGTGTAAAGAATTGGTAACCTCGGTGACCCGGGTGGACTGCGCGCTCTATCAGTAATTTTCTGGTAACCAGAGGATGGTTTGGACTAGTTAGATTAGGTAGACAGGATAGGTCATAAACAAACCGTGAAAATAAAATGTGCTGCTGATTTTCTACTGTATTGGTTCAAATATTTTGAAATGTTTTAAGGATTTATATGTAAATGTATATGATTTTTGCATTGCTGCTATAAATGTTATATTAACCAAAATTTGTTTGTGAATGTTCAGTGTAGTCTGAATCCCCGGGGAAGTATTTAGCTAACGGTGAGCAGAATCCGGTTAGCTGTGGAAGTCACTAGGTTTGAGTCATTAGTGCAGGGTTGAGGATAACTGGAAGCACTAATTAGGACCTTTGTTTTCTGGAGTGAATGATAGCTACGAGTCCTTTATAAAACTTTCATTGCGATATCACCTAGTAAGGGTCGCATACGGAAGGAGTAGTAGGGTCTCCGAGGCTTGTCTGGTAAGTAAGATAGTTCGCTGGTGAAATCCTGGCTCAGTACATATCCCCGACTAAGGTGGATGAGTCAGAAGAATAACGGGTTCTATGTTACTAGTGTGAAGGGACAGGCAAAGAAGTCTATCCAGAGTGAATGAAAAGTAGACAGAAGTGGTTTACTTGTAGTGAGAAAAAGTTATTTTATCTCTTTAGAACACTCAGACATAGTGGCAAACGTTGCGTGTTGTTAAATAAAATCTGTATTCGCACTTTAGGGAGAGTAAAAAGTTTCCGTTACCTTGTGAAGGAGGGAGTCAGTCGAAGAGCTGCTCTGACGTCACTCCGTGCCGCGCTGGTGTTGGTCAAGACAGCGGGTGTGTAGTGGAGCTGAACTTGTAAAGGAGGGGTGAGTGCCGAAGCGTGAGACTCTGTCTTGCGAAAAGGCCGCGCACCCATTGGACAAGGGTGTTTGTATTCTCTGACCTGATTGGGTAGTGCGAAATATAAGGCGCGCTAGCATTGGAAGCACAAAGGTAAACAAAATTAATCAAGCCGAGTTAGAATAGAGTCTGGAAAATTATATGTGGTATCCAGATTTTATACCAAATCCAAAATATCTAGGATTTCATAAGGATCAGCTTATACGAGGTAGACCGCACATGATGTATGGAGTAAAGAGGAAATTGTCATTTACTGACAAAGTAAAGAATTTTTTCAAAACCGACAAGCCCATTAGAACGAGGGAAGGTGTGCTCATTCCCCCGCCGAATACCCCTGCCTCTTTCATGCTGTTTGATAAAGGGTACCATACTTGTGTCTGGTTAGAAAATTGGGCAAAGTATACTGCAGATGACGGAGTCCTAGCATTCCCTGTTGAAGGTACATTTAATGGTCGGATCCTGTTTAACTTAAGGACCCGCATGAATGAATTACACCCTAGACCTAGGTTGACCCAGTACGAAGCCCTGGAGGAATGGGAGATTGAGGCTGCAGAGCGAGATAAACCCCGGATGGATAAGGGAGTGAGTAAATGGTATCCGAGGGTTCAAGCGCAGACCAAAGAGCAGAAAATGAAACAGTGGAGGCAATCTATGTTGACTGAAGGACTATTTCCTATGATGGGGGTATTAGAAGAGAAGAAAGGAAAATGTAAAGAAAAGACCCATCACCTAATGCCTGTAGGGGACTCAGAAGATGAGCACCTGGAAGATTTGTTAATGAAAAATCCACCTCCCTATGTTGCAGAGTCAGAGCCTGTGCATTCTCCAAATCCCTTTTCAAAATATCCCAGATGTAGGAGGGATAGTGATACAGATGGAACAGGTACAGACAGTAAAACCAGTGACGGGGATGGGTTTTGCAGACCTAAATCCACGGTCCCAAATTATCAGCCGTTCGGAGAAGGTCCACCCCGATTGGTCACTCCGACTGCTCCGAGTATTTATCCTCCCTTGGTACCTCAGGTATTGCATGACAATTCTGCCGAAAAGGCATTGCGGGAAAAAGAGAAAGAAGCCCTGGCTAGACAGCGAGAGGATTTAGTTCGAACCATTGCCCAGATACATCCCCATCCTGATTCCCTGACTATTCCAGTAACTATTGGTCCAGCTATTCCACTGTATAGAAATGACCTGGCTAGTCCCCGTCCTCCTGTTATCACCCCAATGCTGCCTACTCCTAGCGTCCCTTCCCCGAGGAAAGAAGTATTCATAGATGAGGATCAAGAGAGTGAATGTGAATCTGTGGTTCTGATGGATTTGCCCATTAGAGAGCCGAGGACTAGTACATCGGAGGCAAGAAGTCAGAGTAGACCAAAAGAGGTGTTGATTGAGGGTGCGTCTGGGGTTAGGAGTGCCACCGTAGTATCCCCAGAAGAATTAGACAGATGGACAAAGGAGCTGGAGAAGGAGACCACTCCCCAACCTAAAGCATTAGAAATATATAAATTAAGAATAGAAATAGAAGAAATGATGGCTGGAAATGTAGGAGTTGAGCGCCTAAGCTCGTATAGTGAAGAAGAGTTACTGTTTATCAGCAAAAATCTTACCCGGAGTGCTAGGTTGCTCCATGAAAGGATAATGGATACAGCCACAGAAATGGGAATTGATGTTAGTCGCTCCAAAATTCTTCAGAAACCCTACAGAGTAGATTTTTCAGACAAAGATTTAGAAAGCTTGAATGTGATGGGAAAACAGATCCAAGTAAAGGAATTATTGAAGCTTTTGCAGAAATGGGGCGAGGTGGGAAAATGGAGAACCCGGTGGGCAAAGAAAAAGGAAGACAGCAGGGCTAAGTCACAGGCTTCAGAATTCGTGTTGAAGGAAGTAACACCAACAGAAAAATTGTGCCCCATGAGAGAGGTCCCGGGAGGGAAATATGTCCATGTCCCTTGGTCCCGACAGGATATTGTGTCATTTACAAATGACTTTCCGAAATTACGGGAGAAGCCTGTTGATTGGTACAGGCAGGTAGAACGCTTCATAAAAGTTCAGAAGTGTCTGCTGAAAGACCTGGATGGGTTTTTCGACATTGTGGTCCCTGATGTTAGTCAGACAAGATTCTGACATCAAACCTTTAACAGTTGAGGATCTACCTGAAGAGCTCCAGTTAAGAGTAGTTCCGGAAGTGTGGGATTTCACAGGAAAAGATGTAGGTTTAATGGCAAATGTGGACCCAGTTAAAATAGCAATAAAAACAAATGCTGTATACCCCAAAACCAGACAGTACAAAATGAGTGCAGAAGTAAAAGCTGGAGTAGCGACTGAGATTACCCGGCTGCTCGAAGCAGAAATAATAGAGGAAGTGATGAGCAGTCCCTGTAATTCGCCAATCATTGGGATCAAAAAGCCTAGTGGAAAGTACCGGGTGGTGCAAGATTTGCGCAAGGTAAACCAAATTGTTGTGCCTTGCTGTCCTGTTGTGCCCAACCCTGCAGTGATACTATATCAGATTCCCTGGAATGCAGAATGGTTCACTGTCATCGATCTGTGCCATGCATTTTTCTCCATCCCATTGCATCCAGAAAGCAAGTTCCTTTTCAGTTTTGAATTTGACAGCCATATCTATGTCTGGAATCGTGTCCCCCAGGGGTACACCGAAAGTCCATCGATTTTCAACCAGATACTAAAGAAGTGCCTTGAATCCCTAGTGCTGCCAAGAGAGTCTGTTTTGGTGCAGTACATAGATGACCTGTTAGTGGCATCTAAAACCCAGAATGACTGTGTCACTGACACCATTGCCTTGCTGAATCATCTAGGAAAGGGAGTGCTAGGTTGCTCAATGAAAGGATAATGGATACAGCCACAGAAATGGGAATTGATGTTAGTCGCTCCAAAATTCTTCAGAACCCCTACAGAGTAGATTTTTCAGACAAAGATTTAGAAAGCTTGAATGTGATGGGAAAACAGATCCAAGTAAAGGAATTATTGAAGCTTTTGCAGAAATGGGGCGAGGTGGGAAAATGGAGAACCCGGTGGGCAAAGAAAAAGGAAGACAGCAGGGCTAAGTCACAGGCTTCAGAATTCGTGTTGAAGGAAGTAACACCAACAGAAAAATTGTGCCCCATGAGAGAGGTCCCGGGAGGGAAATATGTCCATGTCCCTTGGTCCCGACAGGATATTGTGTCATTTACAAATGACTTTCCGAAATTACGGGAGAAGCCTGTTGATTGGTACAGGCAGGTAGAACGCTTCATAAAAGTTCAGAAGTGTCTGCTGAAAGACCTGGATGGGTTTTTCGACATTGTGGTCCCTGTAGACCTATGGACCGAATGTAAAATAGAAATTGATTGGCCTAATGATGAATATCCCAGAGATGAGAAAACCGGAGCTCCCTCACCTGATGTAATGAGGAAATATGACCAGGTCATACAGTACCTTAAGAAAAAGGTGCCAGCAAAGGAGACGGATTGGACCAGAATAGATAGAACCATCCAGGAACGTGATGAAACGGTGCATTCATTTTATGAAAGGTTACTGCAGGTATTTAAAACTTACAGTGGTATCGATAACGTAGACATGAAAGACATGACCCACTTCAGTTACAGATTTGTGCTAGGATTAAGGCCTGAAATCTCACAATGGATTCGAGATAATAAAATCAGTTGGCAGGGAAAGCCCATAGATGATGTCCTGAAATATGCAAAATACTGCGAAGATGAAATCGAAAATAAAAAGAAAGCCCTTAAGGAGAAAGTAATGTGGGCACAGGTGAAATTAGCCGAACAGCAAGAAAAACAGTTAAGTAAATTGACTTCTAGTAATAATGCTCAGAATGCCACTGCTGGGGGGGGAGGAAAGCCCCGAGCTAAAATGAGTCGAGAAGAGGCCATGAAAAAGTTTCCGTGCCATGGGTGCGGCCAGATAGGGCATTGGCGAGACGAGTGTCCACACCTGCAGGCCGGTAATGCCCCTGTAAATGGTTTAAATCCACAGGTGCCGAAAGAGGGGACAAGAAAGAACCAGCAACAGGTAAAATTACCTCCAGTACCTCGCGCACCTAGACAGAATTTTAAGAGTCAGGGTCAGCAGAATGAGAGGGCGGAAGCATGGGAAGTCGAGAGTGAAAGAAACGCAGTCATTCCACAGTACTTGTTAAATGATACTTTCCTCTGTGAAGATCAAGATTGACGGGGCCTGAGAGGGGAGGATGAGGAGTGCGTGCTTGGCGCCTCCTTACCGGTAGACCAGACTGGACCATACATTGAAGGAAAGGTTGAGGGAAAAGACGTCACCTTTCTGTTGGACACTGGTGCTACCAGATCTACTGTAAGAACAGTGGATGTTCCTAACCTACCCCTCTCGGGAGAAGCGATCCAAGTAGTGGGTGTCTCCAATCAAATAATAAGTACTCCAGTAACTGAACCAATGGAAGTTTCTAAAGGAAATTTCAAAGAAATGCACAGATTTGTGGTCTGTGATTCCAGTCCTGTGAACCTGCTAGGACGTGATTTGTTGTGCAAGATGCATTGTACCATCTATTGCACACCGAAAGGTGTCGAAATTCAGACACCCGATGAAGATGGTTTGTACAAGCTGATGTTAGTCAGACAAGATTCTGACATCAAACCTTTAACAGTTGAGGATCTACCTGAAGAGCTCCAGTTAAGAGTAGTTCCGGAAGTGTGGGATTTCACAGGAAAAGATGTAGGTTTAATGGCAAATGTGGACCCAGTTAAAATAGCAATAAAAACAAATGCTGTATACCCCAAAACCAGACAGTACAAAATGAGTGCAGAACTAAAAGCTGGAGTAGCGACTGAGATTACCCGGCTGCTCGAAGCAGAAATAATAGAGGAAGTGATGAGCAGTCCCTGTAATTCGCCAATCATTGGGATCAAAAAGCCTAGTGGAAAGTACCGGGTGGTGCAAGATTTGCGCAAGGTAAACCAAATTGTTGTGCCTTGCTGTCCTGTTGTGCCCAACCCTGCAGTGATACTATATCAGATTCCCTGGAATGCAGAATGGTTCACTGTCATCGATCTGTGCCATGCATTTTTCTCCATCCCATTGCATCCAGAAAGCAAGTTCCTTTTCAGTTTTGAATTTGACAGCCATATCTATGTCTGGAATCGTGTCTCCCAGGGGTACACCGAAAGTCCATCGATTTTCAACCAGATACTAAAGAAGTGCCTTGAATCCCTAGTGCTGCCAAGAGAGTCTGCTTTGGTGCAGTACATAGATGACCTGTTAGTGGCATCTAAAACCCAGAATGACTGTGTCACTGACACCATTGCCTTGCTGAATCATCTAGGAAAGGGAGGACATAAAGTGTCACCTGACAAGTTACAATTTTGTAAAAATTCAGTGAAGTATCTAGGGCACCAGATCGAAAAAGGAATCAGGAAAGTTACTACAGAAAGAATCAAAATAATTAAAGCAATGGAACTGCCCAGAACTCAGAAAGAGGTGAGAATGTTCTTGGGAGTCGTGGGTTACTGCAGACAATGGATTGTAGGATTTGCAGCTCTAGCCAGACCTCTAATAAAAATGACAAAGAAAGGAGTAGAAGACCCCGTCAGCTGGGACAGTGAAAGCATGAACGCTTGGGTAACTCTGAGAAACTGTCTATGTTCGCTCCTGCATTGGGTATGCCTGATTACTCCAAGTCCTTTGAACTTTTCTGCGATACGAGAGAGAATTGTGCTCTTTCAGTCCTGACCCAGGAACATGGATTAGTTAGAAGACCGGTGGCCTATTTTTCGGCCACCCTGGATCCAGTGGCTGCTGGATTACCTGGATGCTTGAAAGCAGTTGCTGCTACTTGCGTCAGTCTGGAACAGAGTGAGAACATTGTCATGGGACATCACGTCACTGTATATGTTCCTCATTCTGTTGTCATCCTACTGACTAGAACTAAGACCCAGTACCTCACACCTAGTCGGCTGACTAAGTATGAGAGAATTTTGATTGGTGCTGAAAATGTAACTATTTCCCGGTGCAATGTCCTAAACCCTGCGACACTGTTACCTATCCCTCTGGATGTAGAAGTTGAAGAGGAAGGGGAACATAATTGCATCGATCTAACTGAGTTCAGTACAAAGCCCCGTCCAGACATCCGTGAAATAGCGTTACTTGATGGGGATAAGACAATGTTTGTGGATGGCTCGTGTTTAAGACATGAGAGTGGGAGTCTAAGTGCTGCCTATGCTGTGGTTACGTTGACGGAAACCATAGAAGCATCTTACCTGAGCGCGGTAAAATCTGCACAAGTGGCAGAGCTCATCGCGTTAACCAGAGCATGTAAGAGGGGTAAGAACAAGAGAATAACTGTTTACACCGACAGCCAGTACTGTTTCGGGGTTGTTCATGACTTCGGCCAATTGTGGCTGCAAAGAGAATTCATGACTTCCTCGGGCACCCCTATCAGAAATGGGAAGGTGGTGCATAACTTACTGGAAGCTATCCAATTGCCCAAAGAATTGGCTGTGGTCAAGTGTGCGGCTCACAAATCTGGAAATGATGATGTGACTGCCGGTAATAGGTACGCTGACCAAATTGCACAGTTTTGTGCCCGATACCATATGTCACTCCAAATTGCATTGTGGGACGGAACCAGCTGCCAACTTATGTTGTTTGAGAATGTGTCAACATGGGAGGAATTAAAGGATTTGCAACAGGCAACAGACAGGCAAGAAAAAGGAAGGTGGGCAGCAGAAGAATGTAAGTTGAGAGATGATGGTGTGGTGGTAAACTCGACTGGGGTGCCTGTACTGCCTGATAGCTTGATTGACCCCATGATCAGAATGATACATGAACCAACACATATGGGAAGAGACGCAATGTGTCGGGTGTTTGACAAGGTGTTCTGTAATTCAAAGTTCAGGAACCAGGCGGAAAAGCTTTGCCAGAGGTGTCTAGTGTGTCAGCAATTCAATGCAGGAAAGAGGACTGTAGTGGAACAGAGTAATGTCGGAAAGGCAGTAGGTCCCTTTGTCAGGATGCAGGCAGACTTCATAACAATGCCTAGGTGTAAAGGGTATAGATATATCTTAGTCATAGTTTGCCTATTCTCCAGGTGGGTGGAAGCATATCCAGCGAAGAAAAATGATGCCCTCACCACAGCCAAATTATTGCTCAGGGAGTTGATTCCTAGGTACGGCATTCCCGAGACAATCGAAACGGACCAAGGTGGGCATTTTGCCAACGATGTCCTAGAAGAACTCTGTAAAGCATTCAAAATGAAGCAAAGACTGCATTGTGCCTACCGTCCAGAGGCTTCTGGGGTAGTGGAACAAATAAATGGCACCTTGAAATCCAGATTGGCCAAAATGTGTGATTCCACAAAGATGAACTGGATAGAGGCTTTACCCCTTGTGCTGATGAGTTTGAGAAGTATCCCGAACAGAAAAACTGGCCTAAGTCCCCATGAAGTGTTGATGGGAAGAGTGATGCGACAGGCGTGGGTACCCGGACACAAACTGCTAAGCATTTCTGATGATATGGTATTAGAATACTGCAAGCAGCTGGGTGACCAAGTGCGTTCTCTCTCTCAGCAGATTGGAGAGACAGAAGACGAGTGGCCAAAGACTCCGGCACATAAACTGCAACCAGGAGATTGGGTGGCGTTAAAGAAACACACCCGGAGCAGTTGCCTGAAACCAAGGTGGGGAAAGCCACGACAAGTGATCCTCGTCACTACAACTGCTGTAAAGTGTGCTGGTGTACCGAAGTGGATCCACGCCAGCCACACGAAGCGGGTATCTGGAGAAAATGCGACTGGAGCTGAAGGCAGCGCAGCTGAAGAAGCTTCCGAGGAGGAGAGTCCGGAGCTAGCTGACATCGAACTGCCGAGCACAAGTCGAGACGTTGAATGGTACCCCGCCGACGACCAGGTTCATGACCCAATACGAACCAGGAAATATTCCTACTTAGACAGTGAGTGGGATAGTCCAGGTGAGCTAGAAATAGAAGAAGAAGGTCAGGACAACGAAAATCATAACACACCTGATCAGGAAATAGGCCAAGTAGGGTCAGATCAAAACATCGAGACTTCTCCTGAAACTCCAGAAATTGGAGAGGGACAGTTAGGAATTAGAGCTGACGTTCATGCAGAAGAAAACGAAGAGATCGAAGAGCATGAACAGGAACAGATAGAATTAGATCAAAGTGCTCAGACAACGGAAACAACAGTAACCAGAAATAAAAAGCAAGTACGATTTGAATCTGAGCAGGGTCAGATTAGGGACCAGGCAGAAGAAATAGATGAAAGACCTGGAACAAGTCAGACAGGCAGGGAAACAGAGGTGCCACATCAAAAAGTAAAAAGAGTGCACGAAGAAGGCCAAGTTTCCTCAACGACTGGGAGGCACGGAGGCAGAAGTGCACCCCGATATGTCAAGAGATTGAGGCTCAGACTAAAGACAGTCGAAGAAAAACTAAAAGACCGAAAAAGGGCTGAAAGTGAGAGAAAGGCAGCCCAAGGCAAATCGCTGAGAAAGAGCGACAGACTAAAGAAACAGAACCGACTGTATCGAAGCCCTGAGTGGACGTACTTTGTGTTGGAGGAAATTGACGAGCCACACCACAGTGGCAACAGTGACGAAGAGTCCATTGCTGATCGGAGTTCTGACGAAGACCCTCCTTGAGAGAGCCCCGAAGTGAGCCTTTGGTGCAAAGAAACGAAGAGGGGTAGCAAAAGCCACCTTTAAGCTAAAAATGTCTGATCCGAATGTCTCTGGGAGATCCCGGTGTGGGTGTCTTAAAACCTGTTGTAAAATATGCTTGTGTAGTATAGCAATGCTAATAGTCATGTGGATAGGACTAACAGTTTTTATACCTTTTATGATAAGTAAAGATCCTAACTTGTCCCCTACTGAACCTGAAGCAGTAGACGTAGGGGTTGTACAGACTGCAGAAACACCACGAAGCCTAGAAAGACGTGACAAACGAGTAGGACTGACACATACACAACCTAATCTAGAAGCATCAGATGAGGATGGACTACACTTTCACAAAATGAGAAACAAGACGCATCTAAATGTTTTTGCTAACTTGTTAGTGCATTATGTAGAAGCTATGGAAATAGAGGACTGTTATGTCTGCATGAAGCTGCCAACCTCAGTGGCTGAAGGCGTGACATACCACCATCTACCTTTAACCTATGGAATCTCCTGTAGTATATTAGCTAGCTTGTTTTATAGAAGCACTTTACAGCACTATTATTCAAATGCTGACGTAGTATTTTCTGAACTCCCCATTAGAGGACACTTGAACCTTGTACATACTAGAAGTGACGTGACCCGTTATATGGGAGAATATTTTCTGACTATAGGTAACATAGATTTAGATGAAGCAAGACAAGCTAATCTGACCTGTTCTCTGCAAGTCAAACCAAAAAGGGGGTTTGCTGTACTGTTCCTAAAGAAGTCAGAGGTAGGAAAGTTCTTGCTGGCGTGACCAAGTAGAAGGGAAAGAAGGGGATACTATTAATTTAACTTTCCTACCTCTGACTTCTTTAGGAACAGTACAGCAAACCCCCTTTTTGGTTTGATTTCCTAGTACCTTGTACAGACACTAAGCTGTTACTGGACCTTCCACTATTTTTAGTGGTAAATAGTGTCCCTTGCCTCCCTCCTTCTTTGGAATCTACTCAAGCACGGTGCAAACCGTGGGAGCTATCATTTGGTGGGTGAGTCTGGTCATATCCCCCAATATATTTGAGCCTACACCTTCGCGGTGGCTCACACCCGGTCCGCAACTGAATTCAGTATTGGACCTGCTCTTATCTCTCTGTAGGGTTGTTTTTAAAGTAAACCACCCTTGTTTTCTCCCTCCTCTTTCCCCACCTTCCGTGAAGGACTCCACCACACCAGGACCACTCCCATTAGACCCCACCATCATGGAGGGGCAGGGACTGAGTTTTGGTGAGGAGGATGCAGCAGCCATAATGAGGACACCCTCTCTTTTTGGCATTGACATTGAACCAGGAACAAGTAGTAGTACCCCTGAATGGCAATCCCTGTCAGACCTCAAACGGGAATGGATCAGAGTAACTATCCATGGAGCCATGATGGCGCAATATTTTAAAGCTAAGATTGCACCAAATGGACTAATAGTTAAAAATTTCCCGAGAATATTCTGGGAGGACGGACAATTTAAGGTGGAGTGGTCACAGGTGTCGTGGAAATGTACCCATGACCTCCTCATCCTTATAGTCAACACGGCGAAACGACTGGCCGATGCCCTGCTGGTGAAAATACAAGCAGCAGAAGCCGCCTTGAAGACGGCAGTGCAAAATCCGGGTTTTAAAACAAAACTTGCCGAGATTAACAAAGAGATGGCAGAACATAAGGAATATCTTATGAACCAAAAGTTGGTGAAATTACAAAAGGACATTAAGAAATTCTCTAAAGAAAAAGTCTACCCTTACTTAAGGGATGACTATGTTCCACCTGGCACGAACTATAGTTCAGATTCTAGCACGACTTCTTCTAGGAGGGGCTCAAACAGTGGCTCAGACAGCAGCGAGGATAACAACCCCGCACAGATGCCCCCCAGGGCTAAAAGAGGGAGGGGACGGGGACAACACAACTTCCCCAATTACCAAAATCAGGGGCAACCTGTATGCCCCCCACTTTGGCAGTACCCGCAATTCCCCCACTTCCAACCACCTTTCGGCCCACAGTACCCTGCGTTCTATCCGCCCCAGAACCCATCACACCCACCTTTTTTAGGCAGAGGTTGGGGCAGAGGGCGAGGGCGAAAAAGAGGCAATACAGCAGAGAAAAGGGTACAATGGGAGGACACACGCCCCCAAGGGATGGACACGAGGAGCACGAGCCGATCAGGACAACAGTGAGTCTGGTAGTTAACCTTTCAGACCGCAACCTTACCCAAAGAGAGGAAGAAGTCCTACAAAAAGGCCTGGGCTTCGTCCCTACTCCGAGGATCGACCAGTTCCAACAAACAAGAGAACTCAAAGCCTTCTTTAGAAAAATTAGATTAAGAGCGTTTTTTGAAGGAAAACCCAGTGAACACACGGAAGATTCTGGACTCCATAATCCCTCTACCTTCACACCGCATAACGGTATGATACCTAACGAAGTACTAACGTTTGAGCAGGCAGTGTTGAAAGACATTAACAAACTTGACCGGCAGACCCCATATTGCAACATCTCCAAGAATGAGTTGGCAATACTGAAGTCATTGGCAGATGATTCCTCAATCACAATTAAGCAAGCCGATAAAGGGGGTGCCACAGTACTCATGAACACAGTGGACTATGAGTTAGAGTGCACAAGACAGCTGAGTGACCAGAGATACTATACTCCGATCACTGATGACCCAACTACACGTTTACAGACCAGGATCACAAGCCTGGTGTCCGGTGCTGAATGCGATCAATGGATCAGTAAGAAAGAGGCAGAATTTCTCATGAAAAAGGACCCTAGGGTACCATACTTCTACATTCTACCCAAGATCCATAAAGCCACCAGACCAGTACCAGGGAGGCCAATTGTTTCAGGGATTGACTCAGTGCTGGAGCCCCTGTCTCAGTTTTGCGACCACTTCCTGCAACCCCTGGTTAAAAGCATCCCCTCCTACATTCAGGATACGACAGATGTCCTCAGGATACTGGACTCTGTCCAGGTAACAGGAGAGATTGACCTTTTAATCACCCTGGATGTCGAAGCACTCTATACGAACATCCCCCAGAGGGCTACGCTTGAGGTAATTGAAGAAAGACTGGGACAAGAAGTGTGGAGCTCCAACACTCCCCAAACATTCATCATGGAGTGCGCAACACTAGCCTTGACCGAAAATTATTTTGAATACAGAGGCAAGTTCTACCATCAAACCCAGGGGACCTCTATGGGCAGTACCTTTGCCCCCTCGGTGGCCTGTCTGTATATGGCTAAATTTGAAGAGACTCACATACACCATGAGTCCAATCCCTTCCGCAATAACATCAGAATGTGGAAACGCTTCATAGACAACATTCTTATCCTATGGAGCGGTCCACCAACCACTTATGAAGGGTTCCTGGTTTGGGTCAACACTCTCAACCCTCACCTACATTTCACCATGACAGCCTCACCCCACGAAATCGCTTTCCTTGACTTAACGATCAAATTGGAAGCGGGTTCCATTAAAACAACTATGTATCGTAAACCCACAGATCGCAACAGCCTTCTGCATTACACGAGTCACCATCCTAAGGCCCTACGCACCAATCTACCATTTGGCCAATTCCTACGAATTAGGCGTAATTGTAGCGCAGTGGCTGATTACAAGAAAGAATCTGCTTTGCTCTCTAGGAACCTTCTGGATAGGGGTTACCCTAAGAGTGATGTACGAAAAGCACGTAAACGTGCCAGAAACAACAATAGAGAAGCCCTACTGGAAAGGCGGGAGAGGGTACCTACTGAGAACCAACCTATCACATGTGTGACCACCTTTACCCCCTTGTCCAACAAAATCAGGAGTACGATTAAACATCACTGGGGCATACTCAACACAGGTGACATGTCACTGGAGGAACCTAGGTTTGCTTTCAAAAGATCACAAAACCTGAAAGATATCTTGATCAGCACTAGGCCTAAACAAACTAGGAAAGCAAGCCAAAGAACTTTATGGGACCTACCCCCAGTGACGGGGCACTACCCCTGCGGAATGTGTGGTGTCTGCAGGTATTCCCTGACCCTCAAAACTATACAACTTTCAGACACCTTCAAATGGGAAATAAGGCAACACACCAACTGCAACACATCCCACTGTATATACCTGCTTTTATGCCCATGTAACCTGCAATACATAGGTATGACAACACGCCCGATTAAGACTCGAATCATAGAACATCGCAGCAACTTTCGCTGCAGAAAGACCCACACCAAAATGTGTAAGCATTATGTGGAAGCAAACCACGATGAGAATTCGATGAAGTGGGTAGTTCTGGAATCCAGTCCTAACTGCCCAACGAAAATACTATTCAGAAAGGAACAGAGATGGGTGCATCGGTTGTCTTCTGACCAACATGGCCTCAACGAAGACATTCCCTGGCATTCACAATGAACCCCAACATCCAGAATATCCACCCAACAGCGATGGCGATCTGATGCACTCCAAAAACATGAGTTCTGAATTTGGGTTTGTACATGGTCTCACTATACTCCTTACCCTGCAAGCAACACCACTAATCCCAGGGTACTCACGAACCCCTACATTAGGTGACCAGATCCTACGATTTCTAGAGACCTAAGGTTAGTTATGGCTAGTCCTATACATCAGGACATCCAGTGGGCATGATCAGCCCACATTGGCACTCGTACATCATTAATAACTAACCTCCTATCCCACACCACAAGGGACCTGTTCCATCATGGCCACCACTCACCACCAGGCTTTGTCAGGGTTTACACTACTTATGCACCCAGATCTCTTTACAAGGGTATGTATACTTTGTTCATATCTCCCTTAGTCACACTGACACCCCCTAGGGACCTCTTTCAACCATGGCCGCCATTGACAATTGGGTTTTTTTAAATCTTTTTTATAAAATCGGTTTTCACCACTTGTGAACCCCACAACGAGCGACTATGGGCCTACCGGACACGCCTGTCCAATAAACGGTTCCAAGATCCCGGGCACCTAATTAGTAAAGCCTCCGTGGTATTAGAAACGGGGCGACTGCACAGGGCATTAGCCTTAACCGCGTCCACCACACCACTACAAGATGGCCGCGACGCTCCCGGGAGCGCACACGTGACCTAGGGCTATGGGCGGGTGCCTAACGCGTCACACCGACCCGCCAGTGCTATTGAAATAATCCCCGCCGCCGAGCTCACACATCTACTCGAGCTCGGCGGGGAGGGGTAGGTGAATGACCCAGAACGCAACAGACTACAGGTGAGAGCGTTTAACGCTTGGCTGAGAACGAGAAGGCTTAGCGCCATAACAGACTTTAGCGCCATAACAGACTTTGAGCCCTGTTTCTGCAGGGATGCGTTATACTTTACTGCTAATCACCGCCTTTTTACTTACTGTTACTTCCCCTTACTTCAGCAACACACTGTGCTTAGAGTTGTGATTCAGCCCTGCCGAACACTCATGTGGCCTCTAGGTTCTGATCATTAGGTGAGTAGGGCTATGTTGAAATGTTCCTTTTGACTGGTTTTAAAGATCACAGTGATAATGTGCTGTCATGCCTTGCATTTTACATAGTGGTGTCCTCTCTTGAAAACCCTGCACCATATCTGATATACCACAGGCAGGTTTTTGTGATCTATGAATGCTGCATTTTTAATCTTGTATATTTACACCTTTGTTTTTAAATATTCACCTGCACTTTCCACAGTACAAGTCACAGTTAGAGCGTGTACTTCACAGTTCTGCATTGCACGCTCAATACACTTGGCATGCACCAAAACCACCAGCATGTCATTATATGTTCTTCCTGGCAATATTGTGACTGGCAATTTTGTTTAATTGTTGTTTCCTTATCCTTCCTCCAGACATAGACATAGGAGGATCCACGAAGGTAAATCATTCCAACACATATGACACGAGCATGTTGTTGTCTTCACTTTGGTCCTGAAGAATCGCGGTAAATATACCAAGAGCGAGAAACATGTTGACCACATGCACCACTAGTATCTTCTAGGGTAACACAACATAATTGGTTGACACCTAGGGGACTAGTTTCACTTTTTAACCGTAGCTAGGGGACCCCCTGAATAAAGTCCGTTCCGGTACCCCTATCTACATTTTAGCTGCCTTACTATAGGTACACACCTCCCTGCCCACATACCCCCACTTCACCTACAGGCAGTTGGAAAAAAGATCTCCGCCAAAGAGCCCCTCTCTGAGGTGTGCCCGTCGGGGATTGCACCGCCTCCCCGACGAGGAGCAACTGCCGATGATGAAGCATGACACTCCTCGGGGTGTGTGAGGCAAATATGTCCAACATAATGGATTCCCCAGGGTATTAATAGTATCCCCTTCTTTCCCTTCTACTTGGTCACGCCAGCAAGAACTTTCCTACCTCTGACTTCTTTAGGAACAGTACAGCAAACCCCCTTTTTGGTTTGATTTCCTAGTACCTTGTACAGACACTAAGCTGTTACTGGACCTTCCACTATTTTTAGTGGTAAATAGTGTCCCTTGCCTCCCTCCTTCTTTGGAATCTGTTCTCTGCAAGAGCAGGAAAAGATGTTTATAAAGATGGCAGACAGAAGGAGAGAAAAGTTTCAGAAGAAAGCAAATGACGAAAAGGATAGAGTCCCTAGGTGGGCTGAGCACATGGATAACGCCTCACAAGGTGAAGCTAGTCCTGCCTTGTTGCTGGATTTTGAACGGAAGGGGAAACTTTGTATCCATAGGGAAAAGACAGAGTACTATAACAATGTATTCATCGGTTCCAGCGAGTGTGAACATAATTACAAGGTAATTGGAGGTTGGGGGTTCAAAAATGGGTCAGAACCTGTGTTTCCCGGAATATATTATATATGTGGGAACAAGGCTTATTTCAAATTGCCGGATCACTGGTATGGAAGCTGCTACTTTGGCATTGTTTTCCCGAAAATATACCATGTGAATAATGCAGCTGGAAGCGATGAAGAAACTAATGGCTTAGTGCGTAGTAGACGTGAAAGTGTAGGTGAAATTATAGGTGATATTTTTAGTGCACTGATACCTGGAATGGGGGTAGTTCTGAACACTCATAGAATCTGCAAATTGTCTACAGTAGTGGACCGGCTATCAACGGACACTGCTGCTGGATTCCTGATGGTCAATACTGAAATGGTTGCGATCAGATCAATGGTTTTGCAAAACCGTCTTGCCCTTGACACCCTATTAGCAAAAGAGGGCGGAGTCTGTAGAATGCTGAAAGCGCAACATTGTTGCACTTACATTCCCGATAAAAGTATCGAACTAAAACAATATGTGAAGAACATAACAAATTTGGAAAAAGAACTCAAACCATTGGAGGTTGACAGTGCCTGGACGAGACTGACTGGAGGTCTCTCCTCAATAGGTAGTTGGTTTACTAACCTAGGTAGAAATCTTTTGTGGAAAATACTGATGCCAATAGTTGCAATAGGTGTAGTTGTATTGATCATTTTTATTTGCTGCAAATGCCAGAAATGCAAAAAGAAATATACGGTGAATCAGAGGGGGGTGAAAAGAAATATTGATGAACTAGAATTAGAAGAATTAAAGAGTGCAATTTACAAAAAGGCGAAAAATCACCACTCTCATAGAGAAGCTGAAAGAAAACTCAACAATAAATTTGTTGAAATTCAAATGAGTGATGTGGATGAATGAGAAAAGTTGGCATCTGTTTCCTTCTATGTGGTGATGATAGTAAATATCATCAAAGAGGGGATTGATGGAGCAGGGATTCGCATGTAAGCGCCCTGCTCGTATACGAAACCCTTGCCTAAACTGTATAATCATATTAACACCATTGTTCGTCATTTATTAAGTGTTTTTCCCAACACGCGGGTGTCCCCAGGATGCTTGCTTGTATGTCTTTTCTCATACTAACGAAGCTTGCACTAAACCCGGCTGCTTCGCTGAAATTCAGTCTGCGCATGCGTCGGTCATACCCATGTGATGTGACGCACTCGCATTCTGGAGGGAATTTGTGCTCATGCGCACTGTTGCAAATATGGCTGCTTGTCTCTCACCACGCTTTCTGCTTGCTACTGCTGCTTTAGCCTATCTGTCTTTTTCGCACTAAAACAATAATGCTATAGTCATTATAAAATAAGGGTTGTTTAGAATTCCATCATGGTATACAGTGTGATCATTTTATATGTGATTTTAATTTGTTTTCGCTTACTTTTCATGTATCGTGTCTCTGGGGGCTGGGAGTGCTTGAGCTACGCCATTTTTGAAGCTCCTCTGAGTATTGCCATGTGACCTGGGAGAAACTCAACCGCGCAGAAGCTGAAATCAGCCAGCTGGCTCCTGAAGCACAATGCGCCTGAGAACTACCCTGGGAAGACAGAATCTTACCTTGGACTATGCAACTCTGTTGCTACCTATCGTGAACTCTGCTGTAATGCTGTATTCTATGCATGGGAACGTGAACCCAAGGGGCGGGTAGAAAATCTTAATATTTGAGAAGAAAAAGTTGAATTCTAGGAGGTGGTAATGACCGCACCACCTCTCCTGACCAATCATAATGTGGGAAACTGTCACTTGCAACATTAGTGGGTGGTCTGAGGGACCCCAAAATGGTATAACTACCCTAGTTTAGCTTAGGAAAAATTGTCCGACTTGTCCGAGTAGCAGACCTGTCACTGACCCTACGAACTCAATAGGTGCTCAATCTGAAGTGCTGCGGAGCACTCTGTCCATACTTTCCACAAACTCCTAAGGGGTGGAAATAATCCTAAGTGCTGGCGAAGCACTTTGCTGGGAAATTCGAAAAACCCAATTGGGGTTACTGGCGGATTACTTGCGGTGAGGGGTAACGCTGGCGTTGCTTCCGAAGCTGTGGGTGTTGGTCGTACCTTGGTGAGCCCAGTCCTGATCCCAAATCCTGAGGGGGTATCCTGTCCTTCCTGTCCGTGAGCTGTACCTGCTCGCATTCTGGCATTCCTTCCTGAGGGTCCTTGTCCCCGTCCTTTCAACTGACCCGTGGCCAGGGTTAGTCTTCATTCTGAACTAGGTAATTATCAGTCTGTGGGTTTGCGTCTCACTCTCTCTCTCCCACTCACTCTGTTTCTATTCTTCTATTAAAGCACTCTTGCCAGTGATATTGCTCTATCACCTTTAAAGCAAATTATATGTGATTGTTTAGTAGGATTGTTCCACTTCTCTCCCCACCTTTAGAAAATTGCCAAACTGTTATATTTTTAATAGTATGTTCCCGTTTTTCCCTTTCCTTTAGCTGATTGCAGTGAACTTAGCAAGAATAGTCTAGTGCACTTAGGTTAAGTACATGTTCTAGGTCCCATCCACGTCCTATGTTCTAGTATAAAATTGCAGTGACTAGTTTTGTTCTAAATTCCTACCTTTAGTCTTCCCATATATTCTAATGGTTATCATTTTAGTGCAAAGTTACTTATTGGTGTTGATTTTGATGTTTGATATATTATTCTGCATATCGCTTATTGTCTTGGCATCTTCTCTTTGAACTCATATATAAAATTTTAAACTTCATCAGGTGTCTGTGGTCATTTTACAGAAATTGTGGATAAGTATGTACTGAAGTATAAAGAGCATTTTTCCTAGGTTCCCTGTCTACTATTTTCCCTGTTAGCTCCAGATCTGTCATATGAATTGGTGCCTGGGGTAAGTCAGGTACATGGTAAGCAGAGGTGTAAACCCAAACCTTAATTACTCATAGCAGCGTGCAGGAGGAGAAACAAAGTAATCTTCACCCGGTTCACCCAAATCATTAGTGTGGTATTGAAATTTGCATGCCAGGGCCCAGTGCGTGTAAAGAATTGGTAACCTCGGTGACCCGGGTGGACTGCGCGCTCTATCACCTTCACGTGCTTCCACTGGATGGTCGCTGCTCCTATGCGTTTGATATAAAGCTACAATGTCCCTCTGAGCAGCCTGCAACTTCTGAGCAGAAGATAAGTATCTCTCTAATGGCGCCTCACTGGATGCTACAATGTACCTTGTTGATTTCTAGCAGTAAAATAGTAGCCATGATAAAGTGCATGGCTCTCTGGCAGCTTGTGTGCTGCAGCTCCAGGTGCCGAGCTGTCTTCATACAGTGAGTGGACTTGCTTGTAATCTGAAAAATGCATTTTAAATGTTCTGAAATAATGGATTTGTGTGTCATGTTTGCCCCTCTTGGAAAACACTGCTAGAAATGGTACACAATTTGTGTACACAAGTTTTGGAAAAGTAGAACCAATAATAACACTAGTAGATAAAGGACATATTTACAAAACAATTGTTGCACTCCATGTTGCAAGGGTGCCTGCGCTGCAGGGGTGATTGTTCCTTCCTGCACAAAAACAATCATCCATGGTAATTTGCTCTTTCAATGTGTGCTGAGGAAAGAGCAAAAAACGAGGAGAAACTAATAATTTCTCCTTGTATCGCCATCCTACGGCCTGGCCTTAGTTTTTAACGCTGCCTCAGCCTTGTAAATCTGGGGCAGCATCAAAAAGCAACCGGTGTTGCGGTGGAACGCCCACAACAACACCCACTGCATGCCCCTTTGCTGCAGAGGACTGCGGCAGAAAGGGGCATATTTACAAGGTGACGTTAAGCCAGGCTACCTTGTAGATGTGGGGAATGGGGCAATGCCACCGGAGTGTCAGAAAAAGGGACGCTCCGGTGGCATTAGGGGCTTGTAAATATGCCCCAAATAGCGTAAGAGGGTATGTCTGCCCATGAGTTGCAAGTAATGGTTCTCTTGCTCTCCATGCAACACACACCAATGATTCTTGAGGGGCAACTTAATCTGAAGCAAGTACATCTCTGTTGAGATATCGTATTGATGTAGAAATGTGATTTGGCAAAACTGCAGAAAACACCGACATGTCGTGAGAGGAGCTGCAATCATACCAAAAGGCAGTCCAGCCAATGAACTGGTGCAGCAGGCTAGCAGATATTCGTCATTCCTATCAATTTTAGGGCTAGATGTAGGTAAATAATTTTTACAGATTCTAAAATACCGAATTTTACCGATTCGGTATTTTTGAATCGGTAAATCTGATGTAGGTAAATTTTCTGTATTTTTTACCGAATCGGTAAGATTCTGTAATTACCGAATCGGTAATTACTGATTCGTTAATTGGCATTCATTCCTATGGGCCTGGAGGCACATAGGAATGAATGTCAATTACCGTACCGAATAATTCAAGGTTGGCAGGGTGTCACTTTGACACCCTGTTGCACCCCTGATTAGGACCCTTAGGGCATGTATGTGTGCTACATGGCACAGGTCTACATGCATAGACTTGCCTATACACAGGTATTCATTATTTACCACCAACTAATAGTTGGAGGCAAATAAGGAATCCTTAAAGCCCTGTGGCACTGTTTACAGTGCCACCTACATCTTAAAATACAGATTCGGTAATTTTACCGAATAGGTTATTTTACCGAATCGGTAATTTTACCGAATCGTAAAATTACCGATTCGGTAAAATTACCGATTCGGTAAAATTACAGAATCTGTATTTTAAGATGCCCTACATCTCAGTATCTAAATACCGGTCGGTATTTTCGGCCGTTACCGACCGGTATTTGGATACCTACACCTGGCCCTTAGTCCTAGCCTTGAAGACACGGCAGCCCTCCTGTCCATGTTTAGGATGCACAGTCTCCTGGCACGCCTGGGTCAATCTCAACATAGCTCCTGTACATTAGTTCTGCAGTTGGGTTAACACCTATATTCACATTAGCTGTGCAGCAGCCCCTCTACCAATACATGTTGGTTCGTTTAGAGTTTAAGAAGCCAACCAGTAAAATGGGTCAGGATTTTCAAGCTCAGAGAAATGATGGAGATAGAAGACTGACATCTGCTGCAGCCAAAATTCATTGCAGCGGCTGATGTCTAGGTGACACCAGGCACTTATATTTCAAATGGGTTTACATTGGAGGGAGATATTGTGTATTCCTCTCCAAAACGGGCCCTGCATTCAGTAAAGCAAAATGAAGGATGTAGAGGTGGGGGGTTAACCTTGTTTTTTCATCGTGAGCATCAGCCATCAACCTTCTTACATTATAATTTCATTCAAAGTGATGTTTGCGATTATCTAGAGATAACTCTAAACGCACGTTCAGGTAACGATTGTTCTTCCTTCCTCATTTATCCGATAATAATCATTGTTATTGTGATTGAAATCCAGATATTTATCATAAACATAAATTTTCATTAAAAAAATGGTAAACTGAGTTGGTAACGGGTGGGTCAATAGACTAAATTATTATGAATGACCGGAGGGGTCATGCCTGGGTTTAGATACTTCACCGCAAAACTATATATTTATTGCCACACACCACGACAGAGGATAACGTGTTAAACCAGGGCTAAACCCTGAAGACTGTGGGGTGGAGTGATGATTTTCCGGAGTATACGAACATAATGTGTTTTTGTAAAGAGCTTGGTCTCTCCATGGAGCATGTTGGCTATGATTAACACACTTTTATTGCTGCCCAAGTGAATGGTACTCATTTTATTTATCTCAAAAAGATGAAAGTTTGAGTGGACCCACCATTTCCGAGACTGTGACCATTAGTCCAAATAGACTACAGAAGTAGATGCAGCAGCAATCCACTAATCCACCAGACCGGGACCAAGAGTGGTCTTGAGTAAATTGTAAGAAACAAAATGACAAAAATCCAATAAGGGGAACCGGACATATGAATTTTTAAATTAAAAATAGCAACACAAAAAGCAGCAAACACCAGTGATAGACTATGGAAGCAGTAGACCAGGACCTAAGCGTGATTTTAGTACAACCCAGATACAGTGCGCGTTGGATACACCAAGCGTATGCGTCCAGGTCAAAGATTTTATCTTCTGAATTAGTGATTTTTATGCAGCTCAAAATACTCCAACTGGGCAAGCCTAAAGCCTTATCCGAGGAAGATCATTGAAATCAGACACCTTTGTCGCGAAGTCCCCCTGATGACTCAGGAAGTCTTGGAAGTCCAAACATTTTCTTAGTCCCAACTATTGTTTCTTGCACAGCACCCTTTGTCACTTCTAAGATTCACAGGAACTCAGGGACATTACTTAGGAGTCAGAACTCACTCCAGCTGAGGCCACCAGTCCAGGTTCAGTTGGTACTAGTCACTTTAAGAGAATAAGGCCTCTTGCAGTTTTTTGTTTTGGTGTAGTAACACAGGAGGTCAGCCATCAGACCCTTAGGTTCCAGTCCTCCTGGGCCCTTCTCATTCCACAGGCGGAAGGTCCAGTCCTCTTCTGTTCTTCCACTGGTCCAGAAAGTTTTCTCAGGAGAGTTTCTTGTGGGGGCTACAGTTAATGTTAGAACTGGCTAGTGGGTGAAGATGACTCCTTGACACTCCATAAGCAATGGGGAAAAAGGTCCCAGAGGCACTCCTACCCACTTTTTCTGTAGTTCCAGTTTGCCCTAGTGCAAATAATACCACAGTGTCCAAAATGTGGAAAATCCTTTCTCCCTTGGCAGTGCTTTTGTGTCCACCAGAGGGGTGGCCTTAGAATGAGAAGTTTCCTCCTATGTGTCCACTCCAGAACAGGGCTGGGGTAGCTTCCCTCTCACTATGTTCAAAGCCAGCCAGGCAAGTGTGTACCTTAGTAAGTGCTTTGCCTTCTTCTGGTTCCCCTTACATTAATCTATAAATGGGCAGGCCTCACCTCTGTCTCCTTCAAGTTAATAAAGTATTGGGTCCATCACGACTGTCATTCCATCATTGATAGGGATCAAATGTGCCACATCCTGTAGATACGGTCCCTAGGCCTAAGCCATTCTTCTGCTCAGGCAGTGTTTTTCACTCCTCATTAATATCAAGCATTTGCTAGGCAGCTGCTGGGAGGATAATGCAAATTATCCTCCATGAGCTTCAGGTATGGCAAAGGTAACTTTCAAAAAGTTACTTTTCTTAAATATTTATTATAAATCTAACATCACCAATAAATTGGACTTTTAATAAATATGATTGAAAAGTAGTTCTTGAGTGACTATTTTAGCCTTTCCTGTCAGAATTTATAGATTAATGTTTATAATTAGTACTTTGACATTTTCTAGGATTCAGCTACAGCCCTACCGGTGGAACCAGCTTTTGGGGCCTAGTCCCTGGAGGAGCATGCCAATTTTGTTTTTGTTGTACATGTTTTATTTTTAAATATCCGGCACCCTTCCTTGTGGGCAACAAGGTGTACTAGGGATAACTATTAATTGAAAATCAAGCTTTCATGACTGTCAAAAGTAGGTTTTTAGGCTGCTGCAGTAAGGCTACAGGTGGCAGGAGTGAGACCATATTTTACAGGCCCACTCAGTGGCTGCCTCAATAGGTTCTCCTGTCCACAGGCAGCATTTTAGTTCCATGCCTTCAGTGCATTTTCTACACCATATACTAAGGTCTTATAGACAAGTTAAATATGTCAGTCATGGATAAGCCAATGCAACCATGTTTAACGGGAGAGCATAGGCACTTTACTCCTGTTTAGCAGGGGTAAGAGTGCACAGAATTCTAAGTCGCACAAAAGTAGAGTCAGAAAACATCTAGGGGGACAATGCATAAAAGGCCGATTTCCTACAAGGAAGTACTTACCTTTGCATGATGTTTAGCCACATTTCTTCAGTTTGATTCATTTTTTTTCAACTTCCCGGTAAGACATTGCTGCAAAAAAGTTGTGTGAGTCAACTAGAACCTGTGTTTGTTTGTAAATAAGTGAGGCAAGTACGTATATCTTTCTTTTTTTTTTAAACAGATTTTATTGATAGATCACATAGAAATCGCAGAGCTCTGTTCCCCAGAGGCAACTGCCAATCAAGTAGATACACATAACACATTGCAATCCATCATGTCTTTTACATCAAAAACCATAAAATGAATGCAATTAACAACCCTCCCTCCGCCCCCCCAACACCCCCCAACCCCCAACCCTCCCGGATCCTTCCCCCGCACGGTTTCAAAACAATGTCAGCAATCTGTGTACACACATCCATCGGCACAGCACGCTCAGACATCCAGTATCGGGTCCTGTTCTGGTGGAGGCTCGAGTCAAATGCCCCTGAGATCAGCCCAACGTTTCCAGATCTTATAGTGTTTCTGAGGGCAGCCCCGGGCAAGAAATATGGGCTTCTCCATCCCCATAAAAAATCTAGCCCCCTCTTCCACGCCACCAATGTCGGAGCCCTTGGGTCCTTCCACACCTGCGCTATATCTCTTTTGGCAACTGTGAGTCCCAGTAACAGTAAATGCCTCTTGTAGAGGTTTCCCCCCACTCCATCCAACACATGCAACAGTCCCAGGCGAGGCGTGCGGGGGAGGACCCATCCAAGGACCTCATCCAAGCCATTCCAAACTCCATTCCTGAACCTGTCTAAGTGGCCACAACTCCACACCACATGAAAGAAAGTGCCCTCCTCACATCCACACCTAGTACAGTTCAGGGATACAATGAGGCCCACCTGCCATAGCCTCCGCCGAGTGAAATATACCCTGTGAAGGTATTTGAATTAGATCAACCTAAGGCGGACAGAAATGGCCGCTCCTCTGGGGCCTGCCAGAGCCTCATTCCAGTCCTCCTCTTCTAACGCTCCTACATCATCCTCCCAGGTCCCCTTCAGTTTCTGCAAATCGGAAGAGCAATGTATAATCAGGGATTGATATATGCATGATATTTTCTTGGTCTTGATGTCTCCCATAAAGACCCTAACCTCCAGCGGACTAAATTCAGGAAGAGATGTCAATCCCTGCAGTTATGGGGCAATGGCATGTCGGAACTGTAAATAACGGAAGAACTGAGTGCGGGGCATATGGTAGTCTGCACTCAAGTCCTGGAACGACTTGAGCGACGTCCCCACCATGACATCTCCCAGTTTAGAAATTCCAATCCCGCAAAGCCCCGAAGGGCCACCAGGTCAGGGAAACGGCCATTTCGCCAGAGGTATATCTTTCTTTTAATCAGTGCAGATTCAGGGTACAACAAGAGACAGCTTGTTCTGCGTCTGCTGCAACTAAGTTGAAGCTGAGAATGGTGGTCATAAACAAATGGCATCAGGGGAACTGAACATTGCATTTTGTCACACCTCTACGAGCACGTTCTGCCATTCTTGACTGCACTATCATTTATTACACAAGTTTATAAACATATCATTGGTGACCTATCCACAGGTCTTTAACTCAGATGTGGTCGTTATGCATGTCAGTGGCCCTGGTGCAAATCATATTGAGGTCCAACAGCTGATTTATATTTCGAGTTAGTTTTGTCACATTGATTTAGACGTTGGTGCTTGCAAAGCCACAGCGATGTAGTCCGGCACAAAATCTGTTATGCCACCTTTTTTTCTGGCTGATAAGCAACATGATTTGTGTGTTTCTGCACATTCTCCCAGTCGTTATATTGTCCAGAACTCTGTATAAGTTGTGGTTCCTGAACAGGGCTGTGTTCCTAAACAGGGCTGTGTTACTGAATGCCACTTTATGGGGGACAAAACAATGGCTCCTATTTAACTCCTTCTTTAACAATGTACTAAGACATTTTTTTTTTAACCGCTTCTGTGCGGCGCCGATTCCCCCCCGGTGCTGAGCCCTAATTAAAATGGGCGTGGTCATGACGGAACGGTTCCGTCATAAGCCCATCCAAATGCCTCAAGGAGCCTGTCAGGGCAGCAGGTGGAAAGTAATCCCCTACAAAGGGACAGTGCCTGCTCAGGCACCACCACAGTGATTATAAGGCACGTTTCAAGCAGCCTTCAAAGGCTGTCAAAAACAGACTTTGGGGGCCCTAGAAGGACCCCATCCAACTGCAGCCTCCGCTAAAAGGCCTGGGGGGCACCAGTGGTGACCCACCAAACATCGATACCCAGCGTACCATGGAACTACGTGGTGCTTGGCTTACGGTGCAGGGTGTTTGTAAACATCCATTTTCCTAATGTGGGTTGTGCAACAGCCCTTTTCCGCCCGCTCAAAAGCCGCATTAGGAAAATGGATGTTTACGACCACCTCACTGGCAGATGCATCCAAATTCATCAGATGGAAGTACCGACTACTAGTCGGTTGGTTTCCATTCCGACATGATGCCGGTCGGACGGGTGTCTGACCGGCACAGTAACTAGGACCTCAGTAAAGTGCCACAAAGAAATAGGAAGGGAGCAAAAACAAACCAGTGAGTTCTACTTGAGTTTTAATAACCCTTTAATTTAGCTGGAGCTCTCAGCCGTTTGATGATGATCAGGCAATATAGTAACATATACACATATGTTAACACTGCATCTTGGCAATGCAGGACACCGGAGTCAGATGAGAAGTCTTGCTTGATGTCAACTTACACTACTTCTCAGGCTACACAGTGGGTTACAGGACATGATTGTGTGATCTCACACAAGAGGACTCATCATCACTTTTTGGCAGTAGAAAGCACACTATTTGGCAGCCACAACAGTGTTCAAGGATTGCTTGTGTACCAAGGCTGAACTTCCCTTCACCAACTAGGTGTTTGAACCTAGCTGACAATATAGTTTGGCAGAATTATGCAAAGACTGTCCTACTAAATCCATGAATGTTATTTGGGGCAGTATTTTTGTTCACAAGTTGTTTGTTTGGTCTAGGTTGACAGCCCAGCTTTCTGCAATACCTATAGTTATCAGTACTTTAAAATATGCTTAGAGTGCACTTTGCATATGATAATTTCTCTCTCATGTCATGCTTTTAGCTGTTTGGTGTATCATTCCGCCTACTATGGAGTGGTTTCATGGTAATGTCTGAAGCACTGCTGTACTTCTCTAAAGTGCAATGAAGTATCTCGCATTACATGATCTTTTCATATGTTATGTTATGTTGTGAAGATTTGCAGAGTGCACTATCAAGAAAGGGTATCCTCACACTGAGCAGGTGTGATTCTAGCACAGCCAGGACCTTGTGGAACTACTCAAAAACCCAGGTTTCAGCTTCTTGTGAAATTCAAGAAGTGAGGAGGAGGCTCTGCTGTGTAGTGGCAGGTCGAGTAGGAGTGAAGTAGGAGAAGGCTTGAGCACGGGATCTTGTTTTCCGTATGTGTGGGATTTTTTCAAGTAGACGTTCAGACGAGCGGCTGTGTCTGGAAGGTTTGTGAAAGCAGATGCGATTGTTGAGGTAAGCTGAGCCAATGGTCTGTAGTGCCTTAAAAGTGTGGGTGAGTAATTTGAATTGTGCTCGTTTGTGAATGGGGAGCCGCTGGAGCTCCTTCAAGTGTGGTGTGGTGTGAATGCGATGTGGTAGATTGAGTGTGATTCTGGTTGCAGAGTTCTGGATGGTCTGCAGTTTTTGGAAGGGTTTTTTGTTGATCCCGGAATGGAATGGATTCCTGTAGTCTAGCTTGCTTGCAACCATTGCATGGATGATGCTTTTATGAGTGCTGATTGGGAGCCCTTTGAAAATCTTCCTCAGCATCTTCAGGGTATGGAATCATGAGGCGACGAAGGCATTGATTTGGGCAGTCATTCCAGGTTTGCTGTTGAAGATGACTCCAAGGTTCTTGGCATGGGTGTTTCCGTCCCAGCACTGTTGGATATTAAGTAGAGTCCCACAGTGATGTGCTCTTCCCAAAGATCAAGATTGGGGTCTTGAAGGTGTTCAACTTTAGACAATTGGGGGCATATTTACGAAACTATGGTGCAGTGCATCAAGTCATCTAGCTGCGCTGTGCCAAAGGGAAAGGGCAGGAAAGTGCTATTTTTAAGGGAATACAGTGCATTCCTGTCCTTTCCCTTGTGCTGGCATCCTTTTGGTAGCCTAGCGCCAATGCGGGCACCCTTCCACCTTGGTGCAAAGGAGCCTGCGTTGTTGGCAGGATTGTTTTGAACCTTACTGCACAAAAACAATCTCATGAGGCATATTCCTCTTTCATTGGAACAGCCACCAAAATGCCCATGGAACGCCTACCCGCAAATTGCTGCGTTGCGCAACTCCAGATTTGTGAAGCCACTCAGAGCCACGCAAAGTGGCTTTGCATAGCTTCATAAATTTGTCTCAGAGGTTTGCGTCACGCATGTACCACGTTGCGTGGTACAAATGTGACTCAGCCCTCTCATAAATATGCCCATAGATCTTCATCCAGTAGGCAATGTCAGTCATTCAGGAATTGAACTTGAAGCACGTCTTGGTCCACATCTTGTCCGTGAGGGACAAAATGAGTGGTGTGTCGTCGGCGTAGGAGGGGACCTTCATATCATAAGAGTGAATGATGCAAGCTAGATGGATGATGTAGGACAAGGATCAGAGAGGATCCCTGTGGAACTCTACCAATGAGGTTGTGGGATGCATTGATGCATAGTAAACACAAAGTAATCACTTTTGATTTCATACTTTTACTGTGCTGGTTTTTTAGGTCTCGGCTCGCATGGGCTGCGCACATGCACAGTCTCGCTGAAGAGATTTGATGATTTAGAATGCTTTCATTCGAGGGCTTCAAGCCCCGCCCCTCTTTCCCATTGGCCGGCATCACCGTTTATGGTAAACGGTGGCCAGCCATTGGGAAAGAGCTTTTCCTGACGTAGACTTTTCTCTTTTTCAGATGGCACACTTGGACGGGCTTGTCTGATTTCCGTTTGTCGCAAAAGCTTTCTTATCTTTATGGGGCCATGTGTTTCAAACACATGGCCCCATAAAGACAAGAGATCACCGCCGGGAGCTTCATCGGGTCGGCGACTCTACGGGACATTGGGGGACCGGTGCTCGTTGTCTTTTGCAAGCAGCAGTCATCGTGTAGGAGCCTCGCAGCAATACTGGACAGCGGAGTTGCTGTACAGCTGGAGTGCAGGAATTTAGCTGTGGTGTACTTGCGGAAGTTGCGGTGCACGGAGGTAAAAGGTGGGCTTTGGTTGTGGCACTAGGCAATCGCGGGGGAGTGTTTGCGAGCGTTTTTGTACGTAAACGAGGTGGGGTGGGGGGCTGGATCAGATGACCCCTCTAGCCTCTGGTTCCTGCGGCTGCCTGGTGCGCATAATTGAAGACACACGTGGTGTCCCTGTTTGTGCTGGGAAATGGTGTACTTCATTGCCATAGTGTGTTCACAGATATAAAGTGTTATGTCATACCGAAATCGTGCTTTGCACACACCTAATCAATGATTAGTTAAATAAACACTGATCAATTTTCCATTCTACTACAGTGAGATTGGGAGCACTCTTTGCCTCTTTTCCTTCAGAAATGCTATGAACCCGGGAACAGTAGTAACCAATTCCCTTTTGAGACAATATAAATAAGCAAAGAGCCTAGGTTGTCTTTGTGTGGTGCTGTACTGCTGTTTATTAACTTGTGATGGTTGACTAGGAATGCCACCCACATACATCATACACGTTCATACGTGTAATACTACATGCCACCAGCACACAGCTCTGGTAGACACATTTAAGTTTCTGAAACAAGCATGTGGCCAGTATTCATCGTAACACCATACTTGAGTGCCAGACCCGGCAAGGTGTCCCCGGCTGTGATCTGGTGCTCGACCAGGAACTGGGAACCAAACCCAGCCCTGGCAAAGTGCTCGGCCGCACCCCCCTCCCCACTCAGGGGGTCTGGAGGGGGGGTTGGAGGTGCCGCAGAGCGTTTTGCTAGGGCCGGTTTTCAGCCTGTTTTGTTGCAGGGCCGATTTTGCAGCTATGAGGCAAAAAATGGCCCTGTAACAAAACCGGCCCCCAGGGGCTCAAAACCGGCCCCCACCCTTGCGGCGCACCGGGGGATTGCCCGGTGCCCGCTATGGCCAGTCCGGGCCTGTGCTCGACCCTCCTCTGTCAGACCGGGGAGCAGGCTGACTGCATCAGGCTTCCGTAGGAGCGTGTCCGGGAACCTCTGAGGAGGACTGTTCCGAGGGGGTGGCCATCGCTGCCTGGTCGAAGCCGAGACCACTCTTCTTAACCACTCTAGTCACTGCTTGGCATTTTCTTGGGCAGAAAGGGTGTTGCACTTAGCACTATATAAAGGATGGCAGTGGGGTGCCCTATGCTGCAAACTAAATAGGGAAAATACGAGAGCAGAGGGAGCAAATGTTCCAGCTGACAAAAACATGCACAAGACAAGTCACTCAACTAGGGTCGGTCAATGGAAAGTACTGAGGCCAGCCATGGGGGGTGGAATCCACCAAAAACCCAAGCGAGGAATTATCATACACCCAATTAGAGATATCACTATACAAATAAAAATAGTGCAGGAGTAGAGACTCTGATGCACTACTCTGGGACTCTTTGGCTCAATAATGCCCTACTGCCCTGGCACTGCCCTTGTGATTTGCGAACTGCCCCTTCTGCGACTATGCCACCCATCCTAATGCAGTTCCACGCCTGCGGTCAGGGGACTTTCCTGCTGATTCACTACTGTTCCTGCTGTCCAAAGTACTTCCCCTCAGCGCCACAAGAGAGAGTCTGTTAACGCTTAAATTGGGAGTCAGTCCCAGAAGTCCCAGAAATGAACCCCTCAGTGACACCTGCTACCCAAAAGTCCAATTTCAAACAAAACAATTCCGACCATGCCTGCGTGGCCGTTGTACTTCCTGCCCCTTCCTGCTGCCATAAAAAATGCCTACTCGGGTACCCTTCCACTTTCTTTTCAGGCGGCCGGATGGGCTGTGAGAACCTTCTCCCAATGACTCCACCCAACCTCTTACCTGGCACATCCCGCCACCAATCAGAGCTTCGGCCTCCTACCAATTGTTGGCTGAGCTGGGGTGATCGTCACCAATAGCTAAACTTCCTGCAACACGTTCCACCAATAAACCTTCAACAGATAAATGAGGTGTGGCGCAGTTTTCATAGAGAACTTCAGCTCCCAGAAAGACAAGTGAAGGTAGCGGGACCGACAGAAGATAGTCTTAAATATATGGGTATAGTACTTTTATTGGGTGCTTGGAACTAAATAAAGACCGTAACGGATATGCATAGAAACGTATAGTGTACACATAGACCCGAGCTAAGGCCTGGCTACCATCTTAAACAAGCACTGAAAATGCAATAGGTCTCGCCTTGGATTAAGTTAAAGCCATTTGCTTTGCCAATTGTATTATATAGCAAATCAAATTGCTTTTACTTAATAAAGGACGAGATCTATTGCATTTTTAATGCTTGTTTGTTAATGTTTTAATCAGGACTCAAAATGCAAGTCAGAACTATTGGGTGTGGTCACCAACGACCCCGCCACCGCCAGAGCCAACCTGCACGAAGGGATGAAAGATGTAGCCGAGTGGATGATGAACAGCCGCCTGAAACTGAACTCAGATAAGACAGAAGTCCTCATCCTGGGATCATCACCCTCCGCCTGGGACGACTCCTGGTGGCCCCCTGCCCTGGGCAGCGCACCCAAACCAAAGGGCCACGCACGCAACCTGGGCTTCATCCTGGACTCCTCCCTCTCCATGACCAGACAAGTCAACGCCGTCTTCTTATCATGCTTCAACATCCTGCGCATGCTACGTAAGATCTTCCGGTGGATCCCCACCGAGACCAGGAGGACGGTCACCCAGGCCCTCGTCGCCAGCCGACTGGACTACGGCAACTCCCTCTACGCCGGAACCACTGCCAAACTCCAGAAGAGACTCCAGCGGATCCAGAACGCCTCAGCAAGACTCATCCTCGACATCCCCCGACACAGCCACATCTCCGGACACCTGAGAGACCTGCACTGGCTCCCGGTCAACAAGAGAATCATGTTCCGACTCCTCACCCACGCACACAAAGCCCTACACAACCAAGGCCCAAGATACCTCAACAACCGCCTCAGCTTCTACACTCCCACACGCCAGCTCCGTTCGACCAACCACGCCCTCGCCGCCGTCCCCCACATCTGAAGAGCCACCATAGGAGGAAGGTCCTTCTCCTACCTGGCCGCCAAGACGTGGAACTCCCTCCCGACTCACCTCCGCCGGACCCAGGACCACCTCGCCTTCAGGAAGCAGCTCAAGACCTGGCTGTTCGAGCAGTAGCGGACCTCCCCCCTCACCAAGCGCCTTGAGACCCTCCGGGTGAGTAGCGCGCTAAATAAATGCATTGATTGATTGATAGGTTTAGCAATCCTCAATTTGCCTTTTGCTATCCTTCTGTTACTGGCTTGGGTAACAGGCTGATGCACTGACATTTTAAAGTAGTGCTTAGCTTTCGCTAGTTTCAGGAGCTGGTTCTTTCTGCTCAAACTTTATTGAAAGAAACGTACAAGGGACTGTTGTTTCGGTCAAAAATCTTGTTATGCAGGCTAAAAGTGTGTGACATTTCTTCCACCACCCTTGTCGTTTTGGCAAGATGATACCACTGACTCTGTCCAGTTCTATATACCTTATTTGTCAGGAGTGGATAATTAAAGTAATTTGCACTTCCAGGAAATCAAATGTAGATATGGTTTTTAAGGGTAGAAGTAATATTTAGGCATTTAATAATTTGATTATCTTACACATGCAGCGATTGCTCTCCACAAATAATGTTTAGAGGGATAGAGGACGAGGTTTAGAAAAGGGAAAAATATTTTCCCCATGGGAAATTCTAATTGCACATTAGTTGCAAAAACTTTTTTTTCAAACGTACTTTTACATGCTCATTCAGTCCCAGGTTGCTCTTTGATAGCCATTATTTTTATAGGTTCATTGATTTAGGATCAGATTATCAGAAAGTCCATACTTCTAGTACCCAAATAGTTTTGGGTGCACATACTGAAGTCTTGCTGCAATACAGAATGTAGTTTATGCAACTGTGTGAGTGTTCAATGGTAAGTAGCTCAGTCGACTTGGCCCATGCATCTTACCCTCACCCGCCTGACTGTCCTGCATTACTAACTGTTCCTGTACACTCACATTCCATTGTTTTATTCACATCTCAGTTAGTTTTCTCATACAGAGGTATGGCCTGGTGCAAATAAGAAGTATGGTGCAATCTATGCAGAGAGCTCAACAAGTGAGAGAATCAGATCATATGAGGCAATAAATTAATCAAAAATGAAAATAGTGCTGGCAATTCAAAGTGCATGTGCGAGCTATATAAGCAGGTGACCGGTCCAAATATGAGAGGTCAGAACTTGATCTTAGCCACTAGATACAGATTCTCGGGAGCAACAAACCAATATAACAGTACATTTGAAATGTAAATAAACTACATCAATACAAATGATCTCAATTGAACAGTGAAGGTGGAGGACCCTTTAAAGTTCCTCAGTTTTTATTATTTTATGTTTCCGTGCTACTTTGCGAGTGGCCTGGCGGGGCTGCTCTGCTCTCGGAGCAGGACAAGGGTGGAATGATTTGCCCAGTCCAATGGTGCATGAATGCTTGTCCGGCCCTCAGGGATCGGCCAAACAGTCATGCGCACTTCCCTGTTCTCCACGCAGGCTGCAGTACAGCCTGAGTGGAGAACATGCCCAGGCCACCATTTCCAGGCTGAGCGTGGAATGACGAAGCTCATACCTATCACAAGAGTTGTGATTGGTCAGGAGAGACTGGCTGTGCTTCCTGTTCTTGGAGTCCGATGGAGAAGAGCAGCAGCAGAGACACGGGACCCTGCAGCAAGGTCAGTGTTTATTCTTTTTTTAAAATATATATATCCCCCCTGCGCCAGCCACGCAAGCTGTTCTGGCTGCCGCTGCCGATACCTGGCAGCATCCCTTTTTATCCAGTTTGAAATCCAGATTCAAGAATCTATTGTGTGCATTTTCAGGCTGGGGCTTGGAACCCGACTGAGCAAACACTTCTCATTGGAGTTTAATTCAGGCCTTTCCAGTGTGTTTTCTAGGTGTCTCTTGACTCCCTTCCAACATGGCGGGGAATACCGACACCATATGGTAGAAATCTGCATCAAAATGGTGACCCCCAGGTGCTTTTATTATCTGTCCCCCCCCTATTCTATTAAATCCTTTGGAGGTCATCACTATGTACAATTATGAATGCAAAATGCTTCTCCACATTAGTGTAAGTGGGAAGTTTGAAAAGATTTTTAGGAGCACTCCTTGGAAACTATGAATGTTGCAGATTCGTAGGTAAACTGCTGGAAGCCTTTGAGAAGTCTACAAATTCAAAAATGTGCACACAAATATAGATATAAACCTGCAATATATTTGGGCATCCAGTCCTAAAATAATATTTTTGCACATTAGGCACAATTACTTTTTTAAATCTTGTTTTACACGCTCATTTAGCCATGGATTGCATTTTGATGGCCATGATTTTCTTAGATTCGTGGTTTTAGGATCAGATCATCAGAAACTCCGTACATCTGTACCAGGGATCCTCCCTCAGCCCGACGCTGTTCAACATTTACATGGGCCTGCTCGCACACATAGCCCGACAGCACAACCTCAACATAATCTCCTACGCCGACGACACTCAGCTGATCCTCTCCCTCACCAAGGACCCCATCACCGCCAAAGCCAACCTCCACGAAGGAATGAAGGCCGTCGCCGACTGGATGAAGACCAGCGGTCTGAAGCTGAACTCGGACAAGACGGAGGTCCTCATCCTCGGCTCCAACCCTTCAGCCTGGGACGACTCCTGGTGGCCGACGGCACTGGGGGCAGCCCCGACACCCACCGACCACGCACGCAACCTGGGAATCATCCTCGACTCAACGCTCTCAATGACCAAGCAAGTCAACGCCGTCTCCTCCTCCTGCTTCAACACCCTCTGCATGCTCCGCAAGATCTACAGATGGATCCCGACAGATACAAGAAAGACAGTCACCCAGGCCCTCGTCAGCAGCAGACTCGACTACGGAAACGCCCTCTACGCGGGAGCCCCGACCAAGCTCATCAAACGACTACAACGCATCCAAAACGCCTCGGCACGACTGATCCTCGACGTACCATGCCACGGCCACTTCACCCCCACCTGAGAAACCTGCACTGGCTCCCCGTCAACAAGAGGATTTCCTTCAAGCTCCTCACCCACGCACACAAGGCTCTCCACAAGACCGGCCCAGCCTACCTCAACAGACGGCTCTCCTTCTACATCCCCAACTGCCAGCTACGCTCTGCCGACCTCTCACTCGCCACCGTCCCGCGCATCCAAAGAACAACCACCGGTGGAAGATCCCTCTCCCACCTCGACGCCAACACCCTCCCACTGAGCCTACAACAGACCCAAGACCTGCTGACCTTCAGGAGGATACGCAAGACCTGGCTGTAGGATCAGTAGCGCCCCCTCAGCACCTTGAGACCTTGCGGGTATGTAGTGCGCTTTACAAATGATTGATTGATTGATTACATCTAGTGTCCCTTTATAATGTTACTTAAATTCTATAACTTTGTGTGAATACACTGAATTGTCTCGCTGCAATACAGAAATTAGTGTGGAAACTGTGAATGTCACAGGTAACCTGCTGGAAACTTTTGAGAAGTTTACAAATTCAAATAGCTGTACACAAAAGTAGAAATAAACCTACAATATATTTGGGCATCCCGTCCTATAATAATATTTTTGCACAGTAGGTAAAATCTTATTTTTACATGCTCATTCAGTGAAGGATTGCATTTTGATGGCCATGATTTTCTTATGTTCATTGTTTTAGGATCAGATCATCAGAAAGTCTTTAGTCTAGTGTCATTTATAATGTTACTTGCCGGAAACTTTTGAGACCTATACACATTCAAAAATCTGCAAACAAACCGGCGCCTTCTTCTTTTTTTTTTTTTTTTTTCTTTCCCTTTTCTTTTCTTTTTTTCTCCTCTTTCTTTCCGCCACTCATGTATGCTCCATGTAAATATATATTTTTTTACATACAATAAAAAATTACAGAAATAAAAAAAAAAAAAACCTAGAAATAAACCTACAATGCGTTTGGGCTTCGAGGTCTATAACTTTTAAATTCCAGTGCAGTCAAGCTCGCCCCAGTCTCGAACACTGATTTCTCACACCAAGTCCCATCCATTGTGCTTACATGGGAGCCTTGGAATGGCGCGAGGCAGCCTGTGGGCGCGAGGCAGCCTGTGGTGAACTTAAAGCAAACTGAGGCAATCGGTTTCCCTTTATAGAACTTTTCGCAACAGCTTGTGTACACTCGTAGGTGCATGACAACAGAAAGCCCATGTGTACCGAAGCCTCGTTAATCAACGTCATGGTCGGCACGAAGCGCTGAGTACATCCTCACGTGTCCTGGCAGCCTCTGGAGACCACCCCACCTCCATGATGGAATGGTAGTGGCCTGGAACCGATCTCCTAGGCCCGCCAGCAGCGGGAGCGTCCATTAGCCACCACGGATGGGTGGGGACAGTGTGTAAACTCCGGATACACCCCGAGAACCTTGGGCGCTGGCCCGGCCGCTGCTTTCCGCTTTCAGAAATGGGTCATTTACACAGAAAACTGCAAAGTGTTCATGCCGTAAATGCAGGGAAACTATCAAAACAGCGGCCTGTCTGAATAAGACAGACTCCATATTCAAACCGAGCTGGGCCTGGTGATGTGGATCCAGCGGAACAGCTCCCTCAAGAGACAGCCTACAAATGTTCCACTACTTTAGGGCTGAGAAAACACTACGACTAATACGGCTGCATATAAATTAGAAGGGTTGGAAGGCATCCGTAATCAGGGTCTCTCATATTAGACTGTTTGCATAGCTCAACTAATGGAGGTAATCCATTAGTAATATTTGTTTTCTTGGTATTGCAAAGAAAGTAGGTGTGATATGCCTTTGACTGTTCTTTCTAAAGCAATTCCCAATATTAGAATTACCAACTGCCCCCCCCCAGATTAATTTCTAGCATTTTAAGCCGCAACACTTTGCATCCATGTTCCTGTAGTTTTAATGTCTGTGTATAAACTTTTCAACATGCAAAAAGCTTTTGACTGAAATAGCCTGGATTGGATTAAAGTGCGTCTGATGACAGCAGAAGGCCAGCTGGAACTTCTCCATACAAGACCGAAAAAACTGTGCTGTGAAATACACATTTATAAATGGGTGTTTTTTTAACCCAATTTCCTGCAGGTTTCTTCTTTTCCTTATGCCTGATGTACACAAAATGTGTTTGGATCACAGATGAAAGAGCTCTAATGTGTATGAAGGCCTTGGAGAAGGGCACTCACAAATTTCTGTTTGTGCTGGCTTTTGCATTTGTGTACACTCTGCTCAATGCTTCTGAATCAGATTTAGAGATTTAAGAACCAAGCAATTGTTAAAAAAACACATACAACAATCTTACGTGCACTAGTATAACTGTTACCTGCTTCAAGACGACCTACCTCAGCTGACCAAGTTTAAATCTTTGTCACTATTGAAAGTCCACGCCCTCTCTCATTCTCATGATGTCACCTAGGCACCTGCTTGTGCTCATTGCAAGAATTTACAACACAACAACTACTAGAAACTTTAGTGCAGTGAAGTATAGTTTTGAATCTTGTCTTCTTTCTATCAGCTAACTTTCACTGGCCTTTGCAGGGGCAACTGCTGTCCCGTTGACTCTGTGATTCACAGGTGCGGTTCCTGCAGGTAAACGCAGTGGGGCAGGCGGGGGGAGATCGTCAGACGACAGAATAGGATTTATTTTTTTATTTAATTTTCCTTAGTCCGTCGAGTCTTCCCCCCCACGCCACGCGTACCGGCCCACCGCGCTCACCTGCAGGAGCCGCAACTGGTGATTCAGACTATCATAGTTCCTTTGTCAGTAAACTCTTTCAAACTTTGATTGGCATGTGCAAAGATGTCCTTGACAGAATCCTTTGTGATATGTTATGATTGTACTTTAATCTCAGTGTGTGTATGGTTATGAGTGTTTGTATAGCATAAAGTTATCCAAGTGTACAGAGTAATAGCCATCATTCCAGAAGACGCTCCAAGAACGTTTACCAAGTTGAGGAGCCCCTGACGTCACTAAAGGGAAGGGGATATTTAAAGTGAAGCCTAATATAGAGTGTGTGACGGATACTCCATCACAAACGTGATGGATATCCTGTATACCATAGTGCAAGAGCTTTATATCTAAGTTTCCCAGTTTTCCGTTTTAATGATTTTTACAGATAAATACAGCCAGAAAACTATTTTTTTCCTTTCTGTATTTATTTTTGAATATAGAAAAATAAGAGAAATAGGCCTTTTTTGGATTTTTTTTCTATTGTAAATCATGAGTGCCAGGTCAGCAGCTGTACAGACTGAGAGATGGGGGGAGATGAAAAAGGCAATAGATTTCTTAATTAGGCTTAATTAAGTGAAGATCTACAGTTATTAATGCTATTCTACAATGCAAGTGTTTGCAGATAACACTATTTCACTGTATTCCGTTAAAACCATTAGGATATTCAAATGCTGATATACATTTAAATAAATGTGGAAAAATAACCTTTGCATCTTCATTTATACAGTAAACACAAAATAACATTGGATAAATACAAACAAATTTGAACAAACAAATAAACATGGATAAATACAGACAGAAATGTTGAAAATAAGTACCATAAAACCGGGAGCATTAATTACCTTCTAATAAGACAGACAGGATATCCGTAATATTTGTGACTAGTCACCCATCAGATTAACTCTAAATCAGACCCATAGTGTTTTTTGAATGAGTGGGTCTTCAAGTCCTACATGAATTAGAGTGGGGCTGTTCCAGAGCACCTGGAAGCTTAAATTAACAAGTTTAAGGTCCTATCGATCGCCTTTAGGGCCTTTCACAAGCATGGCCCCCGGTACCTGTATAAAAATGTAAACCGATACCATCCCACTCGAGCACTTAGATCCGCAACAGCCAATCTGATGATTGTCCCAAAATTCAGACTGGCAACAAAAGGAGGAAAATCCTTGGCAGTAATAGGGGTAAAGGCGTGGAACAAACTGCCCCATCAACTTCGTGCAAACACCTCTGAACAGGAGTTTAGGAAATCCCTTAAAACATGGATTTATAGCCTGGCGGACTCAGTCTGTAAAACACTTGTTTAAAACCCTTACCTTATGATTGAAAACAGTAAATGCTACCATCTTCAGCATATGAATCTAAGCGCCAAGATGCTCCTTGGAGTGGTAGTGCGCTATATAAATCCTTATCACATCACATCTGGCAAAGCCAAAAGATTTAGCTTTTTTAAACATGCATTGTCAAAGACAATAGTCCAGGCTTTTAAGAGAAAATGCAAGTCAGATCTATCGACTTTGGCAATACTTGTTCATATTGCAAGGTAAGACCCATTTTAGTATTCTGCACCTGCTAAGTACCCGAGATTTAAATAAACGGAAGGGATACAAAAAACCCTCAATCACATAATGCATTCACATGCCCTTGGAGTTCTGAAAAGCTGCAATTACCACCCTTCGGAAGCATTCTACAGTACTTTAGGCTACTAACAGAGATTCCTTGAGTGAGACGTAAATCTTTTCTAAAGCTGGCCAACACTCGAGATGTCAGGTATAACGGGGTTATGTGGAGACAGGGTTAGGTTCTAGGTATAACTGGGTTATGTAGAGATGGGGATTAGTTTCTAGGAATAACTGGGTTATGTGGAGACAGGGATTAATTTTTAGGAATGGTTGGCATAGAATCTATATTAGAAAGCCGGTATGTTTTTTGAAGATCGGTCAATGGCAGCTTGGGCGTCAGGCTCATCTTAGATCAAGGAGAGAGACTTCCAAGTCAAGCATGGCAGCGGGGATTTATAAGCAGTTCACTTTCCTTAGAAAAGTGTGTGGCAACTTTTTGTGTTATCTTGGCTTCTTCACTATCTCATCAGTTCATTCACCATTAATGCGTCCATAAACTATGTTTCTATCTGTCCCTTTTCTATTGCCTCAGTTCCTCAACCTTCTTGCCTGCACGCTGATTTGTCTCTTGATTACGATTTTGTTTTTATTTTATTTGTTGACCGATTGACTAAAATCTGATTTGCCTCTGGATTATGATTTGGTTTTATTTGCTGAACAGGTGCCTGAATTCTGACTTGCCTATGGAATAAAGATTGGTTTTGGTTGTTCTTCTGCTTCCTCCATGGCTTCTAGGCTCGCTTTCGACCCGCAATTCTCCAGTCGATGTTCGCTGCTTTCTTTGATTGTGGCTTACGTTCCTTGTGACCACCTTTATGAAGACAGCAAGAATTACCACCACTGTTTTCTTGTCTAAGATTATACCAATTCTTACAAATCCTAGTAAAACCTTATTTATTTTTCATACCTTCAGTGTACATTTGGCATTCACCTTTGAAACTGGTATTCTGAACCCTCAGTTTCTTTTCTGCTGCAGGAGGGGGAGCCACTTGAAGGGTCAGGGAAACACCTTTATTGACCAAGAGGGCCTGTATTTTGGTTTGACTCCCGGATGAATCCCCCTGCTCCCCAATCATTGAACCAATTGAGTGTGCAGGAGATGAAGATTTTTCCCCAGTACCCCGATGACACACAACGGTGGGAAATCACTGATCACAAGTGAATGTAACACTTTGAGCCAACTCCCCACCACACAGAAAGGAAGACACAATACTAGGATTTGCAGGTCCCACACATAGGAAGCCCCCCTCCAGTAAGGAAACTAGCCTCTTGACTTTAGATAGAGAATCCTCCTCAGAGTTACCTGTGGCCAGGCAACTAGACACAGAGGCGTATAACCCATCCATCTTAGACAATGAAGGCAGTTCATTGGCTAAACTGGACACCTGATCTACTTGGACTTTGTCGGGCTTCGGGATCTCTGGTAGGTTTGGGGGCCCCAGAAGCAACAGCTGAATTATCCAACACCTCAAGAGTAAGGAATACCATGCAATGAACCCTGATTTGTGGGAGAATTAAACCCCGCTAGTACAATCTTAGTCCACAGTGAAAATGTAGAAACTGCAGCAAGAAGCAGCGTCACTGGTTGCAGATCAGCAAGGGTGGACTAGGAACCCAAAGGTAAGGGTGTCAGCTGTGCAGCCTCTTGCCTGGGTACCTCAACTGCTTCAGACCTTCCCAAAGCACATTCTTTCTTTCCAGACGTTGTTTTCCTAGTCCTCTGGGGGGTTTGAGGTCCGGTTTAGGCACATGAGTAACAAGCCCTAAAACCCCCATACTAGTTGGCACTAAAAACAGGCATGACAAGGAGAGTATGGTCTCTAGCCGTCCATCACCCTTACCAAGTACTCATCCTTGCTGGCGCGTCCCCGCAGCCCACTTGACTGCTTTCGGAAACATCGAGGGGTCCAAAAAAAGCTTGCCTGTGCTTATACAAATTAGTAAAAGCCCTGGGGCACATATTAAAACAAAACCTAAAATTGTACCTGCCGCTTTGAAGCGACGAGAAACCGGTCTCCGGAAGCTTGTTTCCTTTCCAGTAAAAGAATTGGCTTGGTAGTTTGGTCTGTCCTGTTCCCATGATGCACTGGGCCAGGGACAGACTAATTTGCATGTAGCCAGGTTCTGAGCTGGGATGGTGCAGTGAGCTAAAAAACGGTGATGGATCAAGCCCTGATCTGTTGACTGGGTACGAGTGTTCTGTTTAATTCAGATACTCTGTCCATCACCACCCCCTTTTCTGAATCGCTTTGAAGCGACGAGGCATGGAGCCAGATCCATGGATTACTGATGTCAAGACAACAGAGAGCATGGTTGGAAGCAGCATGCTGCAGCAGGTAAGAGCAGCAAGGACGAGGTATACAAATCAAGTCGACATGTGGTGGTGTAGCAGAGAGGCACTGTTAGTCGGCGACAAAAGATGTTACTTGCCCCCCACTTATTTTAAGATGGTTGAGCTTACCCAGAACCTCCCCACAATGGAACATCAGCCACCCACAGCTTCCGCTCGAAGGCAAAGACTTTAGCAGGTGCCTCCCAGGATCAAAGGAGGCTCCCGGCAGTGGGGCAGGCCTTACAGATGGGGGCCCAACGCCAAACCCGGGATTCCTCTTAACTTTGGCTTCCCCATGCAGTTTGAGCCTTGTTGCACTGTTGGTGAAAGCTCCAAAAAGAGAGTTTCCCCAGGTGAACCAGAAAGGACCGGGTATTACAAAGTTATCAAAAACGTTTTTCCTTTCTGTGTTTTTTCAATTATTGTACAGTTCTTAGAACAACATATAGTCAGCCATTGGTAGTCTAGGCATATATAAAAACATATGTCTACAACACGTGAAAACTTATCTTATTCTTATTTTATTTCTTAAAAACAGATTCGGAAGTATTCCCAAGCTTCCTGTTTGGTTCTATTAAAAACATTCACATATAAATGTTATTACAAAGATAAAAAAAGTTTTTTACATAAAGGTTATTTCATTACAGTATGCATAAATCAATGACAACATTATACAACAATAAAAACTTTGTCCTTTTGTCGACACGTTTCAGTGTCTTTGTTTCTTGCACAAACACCTTCTTCAGGACAGAACATTAAAAAAGCATCCAATCTTCATATGATTAATCCTATTTTGATCATTATTGGAGGGTATTAACTGTAACACAGTATTTCAGACTTCCATCTATGAATTAGGTTAGTCTCTCCACATATCAGGGGCCTTCTTTGTACTAGCCCTCTTGATTCGAAGCCTGTCTTCAGTTACACTTTCGTTAAAACGGCCAATATGTTAGTACCTCGTATTGAGGATATTGTTCACGCCTTTCCGTAGTTCAGTGGGCGTCTTTTTTTAGGGTGTTTATTACTTTTATACCCTGCAATTTCTTCCACCACCACTCATCGAATATATGGGCAAGGTTAGAATCTCCTCGTATTTGGACGTGCTCCGCCTCTGGGTTTCATGGCTGGAAATGGTTCTATTTCTGGCCATGAAGCCCAGAGGCTGAGCACGTCCAAATACGAGGATTTCACGCTGTTCGGGCAAAGCCTAAAAATAGTGGGGCTTTGGGACTATTCTCCAACAATAGAAATTTGGAAAAAAAAGGGAAATGTCACCCCATGACAGAATGTGAAATGGGAAGGGGTGAAGGAAAACGGATATTTGCAAACTTTGAATTAACACCTTCAGATAAAACCTATTTTCAAAATTGAGAACAGGCATATTAGTCGAGCGCACATTAATTCCCATGGGCTTCTTTGGAGCTGTTTATAGATATTTAATGTATATTCTTACCATGATGACTGGGATTATGCTGTAGGAGAGGACCAAAATATGCTGGAGGGTAGACTAAATTATGCGGCAAGAGATAGCAAAATATGCGGGCTGAATGCGTCACATTTTGTGATAGTATTACTTCCTTATTTTGTCATTATCATACAGGTTAACACTGTCTGGCCAAAGGTTTGACATCATTAGTACCAGATTCACGCCCAGAGACAACAATTAGCAAGAGAAATTGGACCAGTCAATCTTTGCAATGGGCCTTCCGCTGTGTATCAAAATGTATTGGTGCATTTTTAGTAACATTTGAACTATTTGCGCTAGAAATCATTCTTTGTTAAAATCTGAAGTTTATGCTGCAGATGATGGATTACACGGTAAATGCGTAAAATCCATAATTATGCGGGAAAATGCAGCCGCCGCAAAATTGCATGATTTCAGTGGCCCTGATTAATACTCATCTCACTAGTGCTCACTTTGTGAACCTCAGGAGGAGGAAAGACTAAGAGGATGCACTGAGATTTAAGCCTGTGACCATGGAATCATACAAAACTCCCTAGAGTAAAAACATAATCCCACAGCGACACCAGACCCAGATGGTAACCTATCTATAAAAAAAGCCCGTAGAAGGCAAATTTTGAGAAAAAACATCTATAATTATTTTGCTACCTAGTGGCAAATGCCATTCATCTTTCAAATTTCGATTCAACAGTTTTGGTGAAATAGTTTCTCAGAATTATTTATTTTTCTACGAAACTGTTGTGTGATTAAATCACATTGAGTCAAATAAGAGGTGCTGCACCACTTCGCTGTTTAGTGCATGGTTCGTCTGTACAATGATCAGCCCTGTGATACAGAAACTGTGAGTTTCGAGTAAATACAACCTTTTCTCAACAGGGACCATGCTGCTGTTTATTTTCTAAGGGAGCACATAAGACCTTAGTTATGATGTGCACTTCACACCTACCATTTAGGTAACTTGAACCCTCCTATTTCCCAAGGATTCATTTCTAACCTATTCCGTGGTAATTAATCCAATTATGCATCACTGAAGCAGACATTTTGAAATTTCTCCTGCTCGAAACCCCCAGCACGTCATTAGGGCACTGGGTGCTGCTGAAATAATACCCAATGCAATATGCTGCTCTCTTAATCCCCCCCCCCCCCCCCCCCCCCCAAAAATAGGGTTGTTCACTATCAGCCCTTGCCACCTCATCTTACACACACACCTGGCTCTAAAACATACATTTTTTGGAGATCAGGTAAAGTGGGAGGGACGAGATGGGGCATGGGGAGTGCTTAATTGGATCCGGTGGTTGCAGGTGGGGCCCACCGGCACTCGTTTTTGCGAACGGAAACTTATTTTTAATCGTCAGACTTTGAGAAAGAAAAAGAGAGAACAAAGCAGAAAATAGAGAAATGAGGATGAAGAGAAAGGCGTAAAACCAGAGGCAAAAGGCGAAAGCAGGGATGAAAAGGTACTCACAAGAGTGTGATATAGAACCAGGCTCCTACGACAGTCAGTAGCGTCAGGGTCATCTTAAGGATTTTTGTGGCCATGGGCCAAACGTATTTTGGGGCCCCCTGTGCGGAACAGCTTTGAATTTATGATCCGATTTCAGCTCTTTCAAGTCCTCAGTGGCCAGGTCACTGAGAGTGCACAGACGCCCTCCTCCAAATTCTAAATGTGTTTACATCTAATATTCAGGGAAAGTGATATGTGCTTTCAATATTGTAACACAGCAGCAACTCGCTAACACTTTAAATAATTTCTGTGACCCGCTCCCACGTCTTATATGTGAGGTCTGGTTTTGAGCTAAAAGAAACTTTTTGTAGGGATTTTACATGACACATGAACACAATATTTCTCTGCAAAATGTCTGTAATAGACTCTCACACATCACCCAAATAAAAAATAAATTAAAGGAAAACAGCATTTAAAACAATCTGTTTAAGAATTATCCAATGCCATCAGGGAAAGATGCTCTGCAGAACAGAGCTGGCTTTTTCAAGGGGTTCCTGAAAGTTTGGGGCCCTGGGCCAGTGCCCACTTTACCCATGCCTTAAAACGTCTCTGACTGTGGTATAATACAACTTGAGTGGACCCCCGTGCCAAGTAATGTGGGAGAGGGGGCCATCAGGGGCAGTTGCCCTAGGTGCAAAATTCGTAGGGGGTGCAAAATTTTAAACGAAAAGTGGAAGGGACTCGGGAAATGCTAGCGCTCCATGGGTTAGGGAGCGCAATACTTGCCTTGCCAGGGGCGCCCCCTGACTCTGGCAACCCACGCTGCACCACTGCATGGCGGGCCACCCCACAGCCTCTGACCCAGTCATGAGGTCTGAGGCCAGGGGCCTGCAGCCCATGCGCAGTACCGGAGGGGTGCCCCCTAGAGCTCTGGCGCTCCCCGCACCGCGTGGGCTAATGTTACACCAACGACCAGGGCTCGAGTCGGGGTACCATGCGGGTGGACGGCGTCCCTCCACTTATTTTACCGGGAGCTCGATAACTGGAGCAAATGGAGCCACACATTCACTCTTTGGCCTCTCTGGGGAGAGATCGGAGCTCATTCAGAACGCTGCTCACGCGCTGGCTTCTCTGATGCAATCGCATCTAAGGGGTGAGCGCGGAGAGGCAATGAGTCTGATGGTGCAAGCCACCTTTTGTGACGTCACTTCCTGTCGTGACGTCGTCAGCGTCCCCCCACTTCTTTTTTTTAGGACTTGCGCCCTGCCAACGACGACAGTGTAATAAAGAGACAGGGGTAGCCTATTGGAGAATGGAAGAGACATGGGGTGAAACAAAGAATAGACAGCCTTGGTATTCGGCAAACCCAACATTCAGCAGCGTCACTGACGCGCGTCTTGGAAAAATGTAGGTCTTGGAACTTCATCTCATACAAATGGAGCACCGGGCGTGACGTGGAAGTATCATGAACCGGCAGCCAGCCCATTTCCCTCCTGTTTACTCCACGGCTGCCGATCCGCCCGCCTGCCTGTTGTTTCCCTCGATGAATGAATACCCTTGATAGCTAATATTTCACAGGATCCGGAGCTGCAGCCCTCTCCTTCTGCCTCTCGATTTCACTCTCTGTTTTTACTGTTTGTGAAACTGTGGGTAAGTGTTTAATTAGTTGCCTAATTGCCTGGGTAATTGGTAGACATACACAGCTCTCCAAGTAATCAGTCTGAACAAGCTTTGGAAAGAGCTGGCCCAATATTCATTAGTGCAGTCAAATCATTAAACAGTCACCGTGCACGGCTGCTGACAAATACCTGCAAACAGCTGCTTCGTGAGCCCCTCCGCTGGTGATGAGGCGAGGCACAGATAGGCCCAGTTTGACACTCAATAAAACTGCTGGTAGGTGGTGGCAGGTGACGTCGGGTTTCAGCTGCTAGCCTAGTATGGCTGCCTAGGCTGCTGCTTGCGACATAACACACGTGAAAATGGAATACGTCACAATTTAAACCGACCGGAAACGAATGGAAGGGATAGGGACTGTTTAAACATTTTTAGACTCAGAGTGCTTTGAAAATAGTGCTGGCCAGCTGGTCCCTCACAGATGCTCTGCACACCCACTCCCTCTTGTGGCTGAAATGTGTACTGCTGCAAGTAGTCCACATACAACACATGGCGATTCTGTAGTACTGTATTAGACGCCAGTATCTAATTAATTCATAATCGGAGAGTTTTGATGTACCCTCAAGAAAAGATGTCAGAACTCGACTATAATAAGTTATAATAGTTCAGTTCTGACGTCACAATGGCTGCTGCCAGAGGTGAAAGGGAGAGAGCACAATTGAAGCAGCTGTTTAAAGCAATGAAAACAGAACTTTGCTTTTCTTTTCCTCTGCTGTATTTGTTTAGCTTACAATGAAAAGTAGAGAGAACATGTTAATTGTGTGCTCTCCTTAGATAGCCAGAGAAAAGCTGAATCTTTCTTCATGTTTCTACACATCCAAAGCAAGTGCTGCTTTTTATTTAAAACATGTTTAACTGCCTTCTATTGAACTGTTTCTAATATCTGTTGGCAACAAATAACTAACAGGTTTCTGATGTGCACAATTTTGAACTGAGGTTTTAGTTTCATTATTCATGTTTGCAAACATGCATGCTCTTTCATATGAAAGGGGGGCAGAGCGCGTCGCCGCGGTGCTCGTGACGAGCTCGGCTCATCACGCAGCACGGTGGCACTGTGCTCATGATGAGTTAAGCTCGTCATGACCACACCTGTTTCTTTAGAATGCTCAGCAGAGTAGGGGAATTATCCCCGCGTGGGAGCGCCGCGGTGGTCATGACGAGCTGATCTCGTCATGAGCACAGCGCCACTGTGCCTCATAACGAGCTGAGCTCGTCATGAGCACCGAAGGTGTTAAGTGATTTGTAACAAAGGTGTGACCGTGTAGCATCTGGAATAAAGTATCTCCTTTTGCAAGTCACCTCAGAGTTCCAATAACCTTATAAAGGAACTCCTCAGTAACTTGCAATATGACAGAGGGTACTTTATCTCATATATTATACTGTGATGGTGCATTGCTTACCAAAACCAACCTACTGATGACACCTTCATGCATGCTGGGTCAAGCGAGGCAGTCAATGGACTGGATTAATGTTCCTACCCTCCTCCAAGTGATCCCAAATCCAGATTTGTGTTGTTAAAGCAATTGCCAGATATGTAGTCACTCCACATGCAGGCCTTAGGATTCACATGACAGATGGTCTAAGGAGGATTGTTAGCTCAAAAACAGAAAGCAATGAAGGACTAGTTGACTGTCACTCATTGGTCGTGGATGCTTTGTGACATCCTTGAGGAGCTTGATGCGTGTAGTCATAGGGTGGAGTGATCGCTGCTCGGTTTTATTGGGGGACATTGGAGTGAAATGTATTGCCTACTCCGTGGTTTGGCCTACTTGACTCCGGCGTTAACAGAGTAGGTGAAGGGTAAAAGAAGTCCTGAATCAGAATTTCAGGCTCTTCTTCAGGCAACCTTTTTGCCCAAACAAAGAGCTGGAGGGAAGCACCAGATGTTGTTACAGAAGAGGGGAGTTTGTAGACCTTTCAGGCTCCTCTACATCCTTCATCTCCTGATGTCAACAATTGCCCCAGGAGTGTGAGGTTTCCTGGGCCTGTGGCTAAGAGAGGTTGCAATCTCTCAGCATTAGAACTTAGGTGCCCACCAGGTATCATCAATGAGAGTGCCAAGAGTGCCTAGAGACCCTTTTCAAGAAAATGTGGTACACTCAGCCGTGGCTCGTGCAGGTAAGAGCGGTGGGCACAGTTGGGGAGGGTTTTTCGATTGACGATGACAAGGAAAAATTAATTATTTATTCAATTTTCCCTCATCGTCCATCTAAGTCCCCCCCTCACGGGCCTTACTGCTCTTACCTGCACGGGCCATGGCTGGGCACACTACCAGCGCCAGCTATTAAAACAATAGGGATAGGGTACTTCACTGGCACCAGGGAGAATCAAGTAGGGGAAATACAAGTTTTCGGATACCCGCAGGCTGGATTGGTATTCTGATCAGAAACTTTAATCAGATTCTTTGCCTACTTTTATAGTATTGTAAGGTTCATAAACTGTTGCTTGGCTTTCTGAACTGCTGATACCAGCCTTCCTTTCAGTTTCTTCATTGTTGACATCTTGAATTGTTTTAATTTAATCACTCATACCCATTACAATGGCCACAACACGTGTGATCGCCTGTGTGCCTACAGAAATTTAAAGGGAGCACACTCCAAGGGTGGAACCTTCAATCACGGAGATGCCAATTAGAATTAACTAGGATTTATTGTTGGTTGCACTTCATTGTCTTGACACCACTCAAGCGTTGCTGTGTGCACCAATGGCTATCCAAGATTGAACCGAAGCCCACACTTCCCACAGCATCTGTCAACAAACCCAACTTTGGGCTTTACTGGTACAGGGGTACCCATGCCACTGACCCATTAAAGCTTTGAAGGAACGAATCCCAAAGTCTCAAATACCTTCTTACTTTAAGAGACAGCTTAATCCGATGGTTCCGTTGGTTAAGGCCTACCATGACTTGCACAATAGATCTCAAAAACGTCCGCCCCTAGGGATGATGCAGAGGGCAAAATTCAGCTGACCAACTAAAACCTGCAACTGATGAAGCGTCACCTTTCTGGCTGCGAAGCAATCCTTCAGGCAGCTCCTAAACAGGTCCTGCACAAGCCTCTCACAGAATCCATCTCAATGTTCAGGAAGGTAATCACTCTGAACGGGTCACAAGTCTTACCCTGGGCCAAAGGGACTCCAAAACACCCAAGCAAATCAACAGAACCCTCAATAACTTCTGCACACTGGGATGTGCCCGTGGGGCCAAGAAAGAGGAAATCATCCAGATAATGCAGTACTTACCTGGCGCTTGTCACCCTCTTAAAAATACACTCAAGGAAAGAGCGGAAAATGTCAAAATACATGCACAGAGCACCCATTGCCGTACACTTGTCAAAGTAAAATGTGCCCTAGATCTGGAACCCCAGCAGATGGAAAACATCAGAGTGAACTGGCAACAAACCAAAGGCGAATTCAATATCCTCCATTGCCAACAGCGCTCCCGTACCCAACTGCTGCAACGTAGCAATCGCTGGTGGAACAAAGCATACTTTTCTGCGTGGAAAGCAGGGTCAATAGCCTCATTCACTAAGCTTCCCTTTGGGGCTGACAGGTTATAGATGAGGCAAAACTGACCCGTTTCCTTTTAGGGCACAACCCCCAAATGAGAGCAGACAAAATCCTGAAAAGGCACCGAAGCAAAAGGACCAACCACTTGGCCCAAGGAACATTATTTGGTGATTTATTGCCTGGCCACCTCTTTATTTGCATGCAAGAACTACTGATTCCAAAGGGAACCACCAACAACCCCCCAGTAGGGATACTGGAAATATATGTGAAGCCCTCCAAGCATTTTTGCAGCCCTCGAGTTACTATAACTGTTAAGCCATGGGGTCAAATCCTGAATATTAACCAGTGAATGAGCTTTCTGAAAAGGTGACACTACATTACCGCCTCTGCTGGATCTTCTGTCTCCCTTTTTTGAAGCATTTGAATTTAGGGTGCCACAGAAGAGGCAAAAGTCCCAGGCGGTCTGGTGCAAGCTTTCCTGTTATAGGCCCAGCACGAACGCCTCATTTCCCCAGCCCCCTGCCCCCCGACCCCACCCGAATGGCATGATGTGTGCTAGACTCAGGCATCTTGACCATCATGTGGCTAAGCCATGCATTGACATTGGTCTGATCCCAGTATAAAGTCAAGCAAGTAACTTTTTTCCTCCATAAAACCCTGTCATAGTCCTTCCATGGCGTGCCCCAAACTCATCATGCGCCCAGATTATTTTGTTCTGATAACAGGATAATTGAAGCCCCAGCTCAGGGAATTTCTCCACCATGACTGTATGGCAAATAGTGAAACCCTTCACCCAGTCCAACATTATCTCCTCAACTTTCTGCCTACAGTGGGGGGTTATGCGGGCAATCCCTGGAGTGTGAACACTCCTTGCAACACTTAGCCTCCTCCCTTCCCATGGACTCAATTATCAAATCAAATATCTCCACAAACACCCTGATACAAATCTTTACATTCACCTTTGCGTGAAAGGGACTCCCATAATGATCATGCTCGAACCTCATCTAAACCCATACTTGGTAAAACAGAGGCTACAGATACAGTCCCAGCAGAGACCAATTCTTTGCTCTTATCCGGCTGTGCTGCTATGGGTGCCGCGGCCTCTGTTGCAGGGACCTGGACTTTGCCCCCTGCTTGGGTCATCAGCTGTGCAGACTGGTATTGCCCATGCTTCCCAGACACAAACTGTTTCACCAACCTCCTTGCCCTCTCCATATTGTCCCCCTCTGAAGCCCCAGCTGGTGCACACCTCAACCCGACCATAGTGAGACCTATCTTTGAGAGCCGAGGCAACACATTCGTGAGGTTAGCTACCAGGTCTGATTGCGCCCCACCGAAGTGGACCCTAGCTCCCCACCTGTGCTAGGACCTGGGTTTGTGACTGCCCCCAATGGCTACATAGCTGTCACCGCTCTGCACCCTGCTTGTGCTGCCCAACAACCCACCCACTTGTACCTGCCCCTCAGCATCCATGACCCCTGCATCATGCACAGTGGGCTGGTTCCCTTGACCCGCCTGACCCTTCCTTGCCCTCTTTGGCAGGGGGAAAGGCGGCCCTTGTGGTGACCCATGGCCTCCTCAACCACTCTGACACCACTACAGGAGCTGGTGGCATTGCTGTGCCCGCTCCACTCGCCATTAGCAAAGCTGGACACACCAGCACAAGCAACTTGTCCATAGAATCAAGCCTTCTCAGCACCATCTCCATGTCTTTGTCCCTGCTGCGGCCGGGCACCCTCTTGAGAGTCTTAGGAAGCAGAACCACACTCACCACCTGAGCCACAAAAAAATAAAATAAACTCCACAATGAGCAGAAAACAGACTAATCTAGCAAAATCCACCACTTCCACTCCTTAGGTCTTTGTCCTAGGGCTTTGTGGGGATGATATGGTTGGAGTGGCAGATGAAGGGGTTATGTGAGCAGAGCTGAAAACGCTAAAGGGGGGAGAATTATCAGACCCCAAAATCCGCCCCTACGCAGCACCAGCCAAACATCAGTTGATGGTGAACCGTGGCTGCCGAGAACCAGCTGGCTCACCACAGATCTCCCAGTAACCAAAAAGGGGGCAAAGCTGACAATGAAGGCCTGCGCCCGATTCCTCGCCCATCTTCCCCTGGCAATCGAGAGACCTACACCATTGTGAGGGTCCAGCATTCCAACATGGCAGGCCACGCCTCCCAACAGAGAGGAGACTTCGAAGTGGCCCGCCATACTGGAATGGCGTTTGGTCCCACCGTGGCCCCAGATATCCACCGGCCCGCCCAATTCAGGGTGCGCCTTGTGTGATTATCAGGCTGGGAGAAATGGCTGGTGACTGTCGTTATCTAAAAGTTATTTAGAGCTGCCCCACGACCCCTCATCCCTCCACTTACTTTGCTTATCCCTAAGAATACCTCAGGCTGGTGCGACAGAAATGCAGAAAACCTATACAACATGAAAATTGACATAGATCATTTTCTTTAAGGGGCTATTTTCCACTTTGGGATTCTCAGAAAGGAATCAATCAAGTTTTGCTCTTGTTGTCTATGACATCCCTTGGAAAGCAAATTTTTACCCCAGGGGCGTAACACAGGCCCTAGCAACCCCTGAAGTGCCGCATGGCCCCAACTGTTCAAGGAGACCCCCCACCCGCCTCCCCCCCCCACCCTTCAGCGGCCCCATTCAGCCCAAGGCCAATGGATATTTGTGGGATATGGGAAACTCAGGGTTCCCACATCACATTTGCATGGGGGCCACATCATGTTTCGTTAAGCCACTATCATACCCACGCACAATTCTTTATATTCCGTTGTGTCTACTGTGCAGACCATTTCCAGGCAGCTAGCAAGTGCTAAAATCAATTGTCAGGTGCTTGGAGCCCTGCGATTGCTGCGCCGTGTTGAGGTGTTAAGTGCTATGATTGCCAGAGCTCCTGGGGAGCATGTTTTTATAAAAGGCCACATAAATACATGCCATCCATTCCCGCCGCAATGCCAGGCCGCTGTGCTCGCCTTCCCTCGCTCATGTTCTGCACCGGCTGGCTCCTGGCTGCTCCAGGAGCTGGTTTAGTGATTAGCTGGGTGTCAATGTGAATATTGTCTAGGTGGGTTCTGAAGCTGCTCTTTGTCAGAAAGCCATTAAGAGGCCAGTGGCGTAACACACAATGATTGGGACCCCTGCAGAATGTGATCAGGTCTGAACTGGCCGTTACAGGCATCAGGCGTTTCCCTGGCAGGCTGGAAGGGTGAGGCCGGTTTTGCAGTAGGGGGCCAGTTTTGTTACTAGGGGTCGGTTTTGCAGTGGTACTTCAATATTGGCCCTCGGTAACAACAGCAGCAAGCAGCCGTTTCCATCCTCCCAGGACCCAGCAGTACTTCCCCATGTGCTGGTCCGAGAAAATTTCCAAAGCCGCCTTGGGTTTCCAGTCCGGCCCTGAATGTGATGAGTGACCCCTTAGTCTACTACAGTTCACAGATAGTTATTGATCTTGGGCTGCAGGAGACCGCCTTGAAGGTTTGGGGGACCCCTGGAGGTGTGGAGGCTACTGTGCACCTCAGGAAGTGTAGAGGCCTACGTTAGGCCCATGCAAGAGGCGCATACAGAACCTCGGCCCTTCAAGCTCACTGAACTGTGTAGAGACACTAGGCTGGACTGGTAGCTGAAAGCAGACCTAGAAAATGTTTTTATACAAGCCCAGTGCGCGCGCCTGACCAGATTCAACAGGTTGTGGGGGGTTCAGCCCAATGTAATTCTTTTTTTTTTAAATGAGGCAAAGCAACTCATTTTGCAACAGTGTTCTAAATATATTGGCTGAAACGCCACAGGCCGCCATTATGAGTGCTTCCAAGTGGTGGCGATATTTTTTGCACCTGTTACACACTGAAACACTGGGACTCAAAATTCAATGGGAGTGATAAACAGCCTCTTGTACGAGTTGAGTTCTAAAAATGGGCCACAACAAGCAGATTTTTGTGTTTTCTCTGAAGTTCCAGTATTTACCAGCCCTCCCCGCACCCCCCCCCTTATTCTCGGGCTGGCAGAGGAGGGTAGGTCAAGGGCACTTCTCCCGCAAGGATCACTCTCTCCGTAGGTGAACCACGGCCCTCTGCCTCACCTAAGGGGTACCTCTTCTAGGAATTCTGGGTGGAATCACCCCAACTGCATCAAAACAAGTGCATTATCTGTAGCCTCTAGAGGGTACAGAGAATAATTTACTGTCCCCTGAAAAAGATTATATAGGGTAGGTTATGTTTAGGTACTGAAGAAATGCTGATTGACCCTTCTGGCAGAAAGGCATGAAATATGTCAACTCCATTACACTCACTTTTTCACATGATAGCTATTAGGGTACATAACTACCCCTAGATAGCATTGCTGTTTTTACTACGTCAAGGGATCCCAACAGGATTTCTTTTTAAATTCTGGACTCCCACAGACCTTTTTATGTCACTTCCACCGCCACCCTATTCTTATCCCCTCACTCGCACTCATCTTATGGTGTTAACAGATCTAAAGATCTCCTACAAAGAGCCCACAGGCCCATCAGGCATTGCAGCGTCTGTTTGATGAGGAGCGCCCTATGATGAAGCATGTAACCATACCAGGTGTGTGAGGGCATCACGACCTGACCACTCGGATCTCCCTGATCCATTAGGTCGGACAAGGCTGATTCTACTATAATACAGGGTCTAATTAGCCTCCCAGAGGATCTACCTTTCTTGTTTTGATATTCATTTCCTGAGGAACGTGGGTACAGGACCTCTTTAAATATACAATCCTTCGTCTCTCCCTTTTGATAATGTACAAACACACATGTGCACTTACGTTTCTACAACTCACCTCTGTTGCACAGCTGGGTTCGAAAAACACCTCAGGCTCCCAGGCTCTGTCTAAGTGGCAAACAAAGCAGCTCAGACCAATCCCAGTGTTTTTCTCTTGTTGGGAATAGTCCCAGGATGAGAGAAGCGCTGGGATTTTGCATCTAGGAGCCTGCACAGTCGGAGTCCAGATTCGGAGTAGAGAAGCAAAGCGGCGGCTATCGGGGTGGCAGGTAAGTGTTATTTTAATTATTGTGAATAGTGTGTTTAGTTTTAGTTGTATTAACCCCACCTCACCACTAAGCAGTTATACCAACCGCCACTGGGACCAACATTTTGAAAGGTATGTGCATATAGAGGAATTACTGATTTACTATTCCAAATCCACATCTAAGCACCTTGAAGATAAATGAATGAGGAAAAGTGTTCTTCTGATCAGCATCATTTGTACCGGGACTCCATTGTTTTTCATTGCCATCTCGTGTCAAACACTTCCACACGACCCACCTGGTCGTTTCTGCTGATGCCTGAGGAAAATCTAACTAACACGACAACAGCCATCTTGCAGCCTGCATTTCTGCCCAGGAACTGTCGCACACTCAACCCCCCTGTTCTTGCAGTTTAACTGAAAGCCATGAGACACTCACACCCTGTGTAAATGATTTGTTTTCCATCTCCTGCTCCCAGCCTGGTAAACATCCTTGACACCGTGATCAGGTTATCTGGACAATGGTCTGACTGCTGTGCCTTGATCAGGGTGATTAAACAATAACCTGAAAGACCGGGCTTTAATCAAGCTGAGTGAACAATGACCTGAAAGACTGAGCCTTGATCAAGCCGAGTGAACAATGATTTGTGTACCAAGCCTTGACCAGGTCACCATCTACAAACGTCGTCTGGATCTGGTTATCAACCGCAAACACTGCCCTGATTGAACAATGAACTAACATCCAAAAGACCAGAATGAAAAAGTATAAAAGGCTTATAAGCTGCGGAGTATTGCAGCAGCCTCCTCTGTCTTGTTTCTGACGAGCTTGGGACTCGGTTCCATAGCCCCGGATATTTGAATAAATCTGGGTTCCTCCTGCAGACGAAGGCTCCTGTGTCTCCTTTTACTACGTATGAAGGGTATGAAAGACTTGGGCAATTCCCCCGCCGCCGAGACCCAGTAAGTGGGTTATTCCGGTTCTTCAAATGGTGCACGAACAGGGGCTCCACGAGCACGAAGGTCAGGCCCGGTGGATGTGAGGAGGTACACTGAGAGTCTCTGATGGAGGTACCCTACCGGAGGGGTTCTTGCAATCCGGTAAGCCGAACAACTCGCCCGCTGTTCCTCCCCACCCGGTCTGGGCCACATGACTGCGTTCTCGCTGGAGTCCCCTAGCAAATAAATTCTGGAGCAGGACACAGCCCTACGTCTGCAGAAGGGAACTACCCCTGTAAGGTAAGGGTGGACTGATCACCCACCAGGTCTGTATGATTCTGTTATTGACTTCTGCAAAAGCCAAGCTGTTATTGACTTTTGCAAAAGCCAAGCAAGCAAGGTGAGTTTTTTAAAACCCGCTGGTGTCTGTCCTGCTTGATTCTGCTGTTATTGACTTTTGCAAAAGCCAAGCAAGCGAGGTGATTTTTAAAACCCGCTGGTGTCTGTTATCCATTTTTTGAGCATGCCAGTCAGTAGTAAGTTCAAGAAATTATGTTGTTGTATGTGTACACAGGACTCCCAGCTGGAGGCGGCTTGTCCGCTTCCTCCAGAAGGGACCCCATGCCATACGATGTATGTTAAACATGGCCCTTCTGCCATAATGTTTTCCTCATTCTGAGTTAAATATACGAAACAAAGTAACGCGAAATTACAGTGGCCACTTTATGGCTCCTTTAATTCCCAAGTTCTCACCAACTTAGAGGAACAATTAATGAAAAGAAAAACGCGCCCGTCTATGTTTGAATCTGTCCGATTTTGGAGGAAAGAGATAGAGCAGAGAGCTAGAAAGCAGAAGGCTCAAGAAAGAAAACAAGAACGTATGTCAATGCCGACCATGCCAGAGAAAATTTACAAAATCAAATGACAAAATCAGTAGAAATAGCCGCTAGGGAGCCTTGGGCCCGGGTACAAAAATGTTATCTAGCTCGTGAGGAGAAAGGAAAGGGCCATATGGAAGGGGGAGAAGAAGGTGATTCCTTGCTTGATACCATGCAAGAAAGCCCTTCTGCATATGTCCCAATGTACCCTGCCCTGACGCCTCACACTCCTGCCCCCACTGCCCCTCTTACAGTTCTCCCTGTCACACCATCCCTCCTGATTTTTCCTATGACACCGACCACGCCCGCTAGCCCTGTCCTCGCTGCGGGAATGACAACAAGTCTCCATCCACCCAACCCCTGCGGCTTTACCCCTACACGCCCTTTTCCTGCTTCCCCGTGGTCTACAGTTAAGCAGGATTTATATAAATTGTTGAATTCCCCTCGACTGGCCTCCTTGCGCTCTGCAGTCAGCTTTTCGTCCCTTCGAGAAAATGACCTACAGAGGCAACAGTGTGAATGTTGGATAAATAACGGGAATATTTATGCCTTTAAAGAAATTTGGTCCGCCTTTTCCCAGTGGACGATTATGGAACAGACCACCTGGGCTGAATACATGTGTACCCTGGTCATGCAAAGATTTGAGAATGCGCTTATGCAGATACCCACCGGATTGATGGACCTTAGGTCGCAAATAAAAAGAGCCGATGTTCAGTGAGAGGGGATGTTTGGCACTATGTCTGCTTTAATGGCTTACCGTGATATGACCGCTTTACCCAACACCCCTCTAGAAACAGCTATGCCAATGAGAGAGGCCGCCCCTGGCTTTGTTGACGCACTTACCGATGCCCAAAATAATGGCCGAGGGGCTGTTGAGGCACACTGGCGCAGGCTTTGGGTTCGTGTTCCTTAGTAAAGGTCAGAAGTAATGCAGTTAAAAGGACTATTATCAGATCCCTGGAAGAATCCGGCTGCCTTTTACAGAGAATTAGGTCAGATTATATCTGCAGTTACTCTCGTTCTTGAGGATATAGATGTACTTCTTGGTACAGTTGACCCACTGAAATTTGGGACAAAATTCGACCTACTGACCATGAAGTAGCTTTGGGAGGTAAATGGGCTGACCTAGAGGCTATGGAAGAAGCAAGGGTAGGAGGGACTAAACCAGAAGCTGCCATCCAGACTTTGCCAGGTAAATTAATGACGTTTATGAAAACAATTTTGCCGGAAACTGTCATTAACTGGGATAAAATAAACGCCTAAGGCAGCGAAAAGATGAGAATGTGGCTGACTTCTTTACCCGTTTTGAGACAGAATACAAGGGACAAAGTGGTTTGGATCCCCAGACCCCAGGTTCTGGCCCAGTATTTGTTGATAAGTTTGTCAGCAACTTGCTTCCTCAGATCTCCACCAGGCTTAAGAAAGTTGAAAGTACGTGCTCTGCCCAAACTTTGACTGGTATCTTGGCTATGACACAATATCACGGGAATAGGGAGAATGAAGATAGAGACAAGGAAAGTAAGAAGGTTAGGGATCTGAAGACTAAGGCACTTCTGCAACTGGCTTACCCACCCTGAGGTCCCGATGCCCGCGGAAATTTCAGACCTCACACCCAACCCCCTCCGAGGGTTCGCCAGTCTACCCCCTCTAGCCCTCAACGTACGGGAGCCCTTCAAACAGATCAGTGTGCTTATTGTAAGGGGTACGCCCATTGGATAGATGAGTGTCCCGTGTTAGCTGAAAACATCCGAACAGGGAAGACTCGGCCTCGCGCTCCCAAGGAGGGGAGGCCGACTAGGGACCATGGCCCGCCCCATCCACAGGATAAAGAACGCAGGCCCAGGGATGACGCTCCCATCCGGCAGAGCCCGGCCAATAGGTTTGATGGGTATGAAGCAACACGCACTTATTACAATGACGATTATGATGAAGTTGATGAGACAGGGTCCTACCAAGCATAGGACAGCCAGGAAAGGGGTATTACCAGAGTGCAAATTCTAGTGGATCAAAGGGGCCTGTATGTTCAAATGTCAGTTGTGGGGAATGATCAGAATTTTCTTTTGGATACTGGGTCCACCAGGTCTTCTATTGCATGTCTGGCAGTCCCAGAGGCACCCGTTTCTGGCAATATGAATGTCTCTGTGGGTTTTGCAGGAACACCTGTGACCAGCCCTGTCTCTGAACCCCTTCCTCTTGATATTGGCCCTGCACATGTTGACGCTCCCTTGGTCCTTACTAGAGGTTGCAGTGAAAACTTGTTAGGCATGGATTTACTGAAAGCTCTGTATGCGACCATATCATGTAGTCCCCAAGGTGTATCCCTAACAATTTCCCCCATCGCAGCTTCCTATATGTATCTATCAGGTCCCCTCCCACCAGAGTTGTAGTCTTTGCCTTCCTCCCTCTGGGCATCATCAGACACTGATGTAGGGTGTCTCAACATATCCCCTCATGTGGTACGCATCCAGCCAGGTGCACTTCTCTCCCGCCTCCGGCAGTATCGACTGCCCGCTGAAGGAGAAATGGGCCTTTTAACAATAATATCTGAATTAATGGACAAGGGCGTAGTGGAGGAGAAACGTGGCAATATCTGTAACAGTCCCATTATTCCCATTCTTAAAAAGACCAATGGAGATGCTCTCTCCCCTAAAACATACAGATTTGTGATTGACCTGAGAGCCCTTAACAAAATAACAATCTCCCAATATCCTGTTGTCCCCGACATTACAGCCCTCTTAACGATGGTCCCTTCTGACGCCACACACTTTTCTGTCATAGCCATGAAGAATACTTTTTTTCAGCATTCCTATACATCCTGACAGCAGACATTTTTTTGGTTTATCCCTTGGTGGGCAGAGCTTTAGATTCTGCCGCGCCCCTCAAAGTTTCACTGAGAGCCCCAGTATCTATAGTCAAGCCCTAAAAAGTCAACTAGATTCCTTGGATCTCCCTGATAATTCCACACTATTACAATATGTAGATGACCTCCTCATTGTTGCAAATTCTGCCCCAGCATGTAAAGAAGTTACTCTCTGTTTGTTACGCCACCTTGCCCTCCATAATCACAAAGTCTCTTTAAAAAAGCTTTAGTTTTGTCAAGAGAAGGTGACCTATTTAGGTCATCTCCTCTCGAAGGAGGGAAGGCAGCTCACCGCTGATCGTGTAGCTATTATCAATGCTATGTCGGCCCCACGAACACAAAAGCAGGTGCGAGCCTTAATAGGCCTAACCTCATACTGTATACAGTGGATTTCCAATTTTTCAGCTATGGTCAAACCTCTTCTTGCCCTCACCACTAAAGAGATATCAGACAGTTCCTTTCCTTGGACTAGAGAGCATGCGCGGGCCTTCAAAGATTTAAAGAGGGCTCTGTGTACTGCTCCAGTCCTCAGTACTCCTTATTTTAAAAACATTTTTTTCTTATTGTACATGAGACAGACAGCTGTGCATGCGCTGTCTTGATCCAGATGTTCGAAGGTCACCATCGGCCATGTGTCTATTTTTCAGCCACCTTAGATCCTGTTGCAAGGGCTCTCCCAGGATGTCTGCGGGCGACTGCTGTGGCCGCCCTCATGGTCCGTCAGAGTGCGGGGATCGTCATGAACTCCCCCTTGACTCTGATGGTCCCCCATTCTGTAGATACCCTCCTTAATAACACCAAGACAAAGTACCTCACTAGCGCACGACTCACAGGATATGAACTGACACTCTTTGCCAGCCACATTAACATCAAAAGATGCACTGACTAAACCCCACCACATTACTCCCACTGGATACTCAGGATGCCCGCTTAGACCCACATGACTGCATATTAAGGACAGAGGAGGAGACAAAGGGACGGGTTGACTTACAGGACACCCCGATAGCAGAACCAGAAGGTACACTGTATGTGGACGGATCATGTCTCAGGGAGCCAGATGGTAACACCTCAGCGGCCTACGCCCTCACGACATTAGGGCGAGTAGTAGAAACAGCTCAGATTCTGCAGTGCTCTGCTCAAGCAGCAGAATTAGTTGCCCTCACTAGTGCTTGTGAGTTAAGTAAAGGGATGACGGTAAATATTTATACTGACAGACAATATTCCTTCGGGGTGGCCTACAACTTCGGGAGGTTGTGGAAAGAAAGGAATTTCCTTACTTCCCATGGGACCAAGATTCAACATGGCCCCCCTAATTCACTGACTGTTAGACTCCCTGACACTCCCCAGAAAGGTGGCCATCATAAAATGTAAAGCCCATAAGAAAGTGACAGATATTGTTGGGAAAGGCAATGCCTTGGCCTACCAGACGCCCAGACAAACAGCTCTTAAGAAAAGGGAAGGAATGTATGTAGGGTCCCGCTAGGTGGGTGGCAGACGAGGGCATGGTTGAAAACACAGTACAGAGTGATTGATATTCAGTCCCATACTACTCCTGAGGAACTAAGGGTGTGGAAGGAGCAATTAGCAAAGGAGGGAATTGGTGGTTGTTGGGTTCGTACGACTATGGAAAGACAATGGATGTTACCTGACAGTCACGTGCTACCAGTAGTTACGATGGCCCATGGTCCTGCTCACATCAGTGCAAAAGGGATATGTAAACTGTTAGAACCTACGTGGTACAACTCTAAGATACCAGTATATGCTGACAAGCTGGTTAAAACATGCATGATTTGCCTAATGTATAACCCAGGAAAAGGCACAGTTACTCCTAAGGGAGGATTCTCTCCTCCTACCTTCCCTTTTGAAGTGCTCCAAATAGATTACATCCAGATGGACCGATGTAACAATTTGAAATTTGTCCTAGTTGGGGTCTGTACCTTCAGCTGATGGGTGGAGGCCTACCCCGTCAAAGACTGCACCGCTATCACTACCGCCAAAGTGCTATTAAAAGAGTACCTCCCACAATTTGGTTTGCCCCGCTTGGTCTGGAGTGACAACGGGACCCACTTTACAGCTCAAATTATGGAATATGTCTGTACAGCATTGGGTATAAAACAAAAATTTCATGCAGCTAACCACCCCCAGTCAGCAGGTCTAGTGGATGTACAAAGGCATCCTAAAAACTAAAATGGCCAAAATAGTAGCCGAGACAGGTGTCACTTGGGATGATGCTCTGCCCTTAGCCCTACTGTCCACAAGAACAACAGCCCGCACCAGAATAGGGCTATCCCCCCATGAAATTGTGTTCAGGAGGCCTGCCAATGTATGGGGTGTCCCACGGCCTAAGAAACTGTCTGATGTTGAATACCCTGTATTAACTGATTTTCTGTGCAGTTTAACTAATACCTTTCGTACTCTTTATCACCAGGTGCATGAGGCCATACCTGACAAAAGCGAGGGCCCAGGACACGTCATCCAACTTGGTGAATATGTCTTGGTGAAAAATTTTCAACGGACTAAGAGCCTCGAGCCCCGCTGGACACAGCCCCGTGAGGTGTTGCTGGCCACCCTCACCGACGTGAAAGTAGAAGGTCGAAAGAATTGGGTGCATTTGTTGCACCGCAGGCGTGTGCCTCTGCCCCTCCCCTATGATCAGTGGGTGAGGGAAGGACAAGGAGACTCAGAAACAGAAATAGTCCCGACATTTGTCCCACTCAGCGATGCCAGACTGCATTCTACATCTACGGAAGCAGAGAGTGACAGCATATTGAAAGGAAGGGTGGAATCCTCCCTTAACTCTGCTCAAAAGCAAGAACAATTGTTTCCCGAACATACTGTCCCTACTTCCGACCGATATAACTTGCGCCCCCGAGGGAAGGCTTGCCCTTGACTTCGCCAAGTGCCTATAGGCTGTACGGCTGTGATCTTCCCCGGCTGAGAGTAGTGCTGGCTGACGTTTACTTACCGCTGAGTACTCATGTAGTACATAATCCCCGACCCTTAGGTGAGACGGATGTATGCCTGATATTTCACCGCATATTTTGAGTGAGCACTCTCAATAGTAATTGTGCACCATACAATAAGTAAAACAGAACAGATAGTGGCTGGGTAACTTTTGCGCAACTATAACTAAATTAGTATTCTCCTTATATGAAGTCTCAAGGGAACAGGGGAAAGCGGCCACTTGCGTCCCCAAAGAAGTCCTCTGCAACCAGAGAAATCAGTAATAAAAGGTAAGTTGTCCCCGAGCACATATATGCCAATTCTTATGTTATTCCAAGAGAAAAGGTAACCACAATCAAATGAATGTCCTTTCAAAGTTCATCAGATTCAATTCCTTTAATTTCCATTTCTTTTCTCTTCAAAACATCAAATCTCTTCATAGTCTTCATCTAGTTCAAACAGAGGTAGCCAACACGTGTTTCGTCAGAGGGTACAGTCACCCAAATGACTTCTTCAGGGCTACAACAGAATAAACAAATCCATAATGTATACAATTCTCTTTATATACACAAACGATCCTTCACCAGTGAATATGTATACCAACAGAATACAAGAATTAAAGCTATAAAGATTTACAAAAAAATTGAGATCTGAACAGATACTGAAAGAAGTCACATGAGGATCTACAGCACACCTATCAGATACAATGCTGAGAGTGAGTGAACATGTTTAAAGTAAAGGTACCAAATTCCAGAGAGAAAAGAGAGAGAATCCAAGAATAATGAGTTACCACAGCGTGAACAGTATATATACAAGCGTATATAGAAAGAACCTTATTACCCAAAGTTGTGAATAAGGTCATGAAAAGTGTAAAGGCAAGTGAACATGTTACAAAAACCTATTTTTATAAGGGCAAAGCTATTTTTATAAGGGCAACAGTCTTTAAATCTTTAAGTGCCCTGTCCAGTTAACACAGGACGACCTCTCCTCAGAGGTATAGTTTTACTGAAGATAACGGTTGACTCACCAAAAAGATCAATCCGAACAACAAGTAGTAAAGATCAATTCCAGAAGGCAATTGTTCCTCAATTATAAAGTGGAACTAGAAGAAAAGAAGATATTCAATTAGGGTTCACTTGCCTTTACACTTTTCATGACCTTATTCACAACTTTGGGTAATAAGGTTCTTTCTATATACGCTTGTATATATACTGTTCACGCTGTGGTAACTCATTATTCTTGGATTCTCTCTCTTTTCTCTCTGGAATTTGGTACCTTTACTTTAAACATGTTCACTCACTCTCAGCATTGTATCTGATAGGTGTGCTGTAGATCCTCATGTGACTTCTTTCAGTATCTGTACAGATCTCCATTTTTTTGTAAATCTTTATAGCTTTAATTCTTGTATTCTGTTGGTATACATATTCACTGGTGAAGGGTCGTTTGTGTATATAAAGAGAATTGTATACATTATGGATTTGTTTATTCTGTTGTAGCCCTGAAGAAGTCATTTGGGTGACTGTACCCTCTGACGAAACACGTGTTGGCTACCTCTGTTTGAACTAGACGAAGACTATGAAGAGATTTGATGTTTTGAAGAGAAAAGAAATGGAAATTAAAGGAATTTAATCTGATGAACTTTGAAAGGACATTCATTTGATTGTGGTTACCTTTTCTCTTGGAATAACATAAGAATTGGCATATATGTGCTCGGGGACAACTTACCTTCCATACAATAAGTAGTTGGTGTCCCTCATTACACTGCTGTTTTTATTGCCTTTTTACTGTTTATTATACCATTGTTTTATTATAGAGCACTTCTTCTAACACAGATGGTTGGTGTGTTGTGCCCACTGCACGCTGCTATTATGCGGCCACAGTTCACCTGAGCTAGTTGATATTCCACCAACACTAGCATGACACATTGTGTGTAATTTTGGCGTGATTATACTTGTGTTTTTGCCATGATCCAATGCAAATAACCTTGTAACATCGTTCTTATTCCCCAATTCAGGCATAGGATACTACTACAGAGGTAATTAAAACCTATATTGCTTGCATTTCACACATGACACTAGCATGTTGCTGAATGACTGCATATTCCATAATTTCTACACTTTTAAGGTCCTGATGAATCGCGGATAATTCTTTAGGCGAGAAACATGTTGGCCAGTTTTCTATCAATCTTCATCTAGTGCCATCATACCTAACTAGGTGGTACCCAGTGAGTTGGATTCACGTTTTTAATCGTAGCGGGAGACCCTCAGAATAAAGTAGTACTTTTTGGTACTCCCTACTACATTTTAATCACTCTACAGGCTATCTACTCCATCTTCCCACATACCCGCACTTCACCATGAGGCAGTTGGATTAAAAGATCTCCGATAAAGAGCCCCTCTTTGAGGTGAGCCCGTCGGGGATTGCACCGCCTCCCCGACGAGGAGCAACGCCAATGATGAAGCATGACACCCATTCGGGTGTGTGAGGCAAATACATCCAACAAAATGGATGCCCAAGGGTGCCACATGTACACCCCTGGTCACGCCAAATACACATAACTCTCTTTCAGGAACGGTTTAGCTACCCACTTTGTTTTCATTGACTATTTGGGGGCACTGGCTGATACTGGACCTTCCACTTGGCTAAGTGGTAAAGAATGCCCCGCTGATCGATTGATCACCCTCCCCTCTTTTGATAACTACTAGTAGTGCTGGTGTGTCAGACTAAGGTACGCCATAGGGCCCTTGGCACCTGTGCCCAGTGAAGCAACCACCAATCACAGACAGCCACTAGAGGTACCTGGCTTAGCACAATGGCTGCCGTCCAAAACACCAGAATCCAGAAACAATATGTTACTCTCCGACATAGTAAATGCTTCATGGCCACCGTGGTAAACACCTTCATCCAAATGTTGCATCATCACCAGCTGATCATGAACACTTCCAACTACTGGGTTTGTTGACTGATGCCACATTCCATGATACACCCTGTCCCATTCTTTCCCTACCCTTTTCCATCTCTGGGTCTTGTCTTGCATGGTGGATGTTGATGCAGGAGGCCTACACTGTCAATGGTACTGCCAATTATGCCCTTGGAACATTTCAGGATGACTTCTGGCGGAAAAGATCTGGCCATGTCAATGCTCCTTTTTGCCCGACCAGCTCATCCACATCGCTACTACCACCAGATGAACTAGGTGGTAGATGGCAGTATTCAACTCATCTAATCGATGAACATTTTCCAGATTCCACACAAGAAGGATACTGCCTGATGAACGAGACACTGTTAAAGTCATAAATGTGCAAAGCCTTGTCTGCATCCATGGCCTAGGGACTAGGAAAATTGGTAACAGTACGTGTGATATCACAAAAGCTTTAAACTCTACATCTCCTCCGAAGCTGGTGGCATCCCCCAACACCTATTTCATCTGTGGCACTGCCGCCTACACTTGGCACCCCCGTAACTGGTCTGGTACCTGCTATCTGGCCTTCCTCCTTCCACCAACGTATTCTACCCATGGAGGTTATCACCTGTCAATGAAAGGCGCCCTGCGCCGCTCACGTAGGGGGGTAATTCCGCCGCGGATACAGCAGGGCAGGAAACCCGGGGACTTCTTTAAAGGTTTCCTTCCTTTCTGGGGCCCCATGGCCAACAGTCGGGCTGCACGAGGACTGACCAGGGTACTTGAAGCCACCATCACAGTAACAGCTAGTGCCCTCTCCAACATCACTGCAGAGCTACAGGCGGACCGCCTTATAATGCTTCAGAACCGCATGATCCTATACGTCATCCTTGCTGATCATGGCGGTGTGTGAAAATTGATGGGCTCCAGCTTCTGCGTGTACATCCCAGACAATGCACCTACAGTGTACGATGCCATCCAACGTCTGCATCGCCTTTCTTCCGAAATTCATCTGGATGAAGGCAACTGGTCCCTCACAGGCTGGATCTGGGGCCTCCTTTCCCAGTGGTGGTGGAGGATCCTCATCTTCCTTGCCTTGGGAGTATCTGTCCTGGTCTCCTGCTGTTTGTGCTTTCAGTGCCTGCCAGTGATCTGTACAATGTGTGTCCAGACCATCAAGCCTCCACCCTCTAACATTCACAACACCAAAATGATGATGATGCTCCAACAAGAACCGATGGCCTTATGAACATTGACATTTCTTAAAGTATTTGCCACTCAATGGCAAAAGGAGGGTCTGAGGAAAAGTGTTCTTCTGATCGGCATCATTTGTACCGGGACTCCATTGTTTTTTCATTGCCATCTCGTGTCAAACTCTTCCACACGACTCACCTGGTCGTTTCTGCTGATGCCTGAGGAAAATCTAACTAACACGACAGCAGCCATCTTGCAGCCTGCATTCTGCCCAGGAACTGTCGCACACTCAACCCCCCTGTTCTTGCAGTTTAACAGAAAGCCATGAGACACTCACACCCTATGTAAATGATTTGTTTTCCATCTCCTGCTCCCAGCCTGGTAAACATCCTTGACACCGTGATCAGGTTATCTGGACAATGGTCTGACTGCTGGGCCTTGATCAGGATGATTAAACAATGACCTGAAAGACCGGGCTTTGATCAAGCTGAGTGAACAATGACCTGAAAGACTGAGCCTTGATCAAGCCGAGTGAACAATGATTTGTGTACCAAGCCTTGACCAGGTCACCATCTACAAACGTCGTCTGGATCTGGTTATCAACTGCAAACACTGCCCTGATTGAACAATGAACTAACAGCCAAAAGACCAGAATGAAAAAGTATAAAAGGCTTATAAGCTGCGGAGTTTTGCAGCAGCCTCCTCTGTCTTGTTTCTGACGAACTTGGGACTCTGTTCCATAGCCCGGGCTATTTGAATAAATCTGGGTTCCTCCTGCAGACGAAGGCTACTGTGTTTCCTTTTACTACGTATGAAGGGTATGGAAGACTTGGGCAATTCCCCCGCCGCCGAGACCCAGTAAGTGGGTTATTCCGGTTCTTCATGAATCGTCAAAGTACATATATGTGGAATGGTATACAAAAGCTATCCTGGTTTGGGTTTCGATATTTCCATACTACAATATTCTGTCTTCAATATCCATAGGGCACACCATTCTGCAAACGTCTACGCCCCACTCACACGCACTGTGAGAAACTCACACTGCCTTCTACCTCATGGGGAGCTCTCTCAACGCTAAGGATGCCTGGCCTCCACCCTGGGGCTGCCCAGGAGTGGACACCTCACAGGGAAAGCCAGGACGGGTTCCACCGCGGTATTCGTACAAGCGCCTTGAGACCCTTGCGGGTGAGTAGTGCGCTATACAAGTATCAATTTTTTTTTGCCTAACGGCTAGGGTGGTCGACCTCGAATCTGGGGAACTGGGTTTGAGTCTTGGCAATGACGCTGAACATCTTGTGGTTCTGGGCAAATCACTTAACCCCTTGCATGCGGTGCGATTTTTCACGCTGTGCGAGGATTTGAATAAGTGGGTGGGATTCGCACGGCGGGGAGCCGTCCTCCACACACGCCCACTATGACGTGTGCCGGCTCCCGGCCGTCACAAGCATGCAAGGGGTTATTCTCCATGTGCCTAAAAACAAACAAAAAAATGAATGTGTCCTCATGTAATGCAACTACTGCTAAGTAAAGCGCTCTGATACCCGATTTGGGTCAAGTTGGCGCTATATAAAACACTGTAAAAAAAAAACTATGCTCAGTCATAAACACCCACCCACAAACTGAACTCACTCAGGAACCTGGTGATGACTCAATTCATCGTATGCATATGTTGCAAAAAAAAATTGAAAAACACAACACCTTGAAAACAAAACAAATACTCTTAGGGAATGCAAGATGAAATAAAACATGTGAAATGTAATCATCACCGACCATAAGGGTTTTTATAATTATTGTCGAGAAATAGATAAAACTTTTATCAGTAAAGTTAAAGAGATGAGTTATGGAGCTCGATAGGGACCTGTTTCAAAGTTGGTTTTAATGACTGTCGGGTCTGCGACCCGAGAGGACCCGGCCAACTTAAAGCCCTGGCTGCAATTACTTCTACTTGTTAAAATGTTTGCACAGTCTGGCCGAGGGGGAAAAGTCGGAACTGAAAATCGAGTTCTGCATGGGAAGAGATGTCATGAACCCAAGCACATGTCTGAAGACTCCCCAAAGCGTAAAATGTCCCTCAACGCTGTAAACTTCACCAAGGTGCCTCGCGTGAACCTGCTCCCAGGAGTCCCGCCAATCACGAGCCTGAGATGTTGTGTTAGGGGCGGGGCTCTGCGTCGCGGCACCCTAATGAGAAAGGGGTCTCCAAAGAGGGCGATGCCACACACAGACACAACCCAGGGTGAAAGGTGAACTCCCAGACGTGATCCCAGCTCAGCACCACCAGCATCAAAGACAAGCGTGTTGACTCAGAAAGGGAAAACAATAAACACGCCGTCACGGGGAAGGTGTCTGCCTCGCGGTCGGAACCTTTCACCCCCTGGGCCAACATATTGTCGTTGCCATGCCCACGCGGGTCTAGCAAGGAACCCCATCAAGAGGCATTGACGAATTAGCATGATCTCTGTCCCGGTGCGTTCACTCAAAAGGCATGGGGGAGCCCATTAGTGTCGTTTTGTGAACTTGAAAACACACAACAGCTCTTTATTTTAGCCCAGAGTCAGGCACGCTCAGGCAGTGACGTTTTATCTCACTGGAGTTAAACCAACTCTTCTGCTCAGGTTAGCTATTCAATGACCATCCAACATGCACGCTGCTGCATAAAGGCACAGTCTGTTTTCTTTTCCTAAAATTAGGCTCTGACATTGTTCTATAGTTTATCTTGAGCCCAGTATATGTTTGCAAATCGAAAAAAAATTAAATTTCAATGCATTTCTATTGCATTCCCATTGTTTTGGTGACGTTGGATACTTATGACAGGGCACCTTTTGTTCTACCCCCTGCACCCCGCGCAACAATGTCCCTGATCCAATGTCTGGAGTCTTGATTTAGGTGCTAAAATATTATCTCGCCCCATCGCCTCAATGGCCTTTATATGTTTGCGTTTGCCTTGGCTGCCATGCCATCAATGCGTGGGCATTCCCCTAACTTCTTTGGAGTACCCCAAATTAGATCCATTGAGTTAAATGTGGGAGAAAGAAAGTTCTACAGACATACTGTACCCCTCAGAACAGTTGTGTGTGGTTTGACTAGTCAATAGTGTGCATTCCAATGGAATTCAGCACAAGTGGGGTGTGGCAGCAGCATCTCATAACACACACAAACACACACACACACACAAACATGAGCACAGTTTTGTAGGAGAGTATGAGTACCAAAGCAAACACAAGGAGATGATGGACGGGGCCACTGGATTCAAGCTTGCCTGGCTGATGAGGGGTGTTACCCAAAAACCAGTCCCAAGATGCTTGTTTCTGGTCCAGGGAACACCTGGCTTGTCAGTTCGGTCTGGACTGTTCCCATGAGGCACAGGGTCAGACTGATTTGCATATAGCTGTGTCTGAACTGGGGTGGCGGAGTGAGCTAAAGATTGATAATGGATTCAACCCAGATCTGTGACTGGGTGTGAGTGTCTGAAAAGTTTCAGCGGTCCGTCCATCATCTCTTTGCGTTTGCAGAGTATGAGTAACAGCCAAGGTATCAGTCGGTGCTGGAAGCAGAGCCCTAAAGACACACAAAAGTACAAGCAGGGTCTGCAGGTAAGAAGGTTGGCCTTTCTGAAAACCTCTTGTTAAAGGGACATGGGCCTATCTATGAACAGTGCCAGACCGACCTAGAAGGAAAATGGACAGTGGCAGATTGGCCTAGTGAGAAAAGAGGACATTTCCTGAATGGCCACTGAGTGTAAAAGGTGGGTACTCGTGGGGAGCTGGACTCACAGGTGACAACATTTAAATTTCTCTTGTATATTTTCCTAACTTGACATGCTTCTCACTTCGTGAAGTGTAGTGCAGTTTTTCAACTTCATAAAACTTCGCCTGATTCCAATAATTTCAGCAAAAAGTTGTTGGACGAATAATATACAAAAAAAACTATTTTTTGCAATATAGTTCTTCTGCTGAAAGTGCCTTATTGGTGGTGGAAGAGGGACGAGTTTTCAGCAAAATCTACTTTCACAGGATTTTTTCTGCAAAAAGCAGTGTTTTAAAATTCCATAATGTTAGTGAATTTTACAAACCTTGCCTTCATAAGAAGGTATGAATTATTCGTGAAATTTCAGGAGTCAGTTAAAAATAAGTCTCCTCACCAAAATTTTTGCGAGCCAGACTGTTAGTGATTATGCAACACCATGATTGTGATTTTTTTGCGTGATAACACTGCTATCTATTCTGAAAGTTTTTTCCTGGCTTAGCTTAATTTATGTGCAATTTTCAGAAGTTGCGTAGGAAGGGACCCCAGGTGCCTAAAAAAGTACAGAAAAATAGTATGGTTAAAAAAGACAGCATTTTTACAAAATGCATAATTTTCGTGCGTAATACAGGCACTGGATAAATTATGTACAAACATCATAAGGAAAACATAAGTAGATTCCCACTGGATAGTAATACCAATTGGTAAGTGCCAACTTTATGACGTGTATATCAAGCAACAGCCAAAATATGTAATTGCAGTTTAAACATGCAATTAAACTTTTGGGAATCAGACATACTATGTTTAAAACATCACACCAGTAAAATGGCTCACTTCTCTGATTGTACTCTCATGCTAATGAAGTCAAAAGTGAAAGTTCTTCAGGAGAAAACCTTAGCTAGGAAAATATGAAACTAGACTAATGGGATAAAAACTGTAATCGACCAGAATACTATGAAGACAAAAGGGTGGGTAAATTTAATAACCAAAAATTGTTTTTCCCGAATAATAGCATTATCAGTGTATGATTTCCATCAGAGATGAGGCGACAATGGGAAGTGTTTTTTGGCAATAAAAAATGTCTTTGCCCAAAACGTAAGTAATGGAAGCATTTATAGCTGTGCATTTTCCCCTTAGCAAAAAAAAAATGAAACCATGACATTATTATTTTACACCACAGTTGATAAAAATGAATTACATCATGTGCACATTTCGTACACAGAAAAAAAACACATTATACAACTGTCACCAGCAAACTGCGTGACATTCATAAACATTCTTATAATTTTTTCTAGGACTCCTCTGTCTTGCAGTTTCTAGGCTTCGTTTGTTAGAGTCGCGAGGCACCCTGGGATGCTGACGCGAGAGATAACGGGGATATTGCCCCCAGCGGTGCAATAGATGGGCCACCTTCACAGAGGGAGCAGCTGGGTAAAGTTTTAGTGGAACTCATTCAGAAGATATCAATTAAACAGGATCTACGGCCGAGCAGGGACTCAGTTTACCAGATGTTGACTACAGCACCCCAGCTGCTTCTGCAATTAGGAGCGGGGATAGCCTTGGCTCCCCACAGGGGGCGCTCCTCAAGCAGTTAGGAGCACAGCTCAGTGGCAGGGAAGCAATTTTGGGTCCCAGTTCTAATAAATTGGGACAGCAAGACTTGAGGTGGAGGTAGACGTGGGTAGGAGTATACATTGAAAGATGTGTTAAAGACTGCAAACAAGTGAGGGGTCAACTCATCTTTAGGCCTAAACCCTAGTTTAGTTTTGTACACTAGTTTTGTGTGAGGTGTGTGTGACCAAGGAGGTGAAAGGGCACTGAAATGAGGTTTGAACAGGGGTATTTGGTCTCTGGGTGTGACTGTTGTCTCTAGGTCAGGAATCTAGTTTTATAGTGTACGTTTGTGTGGAGTGGGCTAAACGTGTTGGGCGTGGCTTTAGGAGCCAATGGACAGGGCTTGGTGTCCTAGGAGGGTAATTGCAAGGTGCTGTGTGTGTTATTTTAGTGCAGATGCAGACAAGCCTGGTGGCTGATAGGAGTTTAAATGCACAGTTCTCTATGCATATATGATTCACAGAGCTGGCTCCAAGTGTAAATGATGCTTAAAGATGGCGCAAGTGGATGAGTCGCAAGATGTGCTTTTAGACTGATAAAAAGATTTACTCATAGAGACTCAGGGAGACAAGGGGGCATATTATCAAGGGGGTTTATCTCCGCTTTTTTGGCTTTAAAAGCCAAGAAAGCGGAGACAAAATTATCTCCCTATTATCTATCTGTCGCTAACACCAGTTAGCAACAGCTAGTAGGAGATAGCGACCATCTTGGGCCCCGCTTTGCATGTCAGTGATATTTATCACTAATGACATGCAAAGTGGGCGTGCCAAGATGTTAGCGACTGGAAACAGTCGCTAACATCGCTATCTCCTATTACCAACTTTTGGAGATAGTCGCGCTAAGCGGGAATATCTCCAAAAGCTAACACCTGCCCCTGAGCAGTTCTTAGCCATGTTATCCAATGGGAGGTGGATAACATGGCTAAGAGCATTAGCTCGGTAATGCATGAATATCGCTGACTTTTCCGCGATATTCATGCATTTCGGCCGATTTTTATCGCTTAGGAGATAAACCTTGATAATAGAAAGGTTCCTAAGCGATAAAAATCGCCGCAGCTCGGCGATAAAAATATCGCTGCTAAACCAACATAGCGATAATTATCGATAGTTGTTGGTAATATGCCCCATGATTCTCACTGCGGAAAAGTTGGGAGATGTATTTTCATCAAGGGCAGGAGTAAATCGATTTTGTATGAAGGGTATAGGAACGGGGAAACCACCAAAAGTGGTAAGAGAGTAGAGGAAGAGCATTCGTCAAACGTGAATAATTTGCTTGTGAGGTCAAAAAAGATAGCATGCTGTTTCTCTTGTGCAAGACATTTCTTTACGTACAAATATACGCAAAACACATTTGCATACAAGCAAATACATTAAATTGTTTTCCAGGTGCACTTCTAGGAACCTACGACTGTTGCGGAGTTCCAAACAAACACCTTGAAAACTGTGAATTTTTAAAAATCTGAAATTTTACTCCAAACATAGAAGGAACCTTAAGGGAGTAAATTTCCATTTTTGGAAATCAGGCGCTCTGCGTTTTACAAGTCTATTTCAGTAATGTAGGTTCACAGGGATAAACTAGTTGTCTGCAGACTTAACTTGCAATGATGATGGAGTTCGTTAATCAAGCTTGTTCTATCTTTAGGAAGTTTTGCTTATATGGGCGAGATCAGGATAAAACCAAGTAGTGATTCATGTATTTTTCTCTTAAACTTGATTTCTATATTGATAGTTATCCCACTCTACAGCTCATCAGAGCATCTGTAACAAAGAAAATGGAGTATCTGATTGTTGGGCCAGTTGCGTTGTCCGTACAGAGCAAAGAATATAAAATCAGATGTTAACACTACAGTAATGTCCTCGTCCTTAGCATGAATCTTATTTCAGATCCTCACACCCAAGTTCTACTTATATGTTAACTTCTTCCTGTTCTTCATTGTACAAGTTCCATGTCACTCTCCCTGCCCATCCTTTGCCCGTCAGTACTTTACTAGTGCTCTGATGCCTATATCGGGCTGATCCCCCCCCCCACATAACTTCAAAAATGAATTAACTCCTAAACCAATGAATATCTCAAATTTGGCATGAATAGTCCTGCTCATACCCGACTCCTATAGGATTTTTAGCTTTACATTGGATAGTTTGTCCCTGCACCACTCACTTCCACTGTATTCTTTATCCACACCTTACCCCTAAGACCGTCCCCAGTGAAACAGAGGCGCGCCACCACCACTAATACCGAAGAACAACACCTCCTGGATTAAATTCAGGCCATGCAGAGAAAATAATCTCTCAAAAATCATAGGTAGCCCCAACTCTACAATGTACATATCAGACCTCATACCCCTCATCCATGATCAAGGAATTCACCCACCTCCTCTCGCTCCTCTAGACCAAAATGTCAATGCGCCACTAGCCCAAGGTACCGTCCTGGACTGCTTACAGGTCACACTGCTCGTAAACAAACCACGAACAAACCCTGAAAACTTAAAAAAATTCCACCCCATCATCAACCTCTCCACCCGGGTCAAAGTACTCCAAAAATGTGTTCTGTCGCAAATCAATGAACACATCAATGATACAATCTACTCAACATGCTTCCCAGCAGGCCGCAGTACAGAAACAACCATCCTGAGTGTCATCAATGACATTTATAGGACACTGGACCCAGGGCACTCACACCTACTCATTCTACTTGCCCTCTCATTAGCATTCAGAAAAGTCAATCATGGCACTTACTGAAGCACACTAAAATCTTGCATGGGCAACGGAGGCCCAGTTCTGAAATGGTTCTCCTCATTCCTCAACAATCACTCACAAATAATCAAACTAAAATATGCCCCTTGAAACTCAACCATTATCATCCAAGGTGTTTCGCAGTGCTCCATCCTATCCGCCACTCCCTTGAATCGCTAAATGGAGCCTATGACCTTGGTGCTCCAGCAAGTCAACCCAGTATACCATCTATGCACAGGTGAAACTCAATATTGCATAAGAATCTCCTCTTTCATCAATGGCCAACTCCTAACCCAAAAAAAGTACCACGCTGGCTATCCCTCAATCACTTAAGCTCAACCATGAGAAGATCGAACTCTTAACATTCTGTCCACAGTGTAATTCCCCACCAATCCAAGACTGGGTCGCCAACCTAGGTGGGCTAAACTGCACCCGCAAAACCACTGGCTGCACTAAACCTCTGAGAATAGCTCTCAAAAAGAACCTGAACATGGCAGAGCATATCAATTTGATGGCCAGAAGAGCCATGCATAACCTAAGACTCAAAAAGGTGACAGCCTTCATCCCTGAGAGTGACCTCAAAAAAGATAGTGTCATAGCCAGACTAGACTCTGTGAATGCTAACTTCACAGGCACTCCATGAACGTACTTGGTGCCCTTGAAGGCCACAATATACACTTGATGACCTATATACTGTATTGAAAAGATCACGCAAAGTTTATTTTTACCATCGTCTGTTACAATTTTGAAGTTTTTACAGACTGCTCTTTCTTTTGCCTTATATGTATGTCATATGTTTTCACATATGTGATAGCTGGACACAGGCTGTGTCCCGCTTGGTGATTGCTTTACAACTTGGATATATATATATAACTATTTATACTATTAAAATCTGTCCGGCTGGACAGCAAAAAATATAGATTTCAATTTTGGTCTATATTCATTCAGATTGTCCTATTTTTGTTAATGTTTGGGACCTCTGTCTTTTGAAACACTCTCAGCGCAGCAGCAAACCTCATCTCATGGACGAGACAATCTGATCATATTACTCCCACACTCACCAGGCTAAAGTTGCTTCTAATCGAAGCACAATGCATCTTCAAAACTGAGTGCATTACACACAAAGCAAAACATTATGATCCTCAAAACTATCTGGCTTGAAAACTAATCAGATTACAGGTGACCAGCACTCCCTACACAGCCGGACTCGCCGCTGCTGGAGCCACCAAAATTCAGAAAGAAAATATCTTATCACTGGAAATGTTCCTAGAATCTGGAAAATCCCTTCTGCAAGAAATACGAGAAAATCCCTTGAGTGCTTCCCACACAGGAAAGGTCAAAGTGCTACTATTCTCAAAACACCCACTCAGTCACAGCTCATCCGTGAACTGAATCAACAATCCCTACCTGTATGACTTAGAATTCCTATCTTTTTGAGATCAACAAAGAGAAGGCAGAGGCAAAGTGGCTGGCTAACCTGTCCCCTGGAAGAATTGATGAATTTTGTACATAATGTTATCAATGTGTGGTACAGTGGCCAGAGCTGCTGACTAAGGAGCTGGGGATCTGGATTTGAGTCTTGGCATCTGCGCAACATCCTGTTATTCTAGGCAAATCACTTGGTCTCCCTGTGCCCATGGACAGCGCATGGATACCCTCACGGGTGGTAAGCCGAACAATATAAATCTACAAACTTTAACTAAATGCAATTTGTTTTGACCTTATGGTCTCGGTAATCAACATTGTTTGATGGCTGGTTTCTGTTTCACTGTACAGCACTCTGATAGCACTGTGTAATGTATGCACTTAATAATAAAACTCTCAAAATAGCCTTATAGCCCGCCGTAGCGGGCTATACTGGCTATTAAAGGCCCGCTGAATCGTTAAAGGCCCGAGCCGAAGGCGAGGGACTTTAACGAGACAGCGGGACTTTAATTGCCGGTATAGCCCTGCTACGAAGGGCTATAAGGCTATTAGAACATTCTGCCACTAGAGGGCAAAATGTTCTAACAAATTAAACAAAGGGTTCTCGAAGCTCGAGGGGATATAAATCCCCTCGAGCTTCGAGAAGCCTTTGTAGAACATTAGAATGTTGCTCTGCGGGCCTTTACCGGCCCGTAGAAGCAGGGAGCACTCCATTGTCTGCAATGGAGCTCCCAACATTCCAATGTTCTAATGAAGTATTAAACTTAGACATGTTCGGATCTCCTCACAGAAAATATGGGAAAGGTGGAGGAAGAGATTTACACTTGAAGGTTTGTGAATAGCATTTTGTAGCACTTTAGTAGAGTTATTGTAGTACTACTTAAATAATACGAAGCTAAGTTTGTGAATAGGCTCCAATATCTGGTAGCCCAGTTGCAGATTCCTAAAATATCTTGACAGTAGATCTCCATTTTAAGTGGGCATGGGTACAATTGAAATGAGGCTGGTGTAATTCAAGTTATTTTGGACATTTTGCATTAGACTTGTCATATGAACTTCCCCAAATCATGCCATTATGCCACATTGTGTAATAATGCTGCGATTGGTGGCAAAACCATAACTCCTAAGGTGCAGGAACCATGCAAACTACCAATTCAAATGCACATAGCATTTGTTCAAGGCAATTGTGTTTTTAGCACAAAATGCATCCTCATGTCTGAATTTGATGAGTCACAATATAGCACTAAATGATGATTTGCATTTCGCATGACTAAGTGCCATTTTTAGTAATTTTCGTGAAAAGAAATGAATTGCGCAAATTTTGCACACCCCTAATTTTCAACAAGTGTCAATTTTATCTCTTAGCTTCATGTAGGAGAAATAATCTTTCCAAATATGGCCTCATTCAGTAAGCCGTTTATTGCTTAAAGCGACTTCATTTAAATTTGTCAGATATCCAAAATAGACCTGGCAGGTGGAAATGGTTTTACTACTGCATAATTGGACACCACTGCTGTGTATAATTAAAGAGTATTGAACCCAATTTACAAACTACTCTCTGACCCTTTCCCACCCTGGAAACGGCTGTAGATTCACTCCAGCTAAGGGGCTGAAGGGACTTTTTTTCCATATGGGAAGAAGGAACATCCCAAACTTCATGTGGGTGTTGGGGGAGGAGCTTCTGAAAATAACATAAAGGGAGAGAGAGAGAAGGTGTGGATTCGCCATGCAGAGAAGTAAACATATTGGACAAATAGCAAATGTCGCATAACAGTCCCGGTAGTGTAACTGAAAGCTACGATTGACGCAGTTTTCCAGGAGTACTGCTGGGAATGTTTATGAAAGCCTAGCCGCCAAGTTTTCCAGATCCATGCGTGATGTGCTTCTCCAGTTCAGTTTTTTTTCTTTGGAATGTGGGACTTGTAGTCCTGTTTTAAAATGTAATCAACAAGACTACAAGTCCCAGAATTCAAAGGAAAAACCCGGACTAGAGCAGCACATTTTGTTTGGAACTGGGAAATGTGAATGGGCTGGAATGCTCAAAACTCGTAAATACATACCAGACACCCTTCAACAGGTATACGCATATGGGTGTATTTGTGAATAAAGAACATATATTTTCAGTTGGAATGTAAAAAGAGACTAGTAGCTGTACATTCTGAACTAACAGGCACAATAGGTGCAACACAGTCTTGCTGTTCAAGACCTTTCAAGATGGCCGACGTCCTTTTCTCCTTGCCCGCAGTGCTTTGTTAAATAAAGGGTGATAAGAGACGAGGGAGGAGGAGTCTAGAATGCTACGAGATTTCATGTGGGGCATTATAAGTGCTTTCTCTGCTGATTTCTTTACTTGGAAAAAAAAGAAAGGAAAAATAATTACTTCTCAGCCTCCAACCTTTCCAGCGAGTGACTTTGTAATAAATAATCCACGCGTCCCCCCAGTGCAATCCATCAGTGAGAGCTCCTAATTACTTTAGACTCACTTTGAAAACCCTTCCAGTGCCACTTTCAAATAAATAAAAAATTAACGGCGAACTCTAGCAGAAACCCAGACCAAGTTTCCCGATTAGCTCCCGAGGGTTTCATTCGGAGAGACGCAGCAGGGAGATCCTCCAGACAATCCATTTTCATCATGAAAAGGGAAATTTCAACATAAAGTCACTTATTTTGTTCTCATTAAATATGGCCGGTGTTTGGTACAATAGAGCTCTCGACTTTATCCTGTAAAACAGGAACCAACGCCAGAAGCATGTTCTTCACTCTGGGGTCAGTTTCCTATTAGCTTGCCCTTTGTCTCTGCATGCTTCTTTAACTTTATTAGTCTGCTTTCCATCATCTTTGTTTTTTGCCTTACACTTTTGTTGTGTGGCCTTATGAAATTTGAGGGTACTTCTGTATTTTTGTTTGAGGTTTAATACACTTTTATCTTGTTTTTGTCCCTTCATGCTTCCTAAGTCCTTTACATTAGAAAAACGGCATATCTATCTATCTATCTATCTATCTATCTATCTATCTATCTATCTATCTATCTATCTATCTATCTATCTATCTATCTATCTATCTATCTATCTATCTATCTATCTATCTATCTATCTATCTATCTATCTATCTATCTTTCGATCTATCTATCTATGTATGTATGTATATATATAAAAATAAAAATAAATCGGCAAAATCCACGCAGGGTGCGTGGATCTTGCCGATAAAAAACAAAAAAACAAAGAGCGGGTTCCCACACTTCGATTCTAATTAGCCCCCGGAGGGGCCAAATACCAGGGGCAAGTTAAAAATAAAGTGTGGGGGGACCAATCCCCCCACACTGCCCCAGGGACCACCACTCCCGGGGCAAAAGCATGAATAATTGCGCGGGGCACATGGCCCCCCACATCCGTGGGGACCGCCACCCCGGGGCTTAATAGTATAATGTTGGGGGCCTCTAAGGCCCCCTTGAGCCCTGGGGACCATCACTCCTGGGGCTCAACATAATTGAGATTGCGGGGGGCATACTGCCCCCCCCCGCAGCCCTGGGGACCGCCACCCCCGGGTATTAATATTATAATGTTGGGGGGCCTCTAAGGCCCCTGAGCCCTGGGGACGGCCACCCCCGGGACTGGACTTAATTGAGATTGTGGGGGGCACACTGCCCCCGCAGCCCCGGGGACCGCCACCTCCCTGGGGCTCTAAATATTCAAATGTGGGGGTCCGTGCCAGACCCCCAAGCCCCGGGGACCACCACCTCCCAGAGGCTTTAAAGATGTTGGGAGGGGGGCCGTGTGTCCCCCATCCTGGAGCCTGTCATGGCCCTGGGGACCGTCACCCCCCAGGGCTAGCTCCTGCAGTGTCCCGGTTTGCCCACCCCCGGGACACTGTAGTTTGCAATGACAGGGCGGGAGCCTCGCAGGTCCCACCCTGTCATTGCAAACTGCTTTGCTTCATTGAAGCGAGAGAAGGGAAACCTGCTCTCTCGTCAATGAAGCAAAGCAAATTGCTTTTCCAAATTGGGAGCAACTTGTTAGCTGCTCCCATGTGGAAAAGCAATACCGGCTCCCGGAGGATGCCGGGAGCCGGCTGGGGCCCTGGGGGGATTGGGGACCCCCCCCACAGTCCCCAACGGAGAGGGCCAGCCCCGGGGGATGGGGTCTCTGGGGTTACAAGTGGCTCGGGAGGGGGACCACGTGGCACCCCTCCAAGAAAGTAAAAATATATATATTTTTTAAATAGAAAAGCCGGACCGGGGGATGAGGTCTCCGGGGCCATAAGTGGCCGGGGACGGGGGCCACACTCCCCAACAGTTTTAAAAATAAATAAAAAAAAGATAAAGGCCATGCCCTGGGGCTGGGGTCCCCGAGCGATTAAGGCCTCGGGAGGGGGGCCACGCGCCCTACTTCCACATTTGATAACTAAAAAAAAATGAGGGGGTAGGCCCTGGGGGATGGGGTCCCCAGGGCCAAAAAAATAGTAAAAGAAGGGGGGCTACACAGCCCCTCTTCTTAAAAAAAAATAACCTGCATCGCGCCGGAGGCCACGCCCCCTCCTTTCAGCCCTCTGCAAACTTGCCCCCTCTCTGCAACGCAGCTCTGTGGCGCTTAGTGGAGGTACTTGGTGGGCTAGTTGCATCCCAGGGACCCTCAGCATTTAAGGGGAGTTAATCCCCCAACTTAAAACGCGCCACAGGGCATGTTTGCACAGTGGTAAAGGGAGGGGGAGCCTGAGTTCACATGTGTGCAAACACATCCTGTGGCGCGGTTTAAGTTGAGGAATTAATTCCTCGTCAATCCTGAGGGTCCTGGGGGCCAACTAGACCATCAGGTACCTCCAGTAAGCGCCACGGAGCTGTGTTGCAGAGTGTTGTAAAAAGGGGCGTGGCCTCTGAACACCTCTTTGCAACGCAGCCCCATGGCGCACACTGGAGGTACCTGGTGGACTAGTTGGCCCCCAGGGACCCACAGGATTGAGGAGGAATTAATTCCCCAACTTAAAACGTGCCACAGGGCGCCTCAGGCCACGTTCCCTTTCCTTCACCACTGTGCAAACACGCCCCTTGGCGCGTTTTAAGTTGGGGAATTAATTCTCTTTCAATACTGAGGGTCCCTGGGGGCCAATATATATATCCTAAATCCATAATTTTTTTGCTCCCCATGCCATTCCAGTTTGAACCCAACCATATGCAAATCAGTCTTGACCCTGTGCCCAAAGGGAACAGTCCAGCCTAAACTGCCTTGTGACTGTGGTGGATGTTTGTATTCTCCAGCATTCCGTCCATCAACCGTTTCTTTTGCATATGTCACCCTAAGTGGGAAGGGTATGCCCAGACGTGGGTTCCGTGCTCACTACACCACTGGATTCAAGCTAGCCTGGCTGATGAAGGGTGATGCCCTGAAACCGGTCCCAGGATGCTTGTTTCCAGTCCAGGGAGGACCTGGCTTGGCACTTCGGGCTGGACTGTTCACACAAGGAACAGGGTCAAGACTGATTTGCATTCCTCTCTCCCCCCACCCCACCACCCCTATTCAGTAGCAGCCTCCACTGGTAGGAAGGAGGTTTAAATCCCAGCAGTTGAAAAGTCTAAATCAATCATCACTGTTGCTACCTCTAAATACAAACCAGTCAAGAATGTGACAGCTGTCATGTTAGTTATTATCTCAATTTGCAACTGCTGGTTATCTCAAGGTGTGCCACTATAAATACATTTTGCCAACACCAAACTGAAGCTTGCGTATCAATGATGCTAGGGTTAAGATGGTGAAACCATATTCCTCAAGCACCAGTATTTCTTCCACCCTGGATCTCCCAGCCCATGACGAGTCTCCATGGTAACTACATGTCCAGTCCCAAGAGACTTTAGCATATGCTGAAATGTGAAATTCATAGACAAACTGACATCAAACATGCAGAAAATGGGAACATCATTAATCATTCAATGTCTAAGATAAACATTCACAAACCTAGTAAGAGAAAATGACGTTTCAAAGTCTCTGCCAAGACTACATAACTTGTAAATTGTTTACCTATTGGATCTTTGATAAAATAACTTTTGTGGTTTTAATACTAATGATGTTTTATTAATAATAATAATGTATTTTTTTACAGTTCTTCATACCACACTTCTGCTGTTTCTAAGCACTGTAAATAGTAGATTTTATTTTTGCCCACAGTAATGATACTAAAGGGAGTTTATCGATTAGAGGTACTCTGATTCGTCATATGATCTTCACTCATCAATGGACTGTAAATACATTTAGCTTCAGCAAATTTTTATTTTCTAATATGAACTGTGCAATATGTAGTCAAATGATCCATTCTTCTCCCCGCTTTCACTTTTTCATTTTATCTATTTCCTCAACCTCCAATGAAATACAGCAATGTTTGTCTATTTGCTGTCAATCTTTCCCCTTTGACCTGAGCTCTTTTATTGTTCATTTTCTTTAAAGGCAATGTTGTTATACCTCTTTATTATTTATTCTTTGAGTACATGCAGCAGTGATACTTAACTAATACAAATAGGGGCATATTACCAAGCCAGGCGAAATGAAATTATCGCCGCATTTGCGGCTGTTTTCGTCTGCAAAACTGCGATAATTTCATCGCCCTATTAGCAAGCTGTCGCTAACATCAGTTAGCAACAGCTTTTAGGTGATAGCGGGTGGTTTGGGGCCCGCTTTGCATGTCAGCGATTTTTATCGCTAATAACATGCAAAGTGGGCGTACCCAACCTGTTAGCGACTGAAAGCAGTCGCTAACATCGCTATCGCCTATTATCAACGCAGGCGTAGCGACACAAAAATTTGCGCTAAGCTCGAATATCGCTGAAAACTAACGCCTGCTCAGACCAGTTCTTAGCCTGTATATCCAATGGGAGGTGGACATTCAGGCTAAGTCCCTATTAGAGATAGTGCCTGAATATCGCCGGATTTCCAGCAATATTCACGCATTTCGCCGCTATCGCCGGATTTTTTATCGCTTTGGAGATAAACGTTGCTAATAGCACGTTATGTCTGCGATAAGATCCGGCGATAGAGAGAAAGTCAGCCCACTACAAGTTGAACCCGGAGGAGCCATTCATAAATGAGAAATGTTTATTTTGAGTCTGATTTCTCGGTAAATTCCTGAATCCTCATACTTTTAAACGTTGTTTTCAGCTGCTTTCATTTTTTGTAATCTCATGGTGAAATTAAAGAGATGCAGCAGATCTCATAATTCTGATGGAGTGGGTCGCTAAAGGCTGTTACTGGCCATACCAGAATTAATGCCACTCATAGTGAGAGCCAGAGTGGCCACCTCAGATATCTTAATGTGAATTTGTGTCATAATTTTCTCTGTTTGAAGGTTAAAAAAAATGCATAAACAAAAGAAGATTACAAATGTATTGAAAAATTCTGGCACACAGTGATTCCAAGAACAGATGAATCTGCTGCAATAACTTTTTGAAGACCACTTTTTGACATTCCACTGACTATAGATGTTTTGCTCCAAGAATGTAATTTATCACCTATGTAGGCAATCTTATTTATCTTCTTCCAAGCATTGAGATCCCAGTCTCCCATATGTCACTTTTTAAAATATTTTTGTTTCCTGCACATGGAGTATTCTGTGTCTGTTAATCTAATTTTAGAGCTGTTGCCAATGTTTTTTTCAAATCCCACATGAGTGATATCTCAGAAATTCAATTATTTAGCCTGAACATGCTACTGAGGAATTTTGTGTTTTCCTCATTCATGTCCAATGTTGTATTCCATTATAATTGCATTTATATAGTGCTTACTTCCCCTAATGAGGCATGGAAGCACTTTACACCAGGCAGCACACTGCCCGGAACCCAAAGTTAGTGATTAATCCAGTCGTTATTGTTTGTTACAAGGAGACCATTCCGTACATTCACTGCAGTGCCCTTGAGGTTTATTAGATTAGCAGTAATTCCGGGTGATTACTAGTGGTGGTTATGTGAACGCATGCAGATTGTTAGTGGCATTAGTAGATGAGCTAGAGGAGATTAGGTATTGCTAGGTTTCAGGATATGACTTTCAAAGAAGGACTAGTTGGGATCTTTGAGATCAGGTGTGGGTAATCTGCACAAATACAATAATGGATATTAAGGCAAAGAAGTAGATGACCTCAAATAGATTGAACTCGGAGACAGGAGGCATGCATGGCAAATCTTTAGGAATGTTGACGCTGTAACAGTTTGTGTTAATGGTGTGATTCCGAGTATAGCTGCTTTGAAATGCCAAGTGTGTGTTTTTAGGGCCTTCTTTAGAGTTTGGCAGATGGGTTACTCCATCACAAACGTGACAAATATCTCCCCCGTCGCATTACAAGTCTATTATATCATAGGTCACTTGTAAAATGCCAGATATCCATCACGTTTGTGTCAGAGTAACCCATCCATCAAACTCTAAATCAGGCCTTTAGTGTCCTGTTTCGCACCATGATTTTTGTTCCACCCATTTCTCTGTTACTTGTTGCCATTTATTGTTTTTTAACACCAGGAAGCACAGTTTTCTGTTTGCAAAAAATATAAGCCTGGCCGGAGCGAAGTGACTCAAAAACTCAGCCTCGCTTCACAGAGTTCCGTGAGTGGCGGAGTTTGGCAAGTAGCACTGCTCGTACTGATTTTTAGTGCCGGGAGTATGACCCGCACTGTAAAATCCTTGTAAACAGCACTACATGCAGCGCAAGGGGGCCCTGCTTTGTTCTGCCGCTCGAGTAGATGCTTTACTCTCCTATGGTCAGGGGGACAACAAAAGATCGCATTTATTCAGAACAGAATTCCACACTGACAGAGCCCTGAAGAGAATCTGTGATTTCTTCCAGATTTGAAACGCGTCGGCATAACGGCGAATAGGCACTTTTGATTAAGCAAAGTTAACAGTCTTTTGTCAACTGTAACTGATTGTTGAGTACAAAGTGATTTTTCTGTTGCCTCTTCCTGTTGTTTTGACCCTGGTTGGGCTTTCTAATAAGTTGAATTTTTCACAAAGATTGATTATTTGTGTGAACAAAATTGTTGTTTTTCTTATTGTAAAAGAAGCTTGCTTATAACTGTGAATTCATTTGTATATATTGATATTGTCTTGTGTATAGAATTGTTTGTATGATAGCTGTAAATAGTGTAAATGTGTGTAAGTAGTGTTTTTCTCAACCTTAAAATGCCTTTCAAAATGATTTAACAAAAAAATGCTAAAAGGGTTTAAATAAAATAACCCATACAAACAATAGGTTTCTTTCCCTTGTTTGTATTCTCAAAGTTGTGAGAGAAAATTATCCTGGGGGACAACATTGTTTTTGTTCCACTATTACTCATGCCGCAGCATCCTCAATGTGAGGGGCAGATTTCTCAATGTAAGTGGTCGCGAACTAACGCGAGCTGTCGCGGCCTGCACCCACATTGAGAAATCTTGCCCGGAGGAGGTCTAGCGTGTGATTTTTTTTCTCACAAGCGCTTACCAACTTAACGTTGGTGAGCCGCTTGAGAGATAAAACTCAGCTCCGCCTCACTTCGCAGGGTTTTGCAGAAATTCCCGCTCTGTGCAGAATGCGAAGTAGGCAAAACTCTGCAAACTCCGCCGGCGGAGTGGAATTCTTCGCCCACCCCAAGATTATACTACCAGGTGTGTTGTTTAAAGAATTATGTTATACAGCATTGCTTTGGTGAACAAGCCGACAGTCACTACACATAGTGTAAGCTTTGGATGCCTTGCATAGAATAGTTGGGAGGAACTGAGTTTTTTAGACTGGGTGGGAATTGCCAGGATGACTGTATCAAGCTCCTGTGAGGGATGATTGACATACAAGTGTGGAGATGTTTCCTATAGGCATATGACTTCATTAGGAGTACATTTTCATAAAATTCACATAGCATGCAAAGACTCCTCCCAGAAATCTGCTAGTCACAAAATCCCATGTTATTCCTAAAAGTAACTGTTCAGGCATGTAAATGTAACACAGTACATTCGTGCATGCATGAATATGTTGCAGAACTGCATTTACACTTATATTTGTTTCTCCAATGGAAAAATATGAGTACTCATGGAGAAATAGCTTGCTCTACAGCCTCACCAGTTGTGAAGGTGTTCTCCCCCTTTTGCCATTCCGAACAAGGGAGAGAACACTTTCCTTGAGGGTAGAGAATCTACAGCCATTTTTAGGGTTGGTGAACACCTACAGAAAAGGTTTCTGAATACCAATAAAATACCGTGTGTGCTTGTTCAGCACTTTTGATGGTATCGCTATTCTGAAACACCCACATCCTACCGTTGTGAGTGGAATGATTCACATTTACAATGACCATGCTGGAGTAATTGTGAGTTTTTAGAAAATCAATTTACAAATGCAAATTCACATTTTATAAAGGAAACATACATTTGCACCCATGAATAACTCTAGTTATGCGCTTGAGTCCTCAATGCGAGTGGTGGTATTCTACCTTCAGTAGAACATCCAGGTGGAATTCCCGAACTGCCAGGTTGCTTGTTTCCGGTCCAGGGAAAACCTGGATTGGCAGTTTGGGCTGGACTGTTCCTATAAGGAACAGGTTCAAGACTGGTTTGCATCATACACGCCGGAGGGACTCGGCACGGGAGGCTAGACACTGAATAGCCACTCGGCGGACACGTGATCTTTCGACACGGAGTCAAGCGGATTGATGGTTGTTGGTATGTATGCAGTAACTTGGCAACCATCAGGTCTTGGGAATATGTGAGAGTGAAGATTGAGAATATAGAACCCCCAGTAGCCCTGATGAAGTTGCGAGAACAATTTGCAACGAAACATGTTGGCAATGAGAAAATAATTATGGTAAATTGGTAACCATTTTTAATTGGGAGGCCTTGCAGCAATGGAATAAAATTGGATGGCTAGCAAGCCTTACCAGGTTTTTAGAAAATGAGAACTATTTTCACTGGTTTTCACTGGGGTTCTCTGAACACATACACATTTTGTAAATAGTGGGCACATTGGTTGTGTTCACTATCTCTTTACCTCAAGATTATTGTTTGGAAAAAAGGCACACAATTTTTCTCTCTTTTTTCACACATAACAAAGAGAGAGCGGCCGATGATGAGAAGTGGGTAAACTGGCAATCACCAGCCAGCAACCCCCTCGGGTGCAGCTACCGTGAGGTACTCTCTCTTTGTTCACTATATTTTACACTAGTGGAATTAGACCTGTTATGACGTTTTGAAAGTAAAAAGTGCACCATGACCAATGATAGTAGTGGTAATTAACACACTAGGGGGATTAGGAGAATAATTGTTATAAAACCCTGATATTGTGTCAATTTAGATAGGTGTAATCAAGGTGAGGCCTTCTTTTGTTGGTAATTGTCTGAGTGGGGGGCGGCCTCACCTAATTCCCCCTGTAACTCCTATAGATTGGTTGCAGATAGCTGGGTCTGAACTGGGGTGGCGAAGTGAGCTAAAGATCGATGATGGATTCAACCCAGATCTGTGGCTGGGGGTGAGTGACTGAAAAGTTTCAGAGCTCCGCCCATAATCTCCTTATGTTTGCTTTGCTTTCCCTAAGTTGGCAGGGAATGCCTAGACGTGGGTCCCTTGCTCACTTTGCCCCTGGATTCAAGCTAGCCAGGCTGATGAGGGGTGTTATGCCGAAACCGGTCCCAGGATGCTTGTTTCCGGTCCAGGGAAGACCTGGCTTGGCAGTTCGGGCTGGAATGTTCCCATAAGGAACAGGGTCAAGACTGGTTTGCATATGGCTGGGTCTGAACTGGGGTGGCGAAGTGAGCTAAAGAACGATGATGGATTTAACCCAGATCTGTGACAGGTGGTAAGCGTCCGAAAAGTTTCAGCGCTCCGTCCATCATCTCCTTGTGTTTGCTTTGTTTGTCCTAAGTTGGCAGGGTATGCCCATACATGAGTCCCTTGCTCACTTTGCCAATGGATTCAAGTTAGCCTGGCTGATGAGGGGTGTTACCCCGAAACCGGTCCCAGGATGCTTGTTTCAGTCCAGGGAAGACCTGGCTTGGCAGTTCAGGCTGGACTGTTCCCATAAGGAACAGGGTCAAGACTGATTTTCATAGGGCTGGGTCTGATCTGGGGTGGCGAAGTGAGCTAAAGAACAATGATGGATTCAACCCAGATCTGTGACTGGGGGTGAGTGTCTGAAAAGTTTCAGTGCTTCGTCCATCTTCTCCTTGTGTTTGCATCCACGTATAAGCCAGGAGGATCTCCAGCTGACTAGAACACCCAAGCAGTTTTGAATCCCCACACCGACTCCACAGAGAACCAATGAAAACAAAGGTAAACAAAGATCAAGTATTGAATGTTGTAGATGAACAAAGCTTGGCTAAAGAATGTAGAATAAAGAATAACACAATTTACGCTCTAAGAGCTTGAAGTACTAATTACTACAAACTGCTAACCATCACAGTGCTACAAGGGTGACAAAACAGACTGTTCAAGGCAACCAAAGCTTTAAGAATGGCTTGGGTGGCAGGTATTAGTTGTTATTAATGTATTGAATTAACAATTAATTTTTGGCTCATCTTTAAATTACACAAACAGCACCACCAATTGGTAGCTGACATAAGTGCAGGTTCCAGCAATTAAGTAGCGGCATTTAGGTGCCGGTGCCGAAAATTAGATGTATTTTGGCAAATGGTCTTATTGAGTGTCTCGCAGGAAAAATGAACGTGAGTGCAATATAAGAAATGTAATAATAATAATAATAATAATAATACCTACCTTTAAAAAAATGATACGCACGATACCAGCAGTTGACTGGTTCAAGGAGACGTCTCTTGGTCGCGATTTTATTATTTCAGAAAGACATTTTCTTCTCAAATCTGCCTCCTAGGGGCAAAAATTATGTAACATTTCACACTAGTGAAATGACAAAAAAAACACGAAATTCACATAATATGCAGTGAAAAATACATGTGATATTTAGACTGAGTAATGTCTCTGCTCCTACACACAGCCAAAGGGAAAGATATTGTCTTCCGGTACAACCACCTAGGGAGCTACTCTTGTTTACCCATAGTCAAAGAGAATGAAGAAGGGAGGAAGACCAGTTTGATAGTTTTACTTCATCACCTTCTGCCAGCACAAGTGCAGAAACTAAGCTAAGGATGCTGAGCAGTATCTGAAAAGGAGGCGTGAACCTTTCCTCACACTGGCAGATACCATTTTTGATGACTGAAAGAGGCTTTTCCTCTGTTTGGTGCCAATGGTTGGTGACCACACCTCTACCAACATTCTCGAACGTAGTGGAGAAGCTGAGGTTTTCATAATCACTATTGTAAAATTTGGGATAGAATGATCATACTTTCACACATCGCAATGCAATGCAGCAAGACACTGCTGCGCTGCACGGAACGAAGAGGGCTGGAATGCACCATATTTTAAATTATATTGCGCACTCTTGTCCTCTCTTTGCACTTGTGCACAATTTGCTGCCTTGCGCGAATGCAATTGCAAAAACAACAATTGATGGACAGAATGCAGAACAATGTCATACATTCACCCCAGTACAGAGATCTGGGCCTAAATCCATCGTTTTTTTGCACTCCACACCACCCCAGTTCAGACATGGCCATATGCAAATCAGCCTTGACCCTGTGCCTCATGGGAACAGTCCAGCCCGAACTGCCAAGCCATGTCTTTCCTGGACCGGAATCAAGCATCCTAGGACCGGTTTCTGGCTATCAGCCGTCTTCAGCCAGGATAGCTTGACTCCAGTGGTGTGGAGAGCATGGGACTCACGCCTGAGCATACCCATCCCACTCGGGTGACAAATGCAAAAACAACAATTGATGGACAGAATGCAGAACAATGTCCGCATCTCCGGAGGTTGCAGTGTAGGTGATTGTGCCACGATATCCTGAGATCCAACTTGGACAGGATACGAGCAACACTCCGCATTCCATGGGGCTCAGTTAGGTCCCGATAAATGTACTACGTGACCATTATTTCTACGTATTTGTACTAATGCTTGCCTTATCATTGCAGCATTTAATTTAATTTATTTGTTCTTGATAAATACCTCACTTGAGCACGTTTTAGGAGTGGCGAACACAGGGCTGGTCCCTGTGTAGTTCTGAAGAAGAGCTCTGGGAAGCTCGAAACATGTTGACAGAAGTGTCTAGGCATACCTGACTCATTGACAGTAGGGTCCCTAGTTCTCTACCCCGTTTTTAATATACCCCCCAGGAACAAGAATAAATCATTTGTAGCTCACTAGGAAGGTATTTTTAACTCACTTAGATCATACCACTCCACTTCACAACACCACTTGCACCACACATTGTCCATCACTTAAAGTGCTCCTACGTAGTTCGCAAGTCGCAGCACGCCTCAGTCCGTAGAGGGCTGGGAAGGCCCCAATGATGAAGCATGTCACCGTGGGGAAACCCTGGTGAGTGAGGGGATACAAGAAAGTAAAATCTTTTTCTTTCTTCTATAAAACATAGTGATTCCAACTCCATTGAGTGTTGTGAATACTAGTCACTGACCAGCCAGGCTCTTGACCTTTGTTTGCAAGGGTTTTATGTTTACTGTTAATTAAAGGAGGGTGAGCCTGGTTCCTACTTCCCTCTCTCTCCCCCTTTTTTGAAAAAAAAAATATATGTATGACCTTAACCCTCATGACATCCCAATGGGTGCAGTCACTCTTACCCTGACTCACTCATTCACACTCTCTTCTTCACTTTTACTCACTTATACTTTCTTACTCACTCACTTTCACAGACAAACACACACACACACTACTATCCCACATACTATCATATATGCTTATACATACACACACTGTCTCACCCAAACTCTCTCTCACCGCCCTCCACACACATACCATGCATTGAAAAGCATATTATTTTACTTACTCAAGATGCGGGTAGAAGTTCGATTTCCAGATCCTGCTGATCCACCTTTTATTACATTTATTAATAACAGATTATTATTCCCTATTAATGTATTTTTCAAAAAATGTGTGGAAAAGGAGGTTGGACCCTGATGCTGGTAATACGAGTCACCCCTGTGCTCTTGGCACTGATTTTGCCACCTCTGTGTACAGGGTCTTAAAGTCAGTGCCTGGCTGAGACCCCTAAATGAACTTGTAACTTGTAAAAGAAGTCCTGTCTACAAAACAATGACTGCTGGTGCCCATCACCTACAATCACCTTCACAAATTAAGCACTAATCAACTCTAGATGAACACAATTGTAAGAAACTCTAGTAAAAACATACATTTGACCTAATTACGATGTTGGGCTTTCCGCCCGACATGGTAGGTTTAAAGTCCGACCGCCGTATTCGGATGATGGCAGCAGTAGTTAAACCTGCGGGGGATTCTGATGGTTCAAGGAGCCGATTGTCCAGACCACATAATCCAATAATGACAGCTGCTCCGCCGTCAGGATTTTGATGCCGACAGCCCTTCCACGTTGGCCTTTCCCACATGGAAAGGCTATCCGAAAGCGACATTGGGGGCCCCTAGCAGGCCCCATTTCCCCCTGGCTCTCTGCAATAGGGACTGGGGGCACCATAGGTGCCCCCGTAAACATCCCTGCACAGTGTGGTGCCTGCTACAAGGTGCAGGGATGTTTCAATACCTCCATTTCTCAATGGAAGCTTGTGCTGCAGATCTTTTCTGTCTGCCGCACAAACTTCCATTGAGAAATGGAGGTTTGCACCTGAACTATCGGCAATCGAATCAAAATACTTCGGTCGGAACCGCCGACCTAAGGTCGGACGGTTCCTTTCCACAATGGCGTAATAAGGCCCATTGTGTCAGGTGAAAATGGCAGTAGTACATTCTACATACTGACTTTTCTTCTGGTGCTAAAACAGCTGTGTCGTTCTTACGTGTCTCAGCGGTACTCATTTTAAGAACATTCTCTTGAAGGAAAGGCTTCCCCGCCCTCCGCCGTGGAGTACATGCCTCAGATTCAAGTCACTGAGCCACCACTTGCTTCTTTGTATTAAATGAAATGAAAAAAGTATGCAAATTGGTCAGAGCATCATTACGTTGCCCCATAATGTATAGAGATGGATGTTGGTAGTTAACAACATTTCCAAAGTCTTGTGGTCTGTTTCTAGGTTCTGACATTACTAAGCTCCCTGTGTACAATGTTATTGTTTCAGGCGGTTTGTGGGAAGAAATGGGGGTGGGGGGAGCCGGTACTAAGCGAGGGAGAGGGGTGAGGTGGACGCGGCATCCTTAATTTCGATACGTTGCCCATAACAGCATCCGTCCAGAGACCAGCCTCCTGACAGATTGACAGAGCAGGTTAATAAGTGCTTTCCACCTAAAGGCTAATTAAATATTAATCCACTTGGTGAGGTCAGCAAAAATAACAAACAATTGGCAGAGTGAAATTTGTTTAATTAATTCTCCTGTGGAGAATCCTGGAGCAGAGTCCTCCCCTGACACTGTGCCGGTCAGTCTGGCGCGGGGCAACCAGTAGCGTGAACACAGAATTTATTACATGTTCGGACTATTGCTGCAGTGGTACGAGTTGTTTGTGCATTTCCCATAATTCTATGTCATTTGCCTCAAATCTCCAAGATGGCGGCCCAATGCAGCTCACTGGACACAAAGGAAGGACGGAGGCGGGTGGGGTAAAGAACCGCCAAAACCTTGAAGGTGGCAAGCCTACTCACAGAGCTAAATAAATTGAGCAGAACAGTGAATTAATGAGGTTGAAGAAGGATCTTAGGAGCATTTTGGTCCCTTCGTTAACACTTTTTAAATATCACAAACTGCTAATTACTTTGCTTGATTCACCTCTGCTGTTTTCGTACAAAATCTCTGCGTTGTGGCTGGGACTGTGAAGCCCAGCAGAGAAATTTTCACTGGCAGCAAAGGTTCATTTCTTCCAGTCACCAACTGCGTATCTTAATTACTGGCTTAAAGAATAAAAAAAAAGAGACAACTCCCCTGTGGAAAATAACGGCGAAGCGGCGACAAGTGGACAGCCTGCTCTGCAGCGCAGTAATTATGTCTCTAGTTCCTCGTACTACTTGGTAACCAAACATTGTCAAAAGTACGGGGACGTTGCAGTGGCCGCATCGCTTTTTGGAAGATACTTTTATGGCACAAACACACATAATGCAGTAATTGTCCTTTGTCGCTTTTTAGTCTATTTAAATCACTTTGAGCTGTCACGTGACAGTAATGAGGCCCAGCCTGCAAGGAAAGTGTAGCTAATGTCATGATTCCAGTACTGGTCTTTCTTGGTTTTCCAAGTGTACTCCACTGGTGTCCCTGTAGGCTGTGCAACAGTAACAGAAACTATTTCCAAAGCATCCAAATCTGAGGTAGGAATTGCTCTACAGAAAGCAAATAATAAACATAATAATATTAACCACAACAATAACAACCATGATACCAATACTATTATTCCTGCTACTTCCAATTCTACTACTACTATTAATAATAATAGCTTAAAATTATAGCAATTAGAAAAAAAACAATGGCCCTCATTATGATGTAGGGTGGACTCCCACTGACAGGCCGCAGTTCGACTGCTGGATTATGATACCGGTTGTCGGAGCGCAGTGGTGGGGGGAAAGACCCCCACCTCTGACAGGTTCAAGGAGCCCATTGGGGCAGCGTTCAGATTGTAATTTCTACAATGGAGGCCGTGCATACGGATTACGACGTCCCTTTCCCTCAGCCTTTACAAAGGGGTCCAACCATCATGTAAAGGCAGATGGAAAGGGTCTTTGAGGGCCCCAATCAGGGCCCGGCCCCTGTAGGCCATTGCTAAGTGGGTTGTCCCCCAAACATCCATGCACTGTGTGCCAGGCACCATGTGGTGCACTTTACAAAAACACTGCATCTTGTGTTGCGGCCCTTTTCAACAGCTGCAGTACAAGCCGCAGTGTTATTGAGCTCCTTCCAATCGCCGTGCTGGCGTTCCTATCGTAATGCGGCGGGTGGGATCTCCGACTCCTTGTCAAGCGGTCCCAGTCCCTCTGCGATGGCGGTCGGTCATCCGAATGACCGCCATTTTAATAAGCCCCAATATTTTTTTTTTTTATTCTTCTCATGATGATGATGTTCTTTTTCATCAACTTCGAATTAAAGAAAGTTTGCCTCATTTTGAGGTCTCAACTAAGGAAGAGTAGACCACACTGTAGTGGGGCACTGTTTTGCTAAACCTCAAGCCACATATTCCAAAGTATTTTAACCCCCCACCCCCTTCTGCCCCAAAATATCTTTTGGTTATGGTTGGTTGTTTTAGCTAAAACATGGAGTAGCATCTCAGAGTATGTGAGGTAAACTCTTGATTAAACGACTCAGAGAAGTCCTGACTTACATAAAAGAAAAACACATGCACCGCCCGGACTCTGCAACTGACACTGAAATGTATTGCCCCATTTAGGATTCTGATGCGGTTAGGAAAGCATTCCCAACTAGGGCCTGATTCTGATGCGGTTAGGAAGGCCTCCTAATGGAATTTGCTCCTTCAAAATCGGACCGGGAACGTGCCTTCCCGACCGAGGGCCCAATTATGATGTGGTTTGGTACATATGCTCCCATTGAAGTCAATGAGAGTCCAACCAAATTGTATTGGGAAGCTTCCGGATGCATCGTACTCCGTCAGTCGGACTCTCCCGATCCGAGTTGGTCGAAAACCATTTCCAAACCGAATGGGTCAGGAAGCTTTCCAACCCGCATCAGAATCGGGCCCTAAGTAGTGGAAAAGCGTACTGCGATATGTAAGCTGATGTCATCTGCTTCAGGCCTCCTATACTAAATTTCTGTATTCATTAAACCTGGGCATATCTTCCTGAGTGAACTGATGCTTAACCCTTGGTTGCCATAGTGGCAATGCTTACAACAGGTTAGGGCATAGTTTTCATCCACAAATGGAAAAAAGTAGTGGTGGTGTGATATTTCTGTTGCAATAAGAATCCAAGCTATGGATCCGGGCAGTGTGGTTTGTTTTACTTCGTAGTGGTGTAGTCTGCTGGATGAAACAGGGCCAGTGCATACACTTCATTCAAATAAAGAAACCCCTAAGCCAATAACCTACAGTTCAAGTACAGTGTTCCATAACTGTTTATTGCATACAAGTACATTATACATGGTCATTTTTCACATTGCTTTATGAGATCACTTCCTTGGTGGTGAATCTAGACGTATGTGACACATATCAGGAAACGAAGTTTCTTCACTCTCATACAGTTACTCATGGTCTTTACATTGAAAATTAGAAAATGAAACCTCCATGGTATGTTACTTCTGAGATTTGTGGTCCACCAGGCTTCAAACAGGGGGAGAAGCCCTTGTTTCCATGATTAAACCCCATCATATAGAAGCTAGGACGCCACAGCTCATGGGCACAACATCTGGATCTGTGGATTAACATGCTACCTGAACCTGTGGGGCCACTAGTAAACAAAATGAGTGGAGGAGCGTCATCCCACCTTCTGCAAACACAGCAGGCACACACGCAGCAGTGCGAGGGCAGGGCTGAATTCTGCAACTGCAGGATTACAGCTGCCCCTGCAGGGTGCATGTCGGGTTGGCTGGCTCTTTTGCTACGGCCACCCTGACATGTGCAGTGCACATGTGAGATCAAAAAGGACTAGCCTATTTGTGAATTTACATAGACTCAAGACTGTAAGACAGGGTACAAACCCTTTTGGCTTTTCATGAAGCCCTCACCCACCAACCTGGTTGGTGGCATGCTTCATCATCGGGCCCACCCAGTGACACTGAGTGTGTCCCGGGTGTGCTTCGACGCCTGAATACAGCAGAGCAGGTATGTTTCTGAGTGTGCAGAGTAGTGACGTGAAAGTGAAAATGTAAAAGCTATACAGGGATCCCAGTACCAAAGGGTAAATTATATTTTAATAACTGGGTCACTGTTAGCATTAAAAAGGCTGTTGGATGTTATAGGAGTGTTAATTAGGGTCTCCTACATCCAGGTGTGGTCTGCATGCTTCAGCCAGGCCTTTATGATTAAAACTGGCTTTCCTCAGGACCAAAATGTGTAGGTGCAAAGTACTTAATTTTAAGTGATTGTGTAATTTTGAAAAATGTGTAGCACTCGCTAAGGTGCTTTACATGTGTGAGGGGGATTCCCTCTTAGAGCATTAGTTGGCTTGTTGCCACATTTGCCCCATGGAGTAGTCTGGCAGAGGAGTGGACCGAAACTTTTGGTCAGTGTCTGCGTTGAACCTCTTGTTGTCTCTGCGGCCTCCTGCAGTGCACACCCATCGATCCCCTGGCTGTGACACAGCCAAGGGATTGCTGGCACAGGCCACCAGCCTCAAAATGAGGACTGGGTTAGCCCGCTCCAGCCAATCATGGAGCTGCTCTCAGCATGACAGCAGCTCCAGGATTGGTTGTTTTGGTGTCCACTCAGCAGGAAGAAAGTCCTTCCCTTTCCTGTTCGTGGACGCCAATTGGGAAGAAAGGTGCACAACGGGTGAGCAGTATATGGTGAGTTTGGCGCCGTAACGTCTCACCATATTTTTATAGCTGTCGCTGCCACTCTACAGGAGTCCCTTAAGTGATTAGGATCTGTTTTGGGGATCCCAAATGGATGGTAGTCTAGATGTGTCACTGCCAGCTAAATATACTGCATACTCTGCATCATTCCTCTGATTTCCAACAAATAAATGGGCTTGGCTGCAGCTTCTGTATTAAACTATCAACTGTATTGCTGCAATGGAGTCCATTTGGGTGTCACAAAGTGCCAAACCTAGAACCTGAAATGAAGCAAAACATTGCAGCACAAACTGCAAGCAATTCCAAGATCAGAGAACAGCTTTCACTGTATTAAGGCAGCTGTACAGGCTGCTTCTGGAGAGACAGATACAGTTCAAAATCTTTACATTGGTGCACCAAGTCTTCTTGGGCCCTAGATTCCTACACAACGCTCAATGTCACTACTAATCTAGAAGGGGACTTTGATCAACAGAGCAACATCACCTACTGGTAAGTAAAACCAAATAGCCAGTTGTAGAGAATCTCTTTAAATCTCTGAAATCTCAACATATCAATGGATTCAATCCTGTTAATTCTTGAGAAAATAAATTTCCTTTGTTCAAATTCTGAACCTATGATGGTGGTGAGTTTTGTTTTTTCTGCAGTTTTTTTACCACAAGATGCCACATGTGTCAGTGTGCTATAAAATAAAATGTATCATTCACATTATTGGTAACAAAGGCGTCCTTGCCTCACACTATACCAAGGCAAAAATATAGATTGATTGAGGGCGGAGGAAAGTAGGGGACTAAGGAAACGTCCAATCAAAGATGACTGGGCGGCTCTCCTGACAGCTTCACTTGAAAGGTGTGAGAGGCTCTGGGGCCTGCATCAGATGATGGGCCTGGGAGTGGAATACCCCTTCCGAGAGAACGTCATGCCTGGACCTGTGCGGGGGGGGGCAACTGTTAACACATTGAGCGCACAGGGGTTCTGGAACACTTGCTTAGGGATCAGTTACAGGGTTGGGGTGACATTTTGAAAACAGTTGTAGGTCAACATAGGGGTGGCGGCAGTGGGGAGGTGGAATGAAATGGGAGGCTGAGGGTTACTGAGTACAGCTGTATTGTCTCGTAGACTACCATTCTACAGTTATACAATCTCACTGTGTTACTGACTGAAATGTCTGCTCCATTTTCTACATGATGGCTGAAATTGTTGTCATGTGCTGTCTGCAACCTTTGCTAAGCAAAGTAAAAAAATATCACACACACACACATATCTATCTATCTATCTATCTATCTATCTATCTATCTATCTATCTATCTATCTATCTATCTATCTATCTATCTATCTATCTATCTATCTATCTATCTATCTATCTATCTATCTATCTATCTATCTATCTATCTGTCTATCTATCTATCTATCTATCTATCTATCTATCTATCTATCTATCTATCCATCTATATATATATATATTTTTTTTTTTTCCCAGCAATGTGGTCTGTTCATAGAATCACTCAACAGCGGGTGCAAGCGTTGGGCCAGACCAGAGGCCAAGGTAAATGGACGCCGCACTCAGCATCTGCGTTTTTAAGTTTTGTTCAGCCTAGTCTGACACACCAACGCATTTCAGTCTTGTGGCCTTGCTCATATATATATATATATATATATATATTTATGGTCAGTACTCCTTTTCTCCGCCGGTTCACTGCTCCCAGAACCAGAAAAAGAACGCACTCCTCTTGTTTTGTGAGATTTATTTTTATTTTTCCATGCTATGCCGCCATATATTTATACATTTGTCAGGCGCCTTAGTCAAAGGATTCACTCTACAATAATTAGCCTTGTACCTGTTGGGCCAGCCACCTCCCTGATAATGTGACCGGTGTAGGATTCCACGCTCCGTACTCCAACCTATGCACAGGTTGGTAGTGATATTTGAGTGTTAAGTTTTATATTACAACTTGTCTTTCCATCTGATCAATGATGGACACGCGTCACCAAGATAATGCCAATAAAGACACACATGTAATAGACATATATGATAAACTCCCTTAGTGCACCCAGGTAGAATGTGTAAAACAAATGGTCGAGAGTTCACAGCCTATTCATGTTTGCACAAATCATACAGTCGTATGATGGCACCGAAATGCACAGGTTACAAGACAAGCGAAGTTTGCATCAAACAAGAATTTGTCTGGTGCATGGATAGTTTTCATCTGTTCCTAGTACAGTCAACTACCAGAAAAGGGTAGTTAAATGACGTCCTACTTTAAAATCCTCATCATGCTAAAATACATCAAATATGATTATGGTATTCTTTCTAGAGAATGATATACTTGATAATAAACTATTTATATAATTCAACACCTTCAACTGTAGTTAGAGAAACATTCTGGGTTGTATGGCCAAATATCGGGAACAAAAATATAGTGATGCCTAAATGTACTGAAACAAATATCACAAACCAAAATATTATTTTTACATACCTTATATTGTAAACTACAAAAATATTGTGGACAAGAATATCTTCAAACAGAGGTAAGTATATTGAATGTACTCTCTAGAGTATTATTTTAAATTTAATTGAGATATTAAAGTTTAAAATAATAATATAATAAATAATTAGTAAAATAATATGTAAAAACTATAACATAAATATTAACAAAGAAAAATACATATTTAAAAAAATATATGTCCCTCAAAACCGATACAATTAGTTAAACAATTATTAAAAAGAAAGCTCATTAAAATTATTAATATTAATGACAATAATACCACATTTTAAATATATATAATATATAAAGCAAGTTGTAAATAAATAACATTTGAAAAGAATATTACAAAAATACAAATTATTTAAATGTAATAATAACAAATAGCAAAAACAATTTAAAACTAAAATGAATATTAACAAATCTAGATAAACAATAGGAGGGAAAGTGTTGGACCTTTGTAGGAGTCAGATTTACTACTCTCACTCCAATATCAGCAATCGTAGGGTAAGTGTTGGACTGGAGGGTCAGATTTACTATTCCCACTCCAATGTAAGCAAAACATTGGTCTTTGGAAGGGTCAGATGTAATACTCCTACCAAATCTCAGCAACAGTAAGGAAAGTGTTGGACTTTGAAGGGGTAAGGTTTACCATTTCCACTGAAACGGAAGCAAAAGAAGGCAAAAAAATTGTTTTGGAGGGTTCAGGTTTACTATTCCCTCTTCAATATGAGCAATAATAGGGAAAGTGTTGGACATTGGAGGTGTATACTTTACTATGCCCACTGTAATGTAAGCAAAAGTAGGCACAGTGTTGGACATCAGAGGGGTCAGATTAACTATTCCCATTTATAATTTTTTTTAAATAATACATGTAAGTACACAAAAAACATTAAAATATATTTAAATAAATATATTTAGTTTTCAGTTTCAGTTTTTTAACGTCTTTATTTCGATTATTCATCATAAAAGACACATATATACACAAAAATTACATTGTCTACAATGGGTGCAACAAGGTCATAACGATATAAATATTTAAATACATGTAATAACCAAATCAGAAAAGAAGAACAAGACAAAATCATTAAAGGAAGACAAGTGAAGTTAAGATCTCAATTAAACATACATATAAAGACGTCAAGAGAAATGGTAAAATCATTTGAGCATATATAAAATTAGCAGATCATCAATACTATTAAATTCATAGACCAAAAAAGCAGTCGGGTAACATGGTATACAAATTATTTAGATCATGATTTATAAACTGATTGACTTAATCCTTATCAGCCAAGCCCACCCGAGGAATTTCGCCAATCCTATAGTTAGCCATTCAGATGTATTCGTTTTCAAGATGTACAGTGCTTCACTACTCACTCGGGTGTTTAGTCTAGAACATACAGGTTTCAGCCACTTATTACGAGGTTCGCAATAGGCAGTACAGACAAATAAGAAATGGCCTAGTGTTTCTTCACCGACGGCACAACAGGGACAGAAACTTGACTCCAGCCTCTGCCAGCCGCTAGTAAAGGCCCTCAAGGGCAACGTGCCTACACGGAACTGATGATATAGTTTCCTATCTAATGTTTTAAGGATAACATCCCAATATACTTCTTTGTTAGGAACTGCTTTGTGGAGCAAGAACTGGCCTGTCAAGTTCACTTTCTCAGAAAGTGCAACGTGTTCCGTTTTTACCATGGACCAGAAAAGAAGTTTGAATTCATCCTTAGTAGGAAAGGTTTGGGAACCCAGCTCTGACCATAGCAAAGGTAGGCCCATTTCAATAAGAGTGTTCTTAATTTGCTTTAGCCACGGTATGTCACCTGCCCCTTGTTGCAGTCTCACATCCTGAAGCTCACGGGCAAACATGGCCAGTTCCGGGGTAGACCATATGCGTCTCCATAATGCCACCATCCTATACTGGGCCTGATGTTTAATGGTGTGCATGCCCATGTCCATCAAAAGTGGAAGGACTGGTGTTGATGGGGGGAGAATAACTAAGTTACGAAGAAATTTATTCTGTATCCTATCTAGGACAGCCAGGTCCACACAACCCCAAATATCTGCCCCATACAATATGGCTGAGCTGATTTTAGCACTATAGATTTTGAGCGCGGGCAGTACTCTTTTAGTCAGGGAGCGCCGCTGCTCTTTTACTAGGCAACCAGTCAAGCGGGCAAATTTCAGACAAAGTGCCGCTACTTGATCTTTCCATTTTAACCTATAATCCAAGGTAACACCAAGATAAGTCATTACATCGACCTGTTCCAGTCTGGACCCATTCATTAAAATATTGCCCCTCAATGGCTTTTTCTTGGTCAAGACCATGAACTTGGTTTTATTAATATTAATCTCAAGATCATTCATATTACAAAAATCCATGAATTTGTTTATTGCGACCTGTAAACCCTTCTGTGTTTTGGCCAATATGAGAGTATCGTCTGCAAAAATTAAAAGAGGGAATTTTGTCCCACCCAGTGAAGGAGCATCAGTGGGGGTGTCTGAAAGGAACTTAACCACCTGATTAATGAAGAGCACAAATAGGGTGGGGGCCAGGACACAACCCTGCCTCACACCACGGGTCACGGGGAAGGATTCGGTAACCTGGCCCTGACAACCCCATCTGACTCTTGCGAAATTACCCTCGTGCATCCTAATGGTAAGTTCTAATAGTGCGGTAGGAACCCCCATCCTTCTCAATGCAGCCCACATCTTCCCTCTAGGGACCAGATCAAACGCTGATTTGAGGTCCACAAATGCAGCGAAGATCTTCCCGTCTCTCAGTAACACAGTTTTCCAATAGATCATGACAAATCTTAAAATCTGATCAACTGTGCTAATGTGTGCCCTAAAACCAGCCTGCATTGGAGACAGGATATCTACTTCTGACATCCACATGTGAATTTTCCCCAACAACATTCTGGCTATTACTTTTTGAAGGGCGTCGATGAGGCTGATGGGGCGGTAGTTTCCCGCATCAGATCTATCCCCTTTTTTATGCACTGGCAGAATCTCAGCCCCTTTCCAGGAGTTTGGGATCCCAGTGCCCCTAGCTATAGCGTTTGCTAAAATTAATATATACGGGACCCAGTGTGTTTGATCATATTTGAAGAGGTCCGCAGGGATGCAATCCATGCCGGGGGCTTTGCCATTCTGCACTTGTTTAAGAGCAGAAATAGCTTCGGTTTCGGTAAAAACAACATGATCAAGTGAGGACAATTCAGGCTGCACACTGGCATCTTCCCTAATGGTAGTAAGGGAGATCCGTTCCGTGTGGCTGAACTGCGCCTCATAATACTTGACCCATTGCTCTGCAGGAACGTAGTTTACCGGAGTATGTAATTCCCCCGATTCTCCCCATTTCACAACCTCCCAAAATCTTTGTTGGTTCGATAAGGTGCTTGCCTGGTATAAATCTAACCAACGCTGATCATCCCATTTGATTTTTGCCTCTTTTAATACCTTCTTATAATTCACCCTAGCTATCCTTATATCCGCACATAATTTGGATTTGATAGCACTTAGCAGAGAGCTGTGGGCAGTACTACAGGTCTTATCGTACCATTTCAGCCTTGGATGCGCTTGGGCTTTATTACTTCCTCCCTTAACAGTTTTGATAAAAAAAGACTTAATTTTATTAAAAAGAGACTCATGAATTGTCCCAATTCGGTCGAGTGGAGTACCAGCCTCAAGTATGGGTGCCATCTGTTTTGTGGCCGCTAAGACCTCCATGGCAATCCTGCTAATAGTAGCAGTGTTGTCTTGGAGCCCAGCCCATTTTACCCTTCTGCAGTCATTTGTAAGGCCAACATCTGCAGTATCAATATTTGTAACAGGGTTCATACGGAGACCCTCAGATACTGATAGTAATATCACCAGGGGATTATGATCACTCTCAGATCTACTGACTACTTCCATGTCCACCAACATTTTCCAGAACTCTATCTTAAGCAGAAAATAATCAATACGACTTGAGTTTGTAGAGTTATCAAATGTAACTTTTCCCATCGGGTCTGATTTGGTCCTACCATTCACTGCACGTAAGTCCCATTCAAGACAAAGACCCAACCATTGCATAACTGCCTCCGTGACTTTTTTAATAGGGGGAACAGACAAAGGGGGAATGTTCCAAAGCTGATCAATTTCCCCATATCCCCCACTATCAAGGTTGGGAAACGGTTCGAAGCAACAGTTGAAATCACCTGCCACCATGACACAGCTGTCACTACTAATGTCATTCAATAGGGAGTCAAGTTCAGCTACCACTCCCGCAGGCTTCCCACCTGGTATCCCTCTAGCATATATATTAAACAGAAAAGAGTCCTGGTTATTGTTATCTGTTAGTTTCAGTGCTAGAATATCATTACCCAAAGTAGGGAGTTCAGTGATGGTAATGGCTAAGGATTGTTTAATCCAAATGACTAAACCCCCTGAGGGGCGGCCCTTCGGTCCTTTGCTGGCTGGTTTATAGTAATTAAGATAGCCAACCCGATGGATAGCTTCCGTTGACCAACTTTCCTGCAGGATGATTACATCATGTAGATCCACAAAAGAGCCCCAAGCGGCCTCTGACATTTTCCCCTTTAATCCCGCTATATTCCAAGACAAGACTGCAAGGGTGTATGTTGTTTTCTCTGCCATATTGGCAGATGGGTTAACAATAGCCTTAGTGATTATCTGTCTGTGGTTACCTGACAAGAATGTTTCCCTTTTTTCCACCCTCTTAGGTTTTACGCTAGGTATGGAAACAGTCTCTACCCCTGAGACACACACATTTTTTGGAGAGCAAGTTACTACAGCGCTAGCACTCCCAATATTCAGTTGTTCTACATCAAGTCAATCCACACCTTCTAGACCGGAGAGGGGAGCAAACCGGTTCGCAAGGTGAGGATAGAACATTGGATAGAGCGGGGTGTCGAAATGAAATCTCCCTCTGGGCCTGTCCCTTCTCGAATGTTGAAACGGAGTGTGAGATCTATTAGCATATAAAGCTGGATAAAAATAATGCAATAGTAAGGTTTGTACGTCCCCAACTCTACCAAATCTTGGTTCTCTGCCGATGTATTCGGCAACCCAGGGCTCTCTGAAGCTGACCACCACACAATCCCCCTCAAGGTCTTTCTTACCATAACCTATCCAATCCACCCTCCTTACGTTAAGTATTTCAGGGTTTAGGTTAGGAGGGAGTGGCCGGTTTTTATTAAGCCAAAAAGTGACCTTGTTATAAAGATCCTTGTGTGTTTCCCTCTTGCCATGTACAAGCGGAGCCACGCCCGTTAACACGATTGTATAAGGCACTGACTCCGGTGGAAGGTTCACACACTGTTTCTTTGGGACGGGTTTGGCAATGGGCTGATGGGTAGTGTTTTGGCCCCTGGCTGGTGTTGGGTTGTTCTGAACCTGCTGGTTTTTTGTGGGCTTAAGCCTTGCAGGATTCTCTGTAGAGGCCATTTTCTTGAGAGTGGGTCCAGTTTTTTGCGGGGCCTTTGGTTTAGAAGCTCCTACTTGTGTGTTATTACCCCCCGCTTTACTATTTGTCACAATCATAGGCTTCGGATTGGACGGGACAGGGGGGGACAGACCAGCTCTTGCTAAGCTGGAGAGAACTCTATCAGAAGTCGCTATATTATCCTTCACTAGCAAATCTAAGGTGTCCATTTTTGTGTTTAACAACCTTGTCCTTTCAAAGAGAGGTAAGAGAAGAGATTTGAATAGCAACTCAATTTTAGCCAAAAATATCTCTTCTGTAATGCTAATCATAGTCATAGTCTCACCCCCCCCTTGTTGGGTAGTAGCGTTAGTATTAGATGGCTGTAGGGGCGGAGCTGAGGTATTTTCCACCCCCTCATTTTTTCCCTCCAAATCTGGTGAGGCAACCCTCTTGCGTTTCCCAGGATTCTGAGTCGGTGTCTGTTCTAATAAAGAAGGAGAATCCATTTGATCATTACTAATGTTAAGTTTTGGAGAGTCTGAAAGACCAGAAATATCCCCGGACTGATCTAAACAAATGGTCCCACTATTAGGTAAGTTCTCATGTGCAGTATTAAAAACATTTTCCTGGTTAGAAATCGTTATCTCCCCAGTATAAATCTCAGGAACAGGTGCCAACATTACATCTACATTACTATCCGCGTTCAACGTGGAGAGTGGAACAGGGGAGACAGCCTCGCTTATTTTACCTAGCGAAGAACGCTTGCCAGTAATAATATCAAGCGAAAGGCGTTTTTCAACTAAGGCGATCTCCTTCTCTAATATGGCAGTTGAACGTTTAAAAAATTGATCAATTGTACCAGTAAAGGTACCATTAGAGGTGGAGACCTGAACCTGCCTCTCCTTGCCAGATCTTAAAGTCATTTTTGTTAATCTTTTTAGGGTACAGCAGACAGGAATATTACCAACCTTAATACTCAGTTAGCAAAGCCACTCAAGACACAATGTTAATCTTTCCAAATAAGGGGAATTTAACGTCACTATGAACACTAAATATTACAGTATAAATATAACCAAGGTACAATTTAAGGAGAGAAATGTTAATAATGTAGCCCAGCCCGGCCTCCTCCGGCCCCGGACGGCCACAGACGGTCCCGCCCTTGTCCCGGGCTTCTCCCGGGACGCTCCCGCACGCTCCCGCGTAGCGGGTAATTACCTTCACTTAAGTAGGAAGTCCATAGGATTAAAGGCGGGGCGTGGTGATGGCCAGGGAGAGCGGCCCGCTGGTCAGAGGCGCGGTGTGCAGGGACTTCTGGGATTGGAAGTCCTGCCCAGCTCGCTCGCAGCCCTGGTCCACCCACGCAGATGTATCACAATTTTCCCTCGACCTCTGGGGCGCAGCGGGACCCGCGAAGCGGGTTCCGCAAGTCGTAAAGTTCTTACAGGGTCCAAAAATAGTGTCCGTTGAAGGCAGCAACAGGCAGCAAACGGCAAGGGTTTCCCACGTCGGAAGGTCTATTTCCGCCTTTTAAAGAATTAAAGGCGGGGCGTGGTGATGGCCAGGGAGAGCGGCCAGCTGGTCAGAGGCGCGGTGTGCAGGGACTTCTGGGATTGGAAGTCCTGCCCCGCTCGCTCGCAGCCCTGGTCCACCCACGCAGATGTATCACAATTTTCCCTCGACCTCTGGGGCGCAGCGGGACCCGCGAAGCGGGTTCCGCAAGTCGTAAAGTTCTTACAGGGTCCAAAAAGAGTGTCCGTTGAAGGCAGCAACAGGCAGCAAACGGCAAGGGTTTCCCAAGAATAAAATGTAAAAACACAAATGTTATGACAAATAATAAAAAAACTTTAAAACATTTCAATGAAAACTCTTCCCTCCCTAATGCCCTAAAATGAATACCAACACTCAATAAAAATTATGCATAATATTATAAGAAATGTATTAATATTACATTAATTATTAAATAATACAAGTAAAATTAAAACAATTAATAAAGATAACATTATATCAACATTTAAAAATTAAACAACCTGATCAACAAAAAAATCAGCCAATACTTAAAAAAACAAATAATTGAATAATAGACATAATAATTAAAAAATACTTTAAAAAACATAAGCGTTAAAAACAATTACAATTTTCAAATTTATCCTGCCCTAATCCAACAAAAAATCAAACTACGACTAAATTAACAATTTTTAATGAAATAAATAAATAAATATATATAACAACGTACAAGCTATACTAAAATACATTAAACACAAATATTATTATATGACTAACAACATGTAACAGTAACAAAACTAACATTTATCAAACTATTTAAAAAATGATCTTTTATCCAACTGTTTTAAATAAAGTAATATTATATACAACTATATTTCAATGATATTAAATACATAAAAGAAACAATATTCTTATCTTCGAAAATGATGAGAGCGACAGTAGTTAACCATGCTCAGAGCACACTACCAACACTCTGCAATCAAAACTGTTGATAAAATGGGAAATATTTCTGTAGAATGATAAATGATGAAGAATCAGCCTGAAAAATCTACTATCACTATCACAAAAGTCAAAAAGTGATGAAAGCCTTTTTTTTCAGAAACTATTAATTCCCTTTACTGGATGGGTGCTTCAACTTAGGGCCCGATTCTGATGCGGTTTGAAAAGCTTCCTGACCGAATCGGTTTGGAAATGGTTTCCAACCCACTCGTGGAGTGGTGTGGCTCACTGGTTAGAGGCGGCAGACCCGTAAGCAGAGAACGGCCCGGGACCAGGGTTCAATTCCTGACACGGCAGGGTCGTGGACCAAGGTCAAAAACAGACTCGATAATTCTCACCTCGGTGCCTACTATAACCAGGGATCACACTCGGCAACTCTGGGCATTAAGCTTGCCTCATCTCTACAACGGCCCCCCACAGCCACCAGGGATGCCTGGTTTCACCTTGGAGATACCCAGAAAGGGACCATCTCACAGGTAAAACCAGGATGGGTTCCCCAGCGGTCTTCAGAGCCAGGATACTCCATGGAGTCGCAGTGCGCTTTACAAGTACACTCACATTTACATTTACTCAGATCGGGGGAGTCCGACCGACCGAGTACGATGCATCAGGAGGCTTCCAGATACGATTTGGTTGGACTCCCTTTGACTTCAATGGGAGCATATGTTCCTAACCGCATCGTAATTGGGCCTTCGGTTGGGAAGAGATGTTCCCAACCTCATTCGGAAGGAGCAAATGCCATTAGGAGGCCTCCCTAACCACATCGTAATAGCGGCCCTAGGTGGGAATACTTGCTTAACCGCATCAGAATCAGGCCCATAGTCATGATTAGACCTAGGTGATATTTTTGTTAAACCGGCATAATCTCATGTCCTTTCTGGCATTTTTGCATTATGCTTGTATAATCAAAAATACTGAAATTACAAAATGATCACAGAAAAATCCCATGGCAAGACCACAGGAACAATGTAAGAGAAATGGAAGCAAGCAGCTGTTAATTGCTGGACTTCTGTTTTTTGTACTATTTGACATGAGAATTCATTTAGGTCTAAAATATATCTCAAAAAGCCTTTCTTTCATTTCACATAATTTTGCATAATTTTTCCAACATTTTGTGGAGTTATGAAAAAAGGAAAATCCATGAATTTTGCACACCCCAATTTACATTAGGAAAATCAGTTCAGTTATTATGCAACTGAGAAAGCCATTGCTGAAATATGGAACACAAAATAACTCCTTCTGTATACTGCTTAAACATATTTGATATAATACATTCTTTAATGATATTTTGCACAAATAGATTATAAGACATTTGCTAAATCAAGGATGAATCAAGCAGAATCACTACAGGGGGAACACAAACATTCAGAAAATTATTCTGACCAGAAAAACTAAAGGTAGGAATGCAACAAGTATAGATATGTATGTTGACATTGACAATTACCAGCCAAGGCTATTTCATGGTCTTCATTTGAAAGCCATGCAAGAAGTGAAGAGCCCCAAAATGCATGATTCTTTGTCCGAAATGTGATGAGTTTTTTTCTCTGAAGCACAATGCACTTGTTGTTGATTCACTTAGAGCCTGATAAAGAGTTTGGCGGTATCGGAGCTTGTCCCCATTCCAGCACCCTGCTGCGAGACCACCAAAACTGTAGTCAGACCACCCGACGGATTAGGAGTTTAATCCTGGCAAACAGTACTGCTGCAGCGGTCCCACAGCAGTGCCTTTCTAAGGCTCAAAGGATATAAAGACAGCACTGTGCGAGTGCTGCAGCATTTTGCTGCACAGGGAGAAATGCACCATGTAGTGCATTTCTTCCTGTGCAGGAACTGGGGGTGGAAGCATGTAGGGGGGCACATCATGTCCACCCTTGCATGCACCCCCCTGCACACAGGTTACATGGGGCCCTATAAGGGCCCCCTGAGTTGCCTCGCCGCCACCCTTTCTATGGCTGGCTCCCCGCCATGGATAGGGTGGCCGTGAGGCAACTCGTAATATGTTCGGTGGTGCTGCATTGGCACCGCCAGCATATTGCGGCCCCTAACCACTGCAACACTGCAGCGGGATCACGGATCCCTGGCGGTTGCAGCCGTTCTGTGGCGGTCTGACCGCCAAACTTGGAATGCGGTGGTCCAACCGCCAAACTCGGACTACGAAGGTCGAACCGTCGCCACAGGTTTGGCAGTCAATCGGAACGCTGAACTCGTAACTAGGTCCTCAGTCTGGAAATAAAATCAAGTTATTGCTCTGTCCGTATGTATCCATACATTGAATGAACTGAAACCGCGATCACGCAGAGTGTCTGAACAGTATAGAGAAGATGGCACAAAAATACAACTAAAAAACTAAACATGTTTGAAAATATAGAGCCAGATCTACAATGCATTTTGTGGTCACAGATATTGCGATTTGCAAAATCACACGGTTTGCATGTGCAAAATGGCTTTATGGCAATTTACAAAAGCCCTTTTATGTGTTAGGAATATCTGTCCCACTCGTAAAAGGTTTTGTGGCCCTTCCATGTCCCAAATAGGAAGGGGGTTTTAAGGTGTGTATTCTCCTATTTACAAGCTGAACATAGATATATCAATGGTTTGTGACCTCAATTGTGGTTGCAAACATTTGATCAGTTACTGTCCCCTGAGTTGGGGCAGTATGTGATTCAGAAAGGGAGAGCTTTGGGAATCATGTCAGTGTTCTCAAGGAAAAAATGCAGTGATCTCCTAGATCATTGTCTTTTCCACACGATGTCTTCTAAACCAGGAAATATATTTTTAAGCAGCTTTTATTAGAGTGTGCTGCTTTTAAAATAAATGTTTCCCATTTTCTAATGTCGCTCACAGGCATTCATCACTGCATTTGCAGATAGTCAACGAAGGTCACAACTTGTGACCTGCTTAATTATTCAGTAGGTATGTAATTTTGCAACCTTCAAGAATGTACAGTTGGTCACGTGATCTATTAGCATATAGTTGGCATCTCAGGAGTTTGCAAAACACTCTGTGTGCAAATTGCACATCCCTGGCTTCACAATGGGGATGTACACTGAGGAGTGTATTACAGAGAGTGCCCCTGGGTGCAATGGGCCTTTGCGCCCACTTTGCGCACCCCCCCAAGGCACTTTGGTATTACAGAAGGGGCCAGAGACACTTGTGCTGCCTCTTCTGCAACACCACGGGAGCACATAAAGTGCCAACACTATCTTCAAGGTGTGCTCCCTCATTTGTTTGGGGGCCTTGCCCCATGCAAATAACGGAACCCCTCTTTGCCTCTGCACCCGTGCCATATTACATGTGCAAAGACAAATCAGCTGTCAAGAGGTGCACTGACAGTGCGCCCCCTGAGAGCAGCCTTCTGGGGGGAGGGTGTACCATGGATCCCCCCTGATTCCCCTTCCAGGTGGGTGCACTCAGTGACTGCACCCGCCTGGATTGGGATCTCTAATCCCCTTCAAAGTGCAGGCAGGTAAAAAACACGGAGCGGCTTTAAAGCAGCCGCTTTGTTTTTCACAGGAATGCGCTTCCCCCAGGGCAGCCGCAGCTGCCCCCAGGGCAGCGCCTTTATGGTGATAAGGCTCATTTTCATTGCTCTGGACACATCTTTTTAAAGGTGCGCCCAGCAAAGAAATGAAAATGCGCCTTTACCGTATTACAGTCCCTGGGATTCCCAGCACTACTCACCCAGACTAATATGCACTTTCTTCATATAAGTGTTTGGATCCCAATTAATAGAATTCAAAACTGTGGGCCCGATTTACAGAACTAACTTAAGGCAAAATCCTAAACTTACTACTGGGAGGGCTGAGATTTTGATCAATACCTTATCACTATCGATCTAAAACCCCGTTCTGGTCGACTGAATCTTTATTGCCTGTCATTGAGAAATAAAGTGCATCTTTTACCAAGTTAGTTCCCCCAGTAAAGGACTCTGCTTCAAAGGATCACAAACAACTTCTAGCTTTCAAAGATTTATTATAAGTTGTAGATACAAGCATCTCAAGATGAGATTCACCAAATACACGGGCCCAACTACATACACGTGTTCTCTGAAAGCCCTCAGACGAACAACGGAAACTATCAATACCAGTTCTAAAAACAATAGTGCCGTTAGCATAGACACGTATTGAAATCTATCGCTCATTACAGGCGGAAGGAAATTACAGGTTAGGCTTTCCCTACCCTGCACTAGATGGTATCCCTACTTAACCAAGTCTCAACCTATCAAAGGTGTCAGCAGTGAATGACTCCCAAAGGAAGCCACCCACTCTCGAACTCTTGGTGAAAACTATAGTTCTCCAGTCATGACCCCTCTCTGCCTACCCATCCGCTCTCTAAAGGGTCCTCAGGCGTCTGCTCTGCCTCCACCCAGGGGTGCTGTCCCTAATACAAAATACAACAACATTAGGACGCCCCTCGTGAGACGCCCCTCACGTGGTGTAGCTTCTGGCTGTTTCCATGATGAGGCCTTGCGGTTAGAGTCGACCTTGCTTCTCAGACGCTTCTCCGGCCCGCTGATACCCCTTAAACATTCCGGAACCCTCCTCCATGTCTGGTCCATTTCATGAACAGGCTTCTATTCTTTACTAATAATTGAATACCCCCTTTTCTCTTCTAGACAGACATTTGGAGCCAAATCCCAATTCTCATGGTTTTCCAGCCGCGTTGCAACATTCCCCGGCCCAGACTAATATGTATAAATCAACGTTTAAGGCTTTCCAGCCCTACAACAGCTTTATAATATTCAACTTCTTCTTTAATTGTTAGCATGTTAATACTCTTATTCTACTGATTAAGTAAACACATCTATAAATCAAAAACCTACTCATTAATTCTAAACATTAGTGCAATCCACATTGTATAATTTAATCGCCTTCCCCCTCCCGCCTTGCTCAGGCCCTGAGGCCTACCATATTTCAACGTTTCCGTATGCCATCTTACATTTTAGCAGCTACACAACATGGATTCAGGAATAATCACGCTTAATAAAATCGCATTACTTCACACAACTCTGTATTAGTTCCACTTCTATTTAAACTTCTATATTAACTACACATTTCAGAATATAACTTTGGATACTATCAACACTCATGGCATTTCTCTTCATGATTTGTGCTTACTACGTGTAAGTGTGACGCATTTCTACATTCTGGTCAGTTTGCGCTCTCTCAGTTCCCCCCTTTGATGACCTCTCGGGGTCATCATTAACATTTAAACTGCAGTGATTGCTAGCATAACTCGTTTCTGTGTTTCCAAAGCCCTCAGACTTCGGTACTGACTATCTTGTATGGCAGCCAATCTCTGCAGCTGTTTACTCCGAGCTCTTTCTGACCTTCTTGATCTGTACCATTTGAATACCCTCACCAATCCCCACAACACAATCCCACAGATCAATATTATGATGATAGGTTTCAGTATTTTCCACACAAAGCTTTTGCCTAAGGTGGTGAGCCAACCTCCTGCGTCACTTATCCCCTGGCCCACCTTTTCCCAGACATTTTCTCTGCTCAAGTCTTCGATCTCCTTGTGAATATCAGTTATGTTCCTAATAACCTTATCAAGGGGCTTCGAATTGTCTGGAATGTAAGTGCAACATTCTTGGACCTTCAAAGCCTTACAGACTCCGCCCTCTTTTGCTAATAGGACATCTAAGGCAAGACGGTTCTGAAGAACCATAGCCCTTATCGATTGCATCTCTCCTTCTACCAGCATTAAGGACTGAGCAGTACTGGCAGACAACCTGTCTACGACTGTTGCGAGCCGTCTAATTTTAACATCATTAAGAGCTAATCCCAGAAGTGGGAACACAGCTCCAAAGACATCTCCAACCATTTCTGCACTCACATCTCTCCTTCCTCTCGATGATGTCTTGCCCTCAATGATCTCTAAGTCTTGGGCATGATATATTTTAGGGAAGATAATTGCCAAGTAACATGAGCCATACCAATTATCGGGTAGCTTCACGTAGGCATTTCTCCCACATACAAAATATACGTTAGGAATCACTTGCATTCCTTTCAGGAAGTCTTTGGTGTAATACTCCAAATTGAAAGCATGTTCGCAGCTAACCTCTCCCACGTATACATTTTCATAATACGTTTTGGCTCTATGAAGACATAACTTTCCTCTCTGCGTTCTATCTAAAGCTATTGGACCACTACTACCCTTTCTCTTGTGTGCCTTTTCTTCTTCGGTCCAATCCGTTTTCCATTGTCCTGATTTTTTCAAAATCTTTTGTCTCCTATTCCGATCATCCACCTGCCCTATGAACTTTTTCTCGACTTCTGACACCTTGCCTGTCAGGTTATTTCTGCGGGCATGTGAGGTATCTAATGTAATCCAAGGAATGAAGAACTTGGCCAATCTGTCTTCACTCTTCCAGTAGTCCCATTTGTTCATTTGCTTATAATTTGGGACTTCTGGTAACACTGAGTCATAATTGGAGAAATAGTATTCAAAACTATCTCTCCCATAAAATATACTAAGCAATAAGCTACATGTAATGCCATATGTCAGCGGGAGGTGATGATAACGAATGCCTTCATCCACAGATGCCGGCAACTGCATGCAGACATAGCAGTCCTTGACCTCCATGGCATCTACATATTCATACAGTAATTTGGCATAAGCATTTGACCTAAAGTCACCTTGGGACTCATCCACGTGTAACCTGCGGGCTTCTGCAGCCAATAACGCTTTCTCGTGTGTGTTTTCCCCTTTCTCACCAGCAATGGTGGGTGTAAGCGCTTCTGCAGATGCCACATCAGTTACCTTTGCCTCCTCCTCACGTCCCTTTACATAGGAGACTGTTACCACTAAAGCTATCAGTATTATCACTCCTACTATTAGTGTACCTATTATACATTTCGCTCTGCGGTTCTGGGTACCGGCCTCCATTTTGTCAGATAGTGTGGTTCTCTCTTATCTTGGCACAAAGTTCTTTCCCTTTCTTTCCTTTACAGTCTCTTTTACTCCTTTTGTCCTTAGAACCACACAACTGGAAGCTGACAACCTTCTCCGCAAAGTTCTTTACAGTTTAATATAGACAACCCTAGCCCTTCTCCATCCACTCAGGGAAAGTCCCTAAGATTCTCTGCTTCCTGGGCGCTAGGTAATCTTCTTTTCTTCTCGCTTATTTACAAAGTCTTTTAAGCATCCACTATCAGGCGCTCGCCTGCAGCTTCGACAGCAAAATTCAATATTTCCAGACGAAGGTTGTGCTCTTCTGCGGCTGATATCTTTGAACCAAAATCAGGGAATTGCAATTCTGTGAGAAACATGTCCTTTATCTTGCTGAGGCGGGGAGGACGGGGGAGCATGAATGTCAGTGACCCTTCTTGTTCGACACCGGGCACTAACAATCTTATCTCCACTGTTACGATGGGCTCAGAACTGGACACCACCACCGCTCTGATCCTCCCCGTCACCGGTTTCGAAGCCATCTGTCGCCAGATATGTCCACTCAGGGGTGGAGTATCTTCTGTTAGGCACACGCACTCTTCTTGACCTCCTCAACTCTGGTGCTTCAGCGCCCTGAGCACCGTCTTCTGGGTCTGAGTCTTCTGATATCGGAGGAAGGGTTCTCTCCAGAGTTGACCTTAGGCTAGAGCTCCTTCTCTGCGGCCAATCAGCTTCTCCGCGTACCCTTCTACTCCTTCTTCTCCTCGTTGGTTCACGCTCTCTGTCAGACCTGTCAGTGTCTGACTCGTACTCCCAGCTACTTTCTCCTTCAGTAGCGTTGTCTGTTTCGCTGTTGTACTGACCGTCCTCAGCTTGGTCAGACTCGTTCCCTGCTTCCGCTGGCACCTCTACAGCTTGGCTAGCCCCCTCTATGGCTTCTCGGTCCGCTGCTGGACGTCTATCCGAGAGAGGAGCTGTTTCTATCAGAGGTGCTGGAACTCTCCGCGTATGCGACGCGTGGATCCAATTGGGCAGGCCTCCCACTTTCACGGCTGTGTTTGTGGTCAGGATGATCTGGAAGGGCCCACGCCAACGAACATCCAAGCAGCTGCTTCTTACGTGCTTCTTCACCAGGACCCAGTCCCCAGGAAGCAAGTCATGACAAGGGTCCTGGCACGATGGTACCTCGGCAGCCTGCACCTGAAGGGACACAGAATGAATGGCGTCAGACAGCCCCTTACAATAGTCCAGGATCATATCATCTGTGATGCTAATCAATGCAGCAGTTGGGACAGAAGGTAACCTCATTGCTCTTCCCATCAGTACCTCATGAGGAGACAAACCAGTTCTCCTATCCGGGGTACTACGGAGGCTCATAAGGACCAATGGCAACGCATCAGGCCAACTCAAGGATGTTGATGAACACACCTTCGCAATTCTGGCCTTGATGGTGCCATTTATTTGCTCCACAATTCCTGAAGCCTCTGGTCGATAACTGCAATGCAGTTTTTGGTCTATATTCAAAGCTGCACAAATCATTTTCACAAGCGAGCTGTTGAAATGCGTTCCCCTATCTGATTCCAAAGAGGCCGGCACCCCGAAGCGCGGGATAAGCTCCCTGAGCAATATCTTAGCTACTGTGAGGGTGTCGCACCTGCGTGTAGGATATGCCTCAACCCATCTAGAGAAAACGCAAACAACCACCAGGATATAACGGAGGCGGCTGCACCTTGGCATTTCGATGAAATCTATCTGCATTCGATTGAATGGACCTCCTGACCTCCCTATGTGGCTCAGTGCAACTGGTGTCTTCTTCCCTACATTCAACTGCTGGCACGTCACACAACGCTGGCACACTGCTTCAGCTGCTACTCTGAACTTGGGGTTAAACCAGGTCTGTCTAAACACTCTCAGCATAGCATCTCTTCCTAAGTGGACAGGACCATGTATTTGTCGGGCCATTGGGCTCACCATCTCATTGGGCAACACTGCTCTGCCATCTGCTGAAACCCAGAAATGGGCCTCCCCCACTACACATCCTGCCTTTTGCCATGTTTCTCTTTCACAGTCAGGAGCATTTTCTTGCATTTCCCTCAGTTCGTCCCAAGTATCAACAGTTTCCAATATCATAGCTAATTCAGTCCTTACATTTATTCCACCCACTTCCACCTCTGTGAAAGAGTATCCTGTCTCCGCGCAATACCGTGCGACTTCGTCGGCATATCTATTGCCTTGTGACACGAAGTCCATATTTCTGGTATGCGCGGTACACTTCACAACAGCAATACCTGCTGGACATTGCAATGCCTCTAACAACAGGCGCACAAACTCTCCATTGCGAATGGGAGAGCCTGAAGAAGTCATGAAGCCTCTTTGAGACCACAACTGCCCGTAATCATGAACTACCCCGTAACCATATTGACTGTCAGTGTATATGGTGACTCGAATTTGATTGCTTGCCAGGCAGGCACGCGTCAGGGCAATAATCTCGGCCACCTGAGCGGAGTGTACTCCTTCCAGGCATCCAGCTTCCACTACTCCAGTAATTGTACAAACAGCGTAAGCTGCTCTTAACTGCCCAACTTCGTCTCTTACACATGAGCCATCGACAAAGAAAATTTCATCTGGGTCAGTCAGTGGCTCATCTACAATGTCGGGTCTTGGTTTGGTGCATAGTTCAGTCACATCGAGGCAGTCATGGTCTGTACATTCTTCATCATCCTCGATATCATTTGGAAGTGGCATTAAGGTAGCAGGATTTAAAACAGAGCATCTCCTGAGGGTCACGTTCTCTGCAGCCAGAATGACTTGCTCATAGCCCGTGAGCCTGCTATTCGTCAGATGCTGAGTTTTAGTCCTGGTCATCAACAATTCAACAGAATGGGGCACATGCACCTCTAACGGGTGCCCCATTACGATATTTTCACATCTCTCAATGCTGACACCTGTTGCGGCAACGGATTTGAGACATCCGGGCAACGCTGCGGCTACTGGGTCTAAGGTAGCCGAGAAGTAAGCGACTGGTCTACGGGCATTCCCATGGATTTGGACTAACACAGACAGCGCGCATCCCTCTCTCTCGCAGCAGTAGAGCAAGAATGGTTTATCGTAATCTGGCATTCCCAGAGCCGGAGCACGACACAAGTCCTCTCTCAGCTGCAGGAACGCCATCAAACAGTCTTTGTCCCATGGTACCGGATCACTCACCTCTTTGTGCGTCAGTTTTTGTAAGGGCTTTGCTTTCAGTGAAAAGTTTGCGATCCACTGTCGGCAATATCCCACCATTCCTAGAAACATCCTGACTTCTCTCTGCGTTTTAGGTGCACTCATCTTCATGATGGCCTCTATCCTGTCTGGTGACACCTTCCGTTTCCCTTTCTCAATTCTGTGTCCCAAGTACTGCACCTCTGTCAGGCAGTACTGCAATTTTCCCGGGGACACCTTATGTCCATTTTCGGCTAGATGGTTTAACAAGGCAATAGAGTCTTCCCTGCAAGCTTCCTCTGTCTCTGACGCCACAAGGAGGTCGTCTATGTACTGGACCAGAACTGACCTCTGGGGCAGTACTAGACTTTCAAGATTTCTCTTCAGGAGCTGGTTGAAGATCGATGGACTCTCTGTATACCCCTGAGGAATACGACACCATGTTAGGACGCGACCTTCCAGCTTAAATGCGAAAAGAAAATGGCTTTCTTCGTCCAAAGGGATCGAAAAGAAAGCCTGGCAAAGATCAATTACAGTGAACCATTCCGCTTGGAACGGTATCTGAAACAGTATCACTGATGGATTCGGTACCACTGGACAACACGAAACGACTATGTTATTAATCTTTCTGAGGTCCTGCACTATCCGAAATTTCCCATTAGGTTTCTGCAGACCCATAATCGGGGAGTTACATGGACTACCCACGATTTCCTTCAGTATTCCCTGCTTAATCATGGACTCAATCACGGGTTGTATACCTGCAATCGTTTCTGGTGTCAATTTATACTGAGGTGTTCTTGGGAACTCAGCATGAGGTTTCACTACAATTTTCACTGGGTCTACTCCTTTCACCAACCCAATCTCTTCCCCAGTGAAATCCCAGACTTCCGGAGCAACGGTCTCTCTCAGATCCCAGGGTAGCTCGTCTACTGTCAAAGTGGGATATAGTTCCACACATATTCTGGAATTGGCGACTTTAAAGTCAGCATCATCATCATTAGTCAATACTTCCACGCCCTGTGGTGTGCAATATATGGTGCAATTTAACTTGCACAACAGGTCTCTTCCTAACAGACATACAGGACTAGAATCGCAAACCACAAACTGGTGCTCATCACTGTACTTCCCTATTTTCACCTGCACGGGTTCCGTCAGAGGACTGGTCATTCTCCTGTTAGCGACCCCCACCACTTGTATGGTCTCTCCAGACATAGGCAGGCCTGGCACGGCGGCTGACCTGATCGTGGATCTGGTGGCTCCCGTGTCCACTAGAAATGTCGTGGGGAACCCTGCCACTTCGGCCTCAACATAGGGTCCCCTCTGATCTACCTCCAGAGCTGCCCCGAGGGTACAGTCATCCCTTCCTACCCTCTGTCCAGTTAGTGGGTCCACATAATAGCATTCCTCTCCTCCAACAAACAGTGGCATTTGTCTATAGGTCTTGCCCATAGTCCCTACTCTGGGGGGCTGCGGGAACTGAGCTCGGGGAGGTGGCCCCCCCCCTTTGAGCACCTTTCCCTGGTACTGCGTTACCCCTCTTGCAGGCGCACTCTGGGTCTCTTCCTCTTCCACCTCTTGGTCTCCTATCTCAACATTATAGGGACACTCGCGTTTCCAATGTCCCACCTCGTTACACTGGTGGCACCTAGTTGTTTTCTTTAAGGTAGTTATATCTATCCTTGGTCTAAAGGTGGAGTTCTCCCCATTGTCCTTGTTCTGACTGTACTGTTTCTTTCCTCCAGTACCTGTTCCCAGTTGCTGTTGCTGCTGTCCCCCCTTCCCTGCTGCCTGCATCTGTACCACCATCAGTTTCTCCTTTAACTTCTTAGCCTTGGAGTCTATTTCATCTCAGCAGTACCTAGCATACCTCAATATTTCGTCCAGGGGTTTATTTTGCCAACAGATCAAGTGTTGCTGTATCATTAAACTAATATCCGGTCTCAGGCCTAAGACGAATTTGGACACAAACTGCCCTATGTCCTTTGGATCCATTACATCCAGACCGCTATACTGTTTGAACGCCTTCAGCAATCTCTCATAGTATTCGTGAACTGTCTCTTTGGGTTCCTGTCTGGTTCGGTCAATTTTTACCCAATCTATGTCTTGCATTGGCACTTTATCTTTCAGCCAAGTCATTACTCTCTCGAATTTTGCCATCACACTCTCGGACGGCCCATTAGTCTTAGCATCTCTCTCGGGCTCTATGGTGGGCCACTCAGCACTAACCTTGCATGCGGTCCACAAATCTCCTGGCACTACTATGTCAAACAGCGTGTTTAAATCTATCCATAGGACCTTTGAGATTTTTACAAATCTCTCAACTTGCTTATACCACTCCACTGGGTTCTCCCGCAATTTGGGGAAAGAGGTGGTAAAAGCAGCTAAATCCCCCCTACTCCAAGGGACGTGGACGTAGGTCCCATTTGCGACTTCCCTCAAAGGGTATGTCTCTACTCCCTGCTGTCCTCCTGGTGTCATCATAAGTGTGCTTCTCCTGACGGTCCCTCTCTTGGACCACCTCTCTTCCCACTTATCTAGGGCCCTCCATGTCCTTATTCCAGTGATCAATTCCCTTATGTGTGTTTTCAATCCGATGGTTCGCCTCTCATCTAGGTCTCGGTCTGTGTAATGTAGCCTGTGGTTGCCTTGTAAGGCTTTGGTTCTTGACAGGTCTACCATGTACTTGCCTGCTAGTTCCACTAATTTCTCATGGGTTGCTCTCGCCTTTCGAGTTACGTCCTTTGCTATGAACAGAATTTCACCCTGCTCATACATGTCTATTCTTTCTAAGGGCAGGGTACCATCTACCATGTCATCCAGATCTGACTTTAAGCTGGAGACATCGAGCCTTTTGGCTTTTATTTCTGCTCGTAATATCTCCTTCGAGGGCGGTTCACAGGTGTCTCTCCCATCCCAACTCCGGGCCCTTCGTTTGGGTTCGGGAGAGTTGGGGAGTGCTCTCTCTTGTTCCCATCTCTCCAGATCCCATGCTCGGCCATCCGATCTGGGAAGGTGATGGAACACAGGCTTGTTACCCCCTATCCTACTCTGTCCGTTCACTCCTCTTTTCTCACCGTCGGACTCCCTGTTATTCTCCCTTCGGTCCTCATCCTCTCTTGGCCTTGTATCACTCAGTATCTGATACGATCCTTCTTGGTTTCCCATATTCCCTGGGCTGCGCTCATGTCCGTCATCACAGGGACTATGGTATGGCCTTTCGCAATTCCCACTCTGCTCTCTATTGTCTGGCACGCAGTGGATACACTTAAAGCTATCTCTGTACTCCCGAGCCCTTCTATCTTCATCACTACATAGTGGGCGAGACACCCCTCCGTTTTCCAGGTCTGATCTACCTCCACTTCGGGCCCAATGGGTGCCTCTCCTACTGTCTTTCTCCCTCCCGTCCCACTCCGGACTACTCTCTTCAGCCCCGCAGTGAGTTCGGGCTCTGCTGTCCTGCCTTTCCCTTTCAGCTTCCGCCACTATGATGCTCTTGTGAGCCTCAACTGCCTCATCCCATTTCTTCATATACTCGTTTAACTCTTGAAAGGATTTCCGTCCTGGTCCCCTCATATCCTCTGGGTATCTAATGTTCCCCAGATCCCCTGCCGTGGGTACTGGGGTACTCCACTCTCTTGGTATCGGCAACTGGCTTGGGGAGTTAATCGTATCAATCCTTCTTGCCATCTCTGCTCTTTCTCTGTCTCTCCGTACCCGTTCCTCCCCTCTAGCTCTCTCTGGGTCATATATTGATACTATAGGACCTATGGTAACAGGTACCTGTAGTGCATCAGGTAACGCGTAGGATGTGGCACACTCCATTTCTGGCGCTCTTTGCACCACAAACCTCCCGACCACCTGTTGCACCTGGCTAGGCTGAGACAGTTCTTTCTTTGTAGCAGGATCCCATTCGGAACTGGGAAGCGGCCCATGCTCTCCTGCATTGCCCCCCCCTTTCTCGGCATCTCCTTCTGCTCTGTTATACGGAGGCGGCCTGTCTGTCAATAATCTATTTATCAGGCTATCCTCTGTCTCGCTCTCGTCATCCTCTTCTAGGGGGCTTTTATTTCCGGGCATCTCTAACACTGGATATAATTTGTTTACTTCCATGTTATGCGCCCTCCATCTTTTAGCATCCTCATCCCACTTAGCATCCTGTACTGCTCTTACCGAGCGTTTCACTCTTTCCTGCCGTCTGTTCGTGTTCTTTTCATGCGCTGCCCTAATCCATGCATTAAGGGCTTCAAACTGTGTTGGTCTAGGCAAGGGTCTCGTAGCGGTCATAACTGCTTTTAGTCTGTGTAGCACCTCTAATCTATACGTCCCGTACTTCGGGAACGTGAGTTCCTCATTTCCATCTGTCATCTTACTCCACTCTGAGATCCACAGAATCGTGTGCAGCCCAACATTTACCCCCATGTAATGAGCTGGCGTACCCTCCGGCGGGGCTTCTTCCCCTTCATACGATCCCCTACGTTCTCTTTTAAACAGCGCTTTTAACCATTTAAAACACTTCATAATTATGCGCAAGATTTCCAGCTTGAATACTCTGTTTACTTCCTGATGACAATTCACCAATCCTAGCGCGGCTTTGCTAGCTGGCCTATCGCAGCGCGGTCTTTCCCCGGCCGACCAATCCCAGCGCGGCACCTTCTGACGTCACTAGTCTCCGCTTCGCAGCAGCACCCCTCCTTTCTCAGCTCTCCTCGCGGTCATGCATGCGTCCCATTCATACACCGAAAAATGACTACTTCCGACCAAGCGGTCACTTCCCTCGACTGTACGTCCACAGTCTATCTGTAATTATTAACACAACTGACGAGATGTCTGTCGTCACTCTAATAGGTTCTTTACGCACACAGTAACTTCCGACCAGCGTCTGTTACTCGCGCACCCACTCCCCCTATCCGGTCCTTCGGGTGGTCACTGGTACCTCATGACCCCCTTCACCCTGGTTAACAATTACTTCTGGGTGTCCGATACACCCGAACCACTTAAGCTCTCCTTGAGCCTAAGATTTCCACCGGTTGCGCGCGCTCACAACCTGTTCCACAATCTCTCTACAGTCATTCAACTCCGCCAAACATTACACATAGATACAATACAAAACACCGCAATCTTAACACGCATGACCCTTTATACTCACTCTCGACCGATACTGCTGCTTCTCTGCTTCACGTCATCCGGTCCTTCTTCCGCGGGCGGTTCTTCCGATCATCGATCTCTAGGGGGCTTGGGGTAATCTAACCTGGCCTAGATCACCTTCCTCAAGAAGGCAACCATTCTCTATAGCTACCAACTGGGAGGGCTGAGATTTTGATCAATACCTTATCACTATCGATCTAAAACCCCGTTCTGGTCGACTGAATCTTTATTGCCTGTCATTGAGAAATAAAGTGCATCTTTTACCAAGTTAGTTCCCCCAGTAAAGGACTCTGCTTCAAAGGATCACAAACAACTTCTAGCTTTCAAAGATTTATTATAAGTTGTAGATACAAGCATCTCAAGATGAGATTCACCAAATACACGGGCCCAACTACATACACGTGTTCTCTGAAAGCCCTCAGACGAACAACGGAAACTATCAATACCAGTTCTAAAAACAATAGTGCCGTTAGCATAGACACGTATTGAAATCTATCGCTCATTACAGGCGGAAGGAAATTACAGGTTAGGCTTTCCCTACCCTGCACTAGATGGTATCCCTACTTAACCAAGTCTCAACCTATCAAAGGTGTCAGCAGTGAATGACTCCCAAAGGAAGCCACCCACTCTCGAACTCTTGGTGAAAACTATAGTTCTCCAGTCATGACCCCTCTCTGCCTACCCATCCGCTCTCTAAAGGGTCCTCAGGCGTCTGCTCTGCCTCCACCCAGGGGTGCTGTCCCTAATACAAAATACAACAACATTAGGACGCCCCTCGTGAGACGCCCCTCACGTGGTGTAGCTTCTGGCTGTTTCCATGATGAGGCCTTGCGGTTAGAGTCGACCTTGCTTCTCAGACGCTTCTCCGGCCCGCTGATACCCCTTAAACATTCCGGAACCCTCCTCCATGTCTGGTCCATTTCATGAACAGGCTTCTATTCTTTACTAATAATTGAATACCCCCTTTTCTCTTCTAGACAGACATTTGGAGCCAAATCCCAATTCTCATGGTTTTCCAGCCGCGTTGCAACATTCCCCGGCCCAGACTAATATGTATAAATCAACGTTTAAGGCTTTCCAGCCCTACAACAGCTTTATAATATTCAACTTCTTCTTTAATTGTTAGCATGTTAATACTCTTATTCTACTGATTAAGTAAACACATCTATAAATCAAAAACCTACTCATTAATTCTAAACATTAGTGCAATCCACATTGTATAATTTAATCGCCTTCCCCCTCCCGCCTTGCTCAGGCCCTGAGGCCTACCATATTTCAACGTTTCCGTATGCCATCTTACATTTTAGCAGCTACACAACATGGATTCAGGAATAATCACGCTTAATAAAATCGCATTACTTCACACAACTCTGTATTAGTTCCACTTCTATTTAAACTTCTATATTAACTACACATTTCAGAATATAACTTTGGATACTATCAACACTCATGGCATTTCTCTTCATGATTTGTGCTTACTACGTGTAAGTGTGACGCATTTCTACATTCTGGTCAGTTTGCGCTCTCTCAGTACTTTTGGTATTCACAGAAGTTAGGATTTTGTCTTAAGTTTGTCTTAAGACAGACTTAAGACAGACTTAAGACAAAATCCTAGCTTAAGTCTGTCTTAAGACAAACTTAAGACAAAATCCTAACTTCTGTGAATACCAAAAGTACTAAGTTTAGGATTTTGGCTTAAGTTAGTTCTGTGAATCAGGCCCAGTGAGACGCCAAGCAATGTAGTTACTGTAAGGAAACTGAGATGTATACATGCACATAATATGTCCATGTAAGTTGATTCAGCAATACCTCTGATTCACTACTTTGCCCATCATTAGCAGCTAAGCAAGCTGTCCATGCAGAATGACAGAAATTATTAAAAGTGCAATACGTAGTTAAACCTAGTCAAGGACTATCTTATCTGAAAGATTCAGAGTACTCAACAAGGCAAAAAAGTGCCAGCTAAAGACCACCGCCCACAACTATTGTGCTAGGATTGCATCATATTTTAAAAATCCTCAACTCGTCCATTTCAGTAGCTCACTTTTGCATACACATTGTTGCTGGTTTCATCCCCTGCCAGTAAGACGCAGTGTTTGATCTTGGGAAGAGTAGATAGGAACATGATCATTTTATTTACCGATAATGGTGCAAATGCTGTAGGTCCTTTTCCTAATGTTTTAAACACTCTTCTTCTTAACCATATTATAACTGTCCCTTATTGTAATTATATTAGTATTGTTGTTGTTGTTTTTATTATTAATATTAATACTAATAACAACACATATAATTATTATTATTTGCATTAATATATGCCTTATGCAAAGGGTTGTCTTTTTAATCCTATTTTATTCCTGTGGATAGATTTCCTGCATTTAAGTTTCTTTTTTATTTTCGTGTGGACAGTGTTCCACATACTTACTCATAAAATTCAATTAAAAAAAATTAGAATAAAAATAAATCCCCTGTCTCTCAATTTAAAGGTAAGATATCTCATTCTGCAGATCCGTCTGATGATCATATGGTCAGAAAAAAAAATGATGCTAAGTGTTTTCGATTTTCTTTCATTTAGGAAAATATATTTGGCAAGATGTGTTTCCATGTAGCTATGTTGGCACCAAGAGGTAGGCCCCATGCCATCACAAACAGTTGTCGATTTTGGGTGTTATTGAGTGTTGTCAAATACGGCTGCTTTTCTAAAGATACAACAAATATACTTGCCAACAGCAGGTGGTTCAACATTGCTCTTTTCCCTACAGCCTTGTTTTCAAGACTGGATAATGTTTTGATGACTTAGCTAGCTTTTAATGGTACATGGTAGGCGCTGGAAAGGTGGGGCTTAGGAAAGGTTTATTAGGTTTCATTTTTCGAGATACACCCATAAGATTGTACCTAATCCTTATATCTTGTAAATTCTTGCGGATTGCCTTCATGTTTTGTTAATTAAATATGTGTGCCTTAATACACACATTTGCAGTACACATCAGACTCTGGCCAAGTCACTTTAGGAAATTCATGAAGTTAGAAATGATCAGTCATTTGACTTTTCCTTCTATCGTGTAATTTTATACAAATGCAATGTGTGATTGTCACTTGACACTAGACATGATTCTGAACTTCCTGATACTTTGTTCACACAATTGCAGGAGATATGTAGGTAACATCGCTAGCCACTTGGCAAAGTGTATAATATTGAGGTGTGGTATTGGAATTATATTTACTGTGGATTTTCACCTTTTTTTCTCCACCACATTAAAAGTTTCTATATTGATTTTTTTGCATTAACTTGGGGGTATTTACTTCCCGCCTTACCTAGTCTCTTTATGTTATGTCGGGGCCTTTGTTTTTACTGTAGGCCACAGGGCATTATCGTGTATACGATTTTTGACAAATAAATAATATATGAACTATGGAACACAGCGCCAGCCAATTGTGGGCCAATTGGCTCTTTCCCTAAGCTAAAATTGTAGATTGTGCTTTAAGAGTATTTAATTGATATATGTATTTAACAATTAACACTTTACTGAAATTATGCATTATGTTGACTGATGCTGGCCATTTGTATAACAATCACTGTTTGCTTTAATATTTGAATTTCTTCTATGTCTATGGCTTGACTCTAGATATTTTTTTAAAGGTGGTTGGGCACATTGTATCTTTACAGGCTCTGATAATAAGCCCCAGAGTGGGTGAAACGTGTTGACGTATAAACATTACTGGAGATCAGTTCTGTAGTGTGAGTCTTGCTTGTGTCAAAATTTCTGAACCCTGGCTTTTTGGACATGCAATAACAGGTCCTGCACCTGCTACCTTACACCTTCCCCACTGGCTCCCACTAAGGTCAGGGAGCTGGCAGGGACCATGGGGGCATGGAGGCTCCCCCTGCAGTCCCCAATGCTGTACGCTGGGTGTCCTGGGTGGGCTCCAAGGCACCCAGCATCAAGAGGCTGGATCCCTGAGGATGGGGTCTCTGCAGCCGAAATTGGCCCAGGGAAGGGGGCTGTGTGGCCCACCTCCCCTTATGTAATAGAATGCCCACTAGACATTTACCCAATTGAGTCGCACTTACCAATTAACCAGTAGAATGTACTCCAGTTGGGTAGTCATTTCACAGAAATTAAACCTTAACGAGAAGCACTTACATCTGTAAACAAATCAGGTGCCCCAGTTGAAGCTCCACTTCTGTAAAGCACACATGATTCTAACTTGTTGGGACTGGTGAAGGCAAAGCAAGTATGTTTCCTCTCGTATTCCACGCTGAAAAACATTCTGGTTCTCCCTTTTAATTACCCTGAGTATGCCAATGTCCAAAATCATCTACAAAATCCGCCCGTTTGGCCTGCCCTGTTTTCCTTAATTAGTAAGATAATGGAGTTTGGTCCTGGGACGGGGGGCAGCTGGACCCAATATAACAATACACTAAACAATTTGCTAGCCCTCCCACTTATTTCGTCTCGCTTACAGCTTATGAGACTCACAAACAAAAGACCAGATCACTTTGTTTGTATGGGTAATTTTATTTAACCCTTTTACTCATGTTTTTTGTTGAAATTTATCAATTTCATGGGCAAGAAGAACACTTTATATACACTTACACAAAATACAAAAACATTTATACATATTTACACCTACTAGACAAGTATCACATATACTATGTATCAACCAATAAGCAACAAACTTCTCATGCGAATGGTATTATCAACTCTTTGTAGGAAAAATAATTGATTTTTGAGAGATAGTCAAACCACTGTTAACCGAAAAGGTTTACAAGAAATGTCTACAGCAGTAATCAGAAGACAATTCACAATTATTTCCAACAAAAGATGATTGAACCCAAAGAGGGCAATTATTCAGGATATCTATCTGCCGTTTTGCCGACGCGTTTCGAATCTGTGATTAGTTACAGATTCTCCTCAGGGCTCTCTCAATGTTTTGATTCTGCACAAAAAAGAATAAAAAATGAAGTTTGTTTTAAAAGTTTGCGAGTTATTTTAGCAAAAGACCCCCTGATCTTGCTACACTAAAACAAGTTGATTACCTTTATGTAGGATGCGGTGGGCTCTCGTGGATCAGATTGGGCACGAGGGGCTGTGCACCACAAATCAAATGGAATGGAGCTTTAATTCTGTAAAACAATAATTCACAGACTTACAAGGCCATCTAAGGCGGAACCGAGTGATTGCTACAGACCCAAAAGCGGCACGCTCATACCTCAATCGAGTCTGGCATTGATCTCTACATCAATTCCTCATTCTGATCGTTTTATCTAATTCATGCGACCTGTGAAGAATAAGGGTCGCGCTCAGTTTCGTTCTTAATTGTGACACTAGGACATTTATGGAAGTGAAGTGGAATTGTTTAAAAGACACATACCTAAGGTCTCAGATTTTTGCACAGGGCGGCGGTCGCCATGCCGTGTGCTCGGTTTCTTTGTAAAATCCGATGTCAATTGGTGGCGGGAATGCGTGTTCCCTCTCCTTTACAACAGCGCTGCTTTCTCGCGCTGTAAAACAAAAAAGGGAGGGGTAGGGGTTTACTTAATCTTTGGAACGGAGCGTTGCCAGTGAAATGATGATTCATATCATCGGAGCATCACTCACACTCACCTTACTATCGCACGGGCGAACCAGGAAATGCTTGCGTTGAAACCGCCTGGTGGCTGTAGAGGGCTCATACATCATAGCGAACCAGGTGCGGGGCATTCTGGGAGTTGTGGTTTGACAAGGGGAAACATTACAGTCTTGAAATTTCAGAAAGTGCGTTTAACCCCGTTTGGGTAGTGTTAAACTTTAGTATTAGGTAAGCTTCTTTTTTCAATAGGATTTGATCTACGTTGACCCCTGCTTTCAGTTGATTAATGTTAAAGAGCACGGTCCACTTGAACTCGTTTTCGCCGTGTTGTTTATCGGCGAAATGCTGCACAAGAGGCGCAGTTAACACTTTGTTTTTCACCCGCGATCTGTGCTGTGTCATGCGGGTATTGACCTGCTGATTGGTCTTACCAATATAGATTTTATGGCAGGGACAAGTTATGGCGTAGACAACATTTTTTGTCTTACAATTGGTAAAATTGGTGTGAGACCAAGTTATATTGGAATGTTGAAAAGTCGTGCCCTCAATGGTTGTATCGCACGCGATACAATTCCCACACCTATGATGCCCTTCAATGGGTTTTAAACCCCATTTAGATACCAAGTCACTTTTAGGTTTTACTAGTCTGATGTCTGCACGGACTAGTTGTTGACCAATGTTCTGATTCCTTCTGAAGGCAAATATTGGGCGAGGGATAGGTGTCTCCAATTGTTCCAACAAATGCCAGTTTTTTAATACCATTTGGCGTATGTTGTGAGTTTCGGCACAGAATGTCGTCACGCATACTAAGTTCTCAAGATCACGTTTAACCTTTGTTTCAAGGAGGCTCTCCCTTGGGGTGCAACGTGCTCTTTTGAAAGAGTGTTTAAGAAGCTTTTTGGGGTATCCCCGTTGTGTCAGTTCTTCACAAAATTTTGATCCATAACACAACTTATGGTCACCATGGACGTGACGTCCCTTTATACCCAGATACCGCAAGACGAAGCACTGGAGGTTCTGGAACTCTATTTAGACCTAAGGGAAAGACCACATAGAGTCCCAACATCGTTTATTTTGCGATTGGCTGAAATAACCCTAAAAAGAAACTATTTCCGTTTTAACAACGACTTCTTTATGCAAATCAAGGGCACCGCGATGGGGTGCCCTTATGCCCCTGAAATGGCCGTACTTTATATGGCAGAGTACGAGAAAAAGTATGTGGAGGCTGACAACCCTTTCATGAACCACATTGTGCACTGGTATCGTTACATTGACGACGTGTGGCTCCTGTGGCAGGGGAGCCACTCGGAGTTGAGTGACTTTCACCAGTGGCTCAATAACAGACACAAGGACATTAAATTTTCAATTGACTCAAGTAATGTCAAAATGACATTCTTAGATGTGGAAGTAGGAGATGTGGATGGGTCCCTGAAGTCCTCACTTTTCAAAAAAGCGACAGACCGGAACACCATACTCCATTATGGGAGCTCACACCCCAGGAACTTAAGGGCAAACCTGCCATATGGACAACTCCTTCGAATTAGGAGGAATTGTTCAGAGTTGGCAAAATTTGACCAACATGGATCAAAAATTTGTGAAGAACTGACACAACGGGGATACCCCAAAAAGCTTCTTAAACACTCTTTCAAAAGAGCACGTTGCACCCCAAGGGAGAGCCTCCTTGAAACAAAGGTTAAACGTGATCTTGAGAACTTAGTATGCGTGACGACATTCTGTGCCGAAACTCACAACATACGCCAAATGGTATTAAAAAACTGGCATTTGTTGGAACAATTGGAGACACCTATCCCTCGCCCAATATTTGCCTTCAGAAGGAATCAGAACATTGGTCAACAACTAGTCCGTGCAGACATCAGACTAGTAAAACCTAAAAGTGACTTGGTATCTAAATGGGGTTTAAAACCCATTGAAGGGCATCATAGGTGTGGGAATTGTATCGCGTGCGATACAACCATTGAGGGCACGACTTTTCAACATTCCAATATAACTTGGTCTCACACCAATTTTACCAATTGTAAGACAAAAAATGTTGTCTACGCCATAACTTGTCCCTGCCATAAAATCTATATTGGTAAGACCAATCAGCAGGTCAATACCCGCATGACACAGCACAGATCGCGGGTGAAAAACAAAGTGTTAACTGCGCCTCTTGTGCAGCATTTCGCCGATAAACAACACGACGACAACGAGTTCAAGTGGACCGTGCTCTTTAACATTAATCAACTGAAAGCAGGGGTCAACGTAGATCAAATCCTATTGAAAAAAGAAGCTTACCTAATACTAAAGTTTAACACTACCCAAACGGGGTTAAACGCACTTTCTGAAATTTCAAGACTGTAATGTTTCCCCTTGTCAAACCACAACTCCCAGAATGCCCCGCACCTGGTTCGCTATGATGTATGAGCCCTCTACAGCCACCAGGCGGTTTCAACGCAAGCATTTCCTGGTTCGCCCGTGCGATAGTAAGGTGAGTGTGAGTGATGCTCCGATGATATGAATCATCATTTCACTGGCAACGCTCCGTTCCAAAGATTAAGTAAACCCCTACCCCTCCCTTTTTTGTTTTACAGCGCGAGAAAGCAGCGCTGTTGTAAAGGAGAGGGAACACGCATTCCCGCCACCAATTGACATCGGATTTTACAAAGAAACCGAGCACACGGCATGGCGACCGCCGCCCTGTGCAAAAATCTGAGACCTTAGGTATGTGTCTTTTAAACAATTCCACTTCACTTCCATAAATGTCCTAGTGTCACAATTAAGAACGAAACTGAGCGCGACCTTTATTCTTCACAGGTCGCATGAATTAGATAAAACGAGCAGAATGAGGAATTGATGTAGAGATCAACGCCAGACTCGATTGAGGTATGAGCGTGCCGCTTTTGGGTCTGTAGCAATCACTCGGTTCCGCCTTAGATGGCCTTGTAAGTCTGTGAATTATTGTTTTACAGAATTAAAGCTCCATTCCATTTGATTTGTGGTGCACAACCCCTCGTGCCCAATCTGATCCACGAGAGCCCACCGCATCCTACATAAAGGTAATCAACTTGTTTTAGTGTAGCAAGATCAGGGGGTCTTTTGCTAAAATAACTCGCAAACTTTTAAAACAAACTTCATTTTTTATTATTTTTTGTGCAGAATCAAAACATTGAGAGAGCCCTGAGGAGAATCTGTAACTAATCACAGATTCGAAACGCGTCGGCAAAACGGCAGATAGATATCCTGAATAATTGCCCTCTTTGGGTTCAATCATCTTTTGTTGGAAATAATTGTGAATTGTCTTCTGATTACTGCCGTAGACATTTCTTGTAAACCTTTTCGGTTAACAGTGGTTTGACTATCTCTCAAAAATCAATTATTTTTCCTACAAAGAGTTGATAATACCATTCGCATGAGAAGTTTGTTGCTTATTGGTTGATACATAGTATATGTGATACTTGTCTAGTAGGTGTAAATATGTATAAATGTTTTTGTATTTTGTGTAAGTGTATATAAAGTGTTCTTCTTGCCCATGAAATTGATAAATTTCAACAAAAAACATGAGTAAAAGGGTTAAATAAAATTACCCATACAAACAAAGTGATCTGGTCTTTTGTTTGTGAGTCTCATAAACTGTAAGCGAGACGAAATAAGTGGGAGGGCTAGCAAATTGTTTAGTGTATTGCTGTTTTCCTTAATAGCATGCAAAGGTCTTCCTGCCTTTCCCCACATTGAAGGACATTTTACCAAAAAGCCCCTCAGTGCGTTTTCTGCTGATTTTGGTGAGGCATTCTTCATGCAGAGGAATACGAGGACATCTTCACCAAACAAAGAAGCACTTACTTCATAAAGTTAAGAGGCAGTACCCTTGTTTGGTGTAGATTCCCCTCTTTGAAGTTTTGTTGTCTACTCTACCAAGGATTCATGTTATCATAGATTTGTGGATCAACACCTCGAGGAACAATCACATTTCCGAAATTACATACACACAAGGTCACTGGAGACATTTCTTGATGGTCCCTTAAGCAGCTGTAGTGTAGATTATGCACTAGACATTTACCCAATGAGGTAGCACATACGTATTAGCCAATGCAAAGTACTCCACTTGGGTAGACATTTTGTGCTAAACTGTGGATTCTTGTTGGATAAAAGTGCAGGGGAGGTTGCTTTCTGGCCCAGTCACTCACACAGCTACTAACACACCCACACAGACACTCAGACACCCACTCAAACACCCATTTAGCCACTCTCACATACACTCACAGACCCACAGAGACACTCACACATCCAGTCAATAGCACACTCGCTCATGTACCCACAAAACCACTCACACACCCACTCAAAGACCAATACAGCTACTTACACGCCCACTCTCACACCCACATAACCACTCACACACCCATTTACAGACCCATGCAGTCACTCACAAAACCACTCACACACCCACACAGCTAATCGCACACTCACTCACCCACTCACAAATCCACTCACACAACCACTCACACACCCTCAAAATTATTCACACACCCACTCATTCACCCATACAGACACTTACGCACCCAGTCGCTGACCCATACAGCCAGTCAGACACCCACTTACACACCCACAAAAACACTCACACCTAATAACAGACCCAGACAGCCACTCACACACCCACTTACAACCCATTAATCAACTCACACACACACTTACTCACCAACCCATAAAGCCACACACACACCCACTCACAGACAATACAGCCACTTAAACACCCAATCTCAAATGTTACGTTAGGAAATAATATTTAAAAAAACATTGAATTCACACAAAAAATCCAAAGGTTACTGGGACATTATAGTTAGGAAACAGCATTAAAAAACATAGAAATTAACTCAGAAAACCAAAGGTTACAGGGATGTTATAGTTAGGCTCAGATTTCATATGTACAAAACCGCATAAATTCAGCAGTTATAACTTACCCTGCAATGTACTACTTATGACCTTACATATTACATCACTCATGACATGGTCAGTGACATCACTGATTACATCAGGACACATATTAAGATTGAAAAGGTTGGGACTAAGGTAAGACTCCTGAGGCACTCCACAGCACAGGGAAAGAGTGTGAGAGTACAAGGATTGGTCTAGCACCTGGAAGGGTCTGTCCTTCAGAAAAGAGGAAAGCCAGTTCAGGGCATGGCCGACGACACCCACTCTAGATATCCAATGCATGTGTATTGCATGGTCTACTGTGTAGAAGGCCACACTGAGATCTAATAGAATAATGACTGCTGAGCCTCCTTTGTCCAACGGGGAGTTCCTCAACTAAAGCTGTTTCTGTGCTATGCTGAGATCTAAATCACATATGAATGGAATGGAGGATTTTGTTGGGTCAAGCTAGGTGGACAAATGTTTGTTGACATGTTTTTCCAGAAGCTTTGAGGGCCCTGGTAACAGCGAGAAGTGCTGGGGCAGAGGAGATCAAGCCCAGTTTTTTTAGGAGAGGCTTAATCACTGCATGCTTCCATTGCTGGGAAACCTGCCCTCTGGATAGGAAAAGGTTCAATAGCTCCACTTAAGTAGAAGCAATGCTGTCCAGCCCTTGACAAAGGATTTGTAATGGGGCAGGGTGAAGCGGGGAACCTGATTTAACTGCGTTTAGACGGTTGGTGAGGAGGCTCTCTGTAAGGTTGGGGAAAGCCTTGAGAGTTCTCTCAGACTGCACTAAAAGATGATCACTGCCTAATGGTTCCTCAGCAGTAGTACCGGCAAGAAAAAGAGTGTAGATGTTAAGGAACTTATCACGAAAAAGGGAGGCCAAGTCATCACTACGTTCCGCTGATGCTTTCAAGGCGGATTCAATGGATTTAGGTTCTGTGATGTTCTTGAGAATCTGGAAAATATTCTCAGGGGAATTAGCTGATTCCTCAATTTTGGTGGCAAAATAGGAAGTTTGAGAGACTTTTATTTACGCATGACAGCTCCTAATTGCCCTCCTACAATTAGCCTTACTAACATTGTAATAAGACTTTCTTCAACGTCTTTCAAGACTCTTACATTCTTACTTTAGGGCAAATAAACTGGCATTAAACCAAGGGGATTTCTGTCCCTGCTGGGTGGACTTACACTATCTTTCAGGTAGAACCAGGTCCAATGAATGGGAAATCCAATCTTTGAATCTGGAGGTGGAGGATGTGATGCTGTCCGTCATGTTGAGTCTGGTAGCCTGGAGTGCAAGCAACCAGTCGTGTCCATTTAACTTGGACCAATGATGTTCCAGCCCAGGATTTGTTTGCATCATAGAGAATAATTGTTCAGATACTTGAAAGCATTCCCTATTCCTAGTATTCTCAAAGTCTGTTTCAGGGGAAATACAGTACCCTCACATTTCAAAATTGACCCGAAACACTATCATAGTGATTAATACCCTATGGGGCCTGATGTTTGTGTTACCCCAATTTTACATCCTATAAAAATCCAATTGAATATGGGATTCTAACTGTTTGTTTTGGCTCACTTAGAATGTAAGGGTCTGATTGGTGCGCCACAAGCCTGCCAGTTCAGCGCAGGCCTTGCCCTTCTTTTCCTTAGTGGAGGACTGCCCATCATATGTAGAGATCCCTAAATAAAAGCTGGAATCTTTGTGCTTTTTTAATGGATCCGTATCTGTGGTGACTCTATTGAATGAACTGATCTTTATAGAGTGGGTGCCATGTGTGGTGTGCCCATTCAGCAAAGTTTTTTTGTTTTCTGAAGAGATAACAATAATGACCCTGACACACAGGGAGGTTTCTTCCTGCACTTGATGGAAACTGTGAATTGTCCACACTAGCAACCACCATGCCTTGTATGGCAGTCTCTGATAGGGAAAAAGAGTGGCAGTCACCTGCCACAAATAGGTCAAAGTGATCATCCTTTGACTTGGAGGCCAGTAGCAGAGGGTCTCCAAGGCCAAATGTTAAAATTTGTGGAGTTAACTGATACTTTACTGGTTCCCTTGGGACTACCAGAAATAGGATGGTGGCCCTGAAGCAAAAGAGTAATGTATCAGGCAGTCTGCTCTAAGTAGGGCAGCTGGTCTGATGTACTTACACCAACCACCACATGTCCCTCGGATCATGATGTAAGCTTTCCGCAGGTGGGGCGAACAGGAACACCGCGAGCGAAACTTAGTATGCAGACACTCAATTTGGTGGAATGGGGTCTCTGCCAGGTTTGTGGTGAATTACTCTGTCTGCCAAACTTAGAATTAGGACCCAAGCTTCCCCCAAAGAACTTGAACTATCAATAATGTATTGTTAGTAATTTTATTGTGCTTATCTAGTGCTTTGCACTAAACTGCTATTCAAAACATTATATTCCACAATAATGTTAAAAAGGTTACAAAAGAACACAAAAAAGTAAAAGGAGTCAGACTGAGCAGAATACTAAGGTGATAGGAATTAACAAATTACCTACTTTTCCAATATTAAATGTGCACAATCAAGAGGACAACTTTGATCCCTGACATTTTGCAAATTTAGCATCCAATCACTCATCTTCTTTTCCAGGGCTTGATCACTGAGATGGCCAACACCACAAGCTGGCATGAGAAAATCAAGACCAACATCCTGTGGAATTACAATCAGGCTTCAGACCAAAAGGAATAACTAAAACAGCAAGCATCCCATTAGGTAATGACACACTCCAAATCACCAATAACAAGATAGATAGATAGATAGATATCTTTTATTTTGGCAACCAAGCTGTAAAAAGTTTACATAAGTAAGATTAATAGCAAAAATTATCATACATATCTAATTTTTACATATGGGGAGATACAGATAAAACAATCTTGAAAAGGAAAAATAGCAGCTAACAAATCATTATTAATGCAATCGATCAGCCATATTGTTGCTATATAATAGTTCTATTTCCTTATAAAATAAGAACATATTCTCTTGTACAACAAACAGTCTAAAAAGAAAGGATATCATATAATTACGTATAAAACACGTTCATATGTCAATCTAAAAACAATTCATAAAAATATGGCATCAATCAATATCCTTGGAATAATGAGAAAAAAAGGTCACTAGACAGTCTGTTTACCTTTTGCTCAACAATTTAACTATCATAGCTAAGAATTATCTATAGCCTTCTTTCTTAGTTTCCTCGCTCAATACAGGTACCGAGATACCGCGAAGGCTAGTTGTTCACTAGTGTCACTCTTTAAGAGTCTCATTGTTTCACAATAATGTCTCAGGTCCACGAGTTTGCATACAGCTATGAGCCATTTCTTTCAAGTGAACCTATATAAAGAGCAGAAAAACATAAAATGGACCTCCGATTCTTCGATAGTAGGGCAGTTAGGACAAAATTTAGAATGGGAAGGCACATTGGTCCATTTCGTAGTGTGAATTCTCAGGTGTAGAAGCCCACATCTAAACTGAACATATAAACGTTTGGACTGGAAGGGATACATTCTGTCCATGTAGGGTTCAAGGCCTCGGACACACTTATGATTTCAAGAACTGGCCTGTCAAGATGCTATCTGGGTATGACTGCCTCCCAGTATAACTGTTTTGCTTTTTGTGCATCACCCTTGACAATCGACTCAGGGGATGCCCATAATTCATCCATGCCTATTCTAGGTGATGTTTCTTTAATATTTTTCAGCCATGGAGTGCACACTGACAATCAACACCTATTAGGTCTATAACGCAATCTCTATAGGTTCCTAATTCTTGCGTAGACCATAATCTGATCCAATATAACAATTGTTTTATGAGGACTGTTAGGTGTATAGTGTTAGGTGCCTGGTCTAGTCTTAGTGGGATAATGGGCGAGCTTGGTGGGAGTTTAAATAAGCCCTTATTAAACTTATTTTCATTCTTAGTTAGGGGCACCGAGGCCGAGGTAGCATAGCCCCATATCTCGCCCCCATATATCACCGATGGTGATGGTGATATACCGTAAGAAGAGGGGACATCGCGCCTCCTGATGCGGCCCTGTATTTTCTCCCTATTGCAGTGGCTTTCTTTCGGAGTATGATACTGCTTTTTTCCAACTGCGGGCCACTTGTTTGGCTGTCGATTAGCCTCACCCCAAGATAGTCGATATGGGACACTTTTTCTAGAGGAAGTCCCTCAAAATTCATGTTGACACTGTATTTTTTGTGGGGGTAATAAATTACTGCAGTATCCTTGTTCTTCTTGACCGCTCAGCTTCTCCTGATTTACCAGGGTCTGCTCATCAACATGCCCACAAGAAAAAGCTTTAATAGCATCATCCAGCAATTGTTTGCCTACCACATGATAAATAGATACCAACTTACCCAGCTAAAGTCCAAGGCTCCTCAAACCTCTTGATATGACCTGCAGCATACAAGGAAACTCCATCCTGTCACCAGTAACGACTACCAGAAGCACTCGCAGGTGAACATCCACCTTAAAATGGATGACACGCCACCTTACTTGATGGTCTCTTCTTTCAAAGCCAGTACCCGTTTGAAGGACTGCAATTCATCTAATAAATTCTGTATGTTAGAGGTATATATAAAGGTAAACCCCCTGATAACAGAATATGTAAATCCTGGGATACCACCACAGAATATCAACCGCACCCCAACCAAGATCTTTCACTGCAGATGCCACATATACATGGCAGAGGTCTGGGCAGTAAACCAGTTGGATCCCAGAAAGGTCAATGAAATGGATGCAACACTAAAATGGCAGACTGTACTTCAGGGCAGGCACTACTGTTCCCAACAACTAGACAATGCACCCAGGAACCTTCTCTTCCTGCATGGGTAGACTTGTGCATGGTTTCTCTGTTGCACACAACACAGAGCGAGTGCAAACTTTAGAGTGTGCAATTATAAATGTGCCTATTGATTGGAGAATGAATTGAAGTGCAAACTGGGAAATAGAAACTACAAAAGAGCATGGTTACTGTTGTGTTTTTTTGCTAGACAAAATAAACGTATGCTGAAAGTGTATAACTTAAAGTATGCTTGACATGAAGCAAACATGTAATTAAATTGTAAGGTAAAATGTAGAATGATTATTTGTATGTAAAAAATAAGTATTGTGCTATATTGCTTTATTCTATGGATATGTAGCTAGGTCTTGTAATAATCAAATAAGGGGTCACTGTTCCATCGGTGAATGTGCAGTGGAGTCGCAATGTAAACAACAGGGAGGGAGGGGAAAGACACTCTTTGTCTCTTGTTGCCCTCACACACCCCGAAGGATGTCTTGCTTCATCATCGGGCGGTGCTCCTAGTTGGGCGGAGCTGCAATGCCCAACGGCTCCCCCGAAGGGTCGCTTTGGCGGAGATCTTTTAAACTCGTAAGTGCTGCTTCGGGGCATTGGCCGACGGCAGCACTACCTCCCCAGTGCTGCGCACGTCCATTGGACGTCCATTCAGCACTAGTTCCAATGGACAGCGCAGCACTGGGGAGGGATATTTGCGCCGCATCTAAGGTGTTAAGAGAACAGCCGTAAGATGAGTGCGGGTATGTGGGGAGGGTCCTACTTAGTGATGGTGCAAGTGAACAGTGGATAAAAATGGCTAGGGGTACCAGAACGCAATGATCTTAATAGTGAAATGTGGGTTCCCCTGTCATGCTAAAAAAACGATGAGGTTGTGTGTTACAATGTGGGTATTTAATGTACCCTAGGTAACATAACGTGCGGTCAGGTCGACATGTTTCACGCTAGCGTGGCCAGATTGATCCAGTGCGCTTCTTCAGGATCAGTGTGAAAACCTAACAAGACAAAGGTTGAGTGGTTTTTCAAAGTGTGTGTATGTGTAGGGGATGAAATACTAACCCCCAAAGTTAGAGGTACACGCGGTGCTGGGCTCCTATTAGAGCGCCTCAGTGACCAGATAAATTATCTTCCCTCCAAAAGAACCTTTGTGAAAACTGAGAAATACTCCATGGGTGGCGGCGTAGGTTATTACCGTTGGTTCACAGTGTTTTTGCAGGTCAAACGGTGCTTGTATGCACATATCCTCCATATGAACCTATCCTCCATTCGCCTGCCGGGTTGGCAGTGGTGACCGTTACGCCGTCGTAACGTTAAATACCCCCGCCATATTACGATAGCGGTGGGTATCACTGCGGATGCAAAGTCCGTCTGCCTCTTTTCCGCCAGTCGGCAATCGTTACAATTGTTGGCCGGGTGGAGCTGGGCCAGTAATATGGCACCTCCAGCCATATTATGTTGCAGGTGGTGAAAGGCCTTTCCATGGCGGCGATGCCGCCATGGAAAGGCTGGCGGGGATTGGCTTTGGGGGCCCATTGGGGGGTTGGAGGGGTGCACTTGGGAAGTACCCATGGTCCCCCCCTGCAGTTCCCTTCACCAAGTGGCCTGCCATGTGGTGCAGGGAAATGCTGTGCATGCCCTTTTACCAATGCAGACGGTGCTGCAGCCAGCAGCACCCTCTTCAATGGTAAATGGCCAGGATGCGCCCGCCAGTATGGCGGGTGCATCCTAATTGGGCCAGTGGGACTGCCGCATGTCTGGCGGTTGGTCCCATCACCGTTATGGTAGCAGGCAGACTGATGTCCGCCCGCCATAATAATGAGCCCCTATGTGTCTGGTTGCATGGTTGCTTCCTGAGGAGACTGACAAAGTTCCTTACCCAGCTCACTGGAGACCCCCAAAAATTTCATGGCAACTTCAAATAGTTGTACTACTAGAACTTTCGTCTTCCCTTACAGTACACATATAGGGCCCCATTAGGATGTCGGGCGGATCGCCACCACCATGCGGGCGGTGGTGATCTGCCTGACATCCTTCCCCGCCCGCCACCCATTTAACCCCGCTATATTACTATGGCGGGGGAACCGCAGCGGACGGAAAGGCCGTCCGCCACTTTTCCGCCTGGCCAACAAGTTGACCGGGCGAAAAAGAGTTTCATATGGTGGCGGTATCTGTTAGACACCACCATCCATATCAGGGTGTGTGCAGGAACATGCTTTTGCCACGGAAAGGCATGCAGGAATGTCTTGTGGGGGCCCGTTGCGGGCACCCAGAGACTCCGGGGGGGGTGGGGGATGCACATGGGGCACTTCACTGTACAACTTGGCAGGCACCTCACGGTGCCTGTCACGTTGTGCATTGAAGTGCGCAATGGGCATTTTTAGCATCACCGCCCGCCGCAATGTTAAAAATGCGGGATGCGCCCGCTAGTGTGGCGGGCCCATCCTAATGGACTCCAGGGGACCGCTGCCCTTATGGCGGGCGGTCCCGTTTTACGTCGGGATGGCGGGCAGACAAAGCCTGCCCGCCTTCCTAACGGGGCCCATAGTCTCTCTCTTTTGACATACAACATGTGGTTTGCCTTTTGGCACACCACCTTTGATTAATTTGTTTTGTACAGTCAAGTGCTATGAACCCGACCTGAACAGAAATCTAGCTGAAGTCAAGACTCCCTCTCTCATTTGATGCATGGATTATTGGAATACCAGGCAATGCCTCAACAATGCCCATCTGATGGTTTCTATCTGGGCATCACATCCTCTTTTTCTTCAGTATATCTGACGTGACAGGAAATGGAAGTGGAAGCTCTTATGGCTTTACTTTGACCTATCCCCAATCAACTGATGCTTATCAAACTGATCAGCCTGGCTTCAGCCTCAAGGAATGCAAAAATATTCTTAGAATAGCCAATGGTTATATCACAACTGTGCAGCACACAGCTCTGATGGGTTCTTTTTTTAACAGGGGTCTGGTGTTGCAGCCAGCTTCACAAAGACCCCCATTCCAAAGGTATACAGTTCTTGGACTTCTTGGTTAACACTGTCACTTGTGTGGTGAGCCTTTCTTCTTTAAAATGCTCCAAACTCAGAGAGCACACATGGACTTTAGGCATCTAGTCCTCTTCTATTCAGGTCATCTTCTTGGGTCTGCTTCCCCACACAGCTTTTCAGTTCCTCAATTCTTTACACCTTCTTCTATACAGATTAAGGGCCGGATTTAGAATTTGGCGGGCGGTTCTCATCAGTCAGAGTGGCGGAGGACATCACATCCGCAACCCTGGTGGGACTATTGGCTGTCAAATTTAGAGATCACTTGCAGCCCAGCGGTGAGCTCTGTATCTCCAGAGGAAATCCCAACAAAGTTTGGTGTGTGTTGGTGGCTGTCCACCAAGCTTTTGTTTTTTCAAAAACAATCTCCGTCAGTGGAAAGCTTTGACCATCTATAATGTAAACTTGTCCAGCTTGCTATAAAATGTAGATTTCCCCAACCACTGATGTTTAGTCACCAAAATTCTTGGAGTAGCTGAAGTGACATCACTCACCCATGGACCTTAATGACAACAAAGAAAGTGAAATCATATGACTTTTGCCCCTGAATCTTCCCAGGAAGTGATGTGACATAGCCTTAATCCTGATGACATCACAGCAGTTGACATTATTTAAGTTCTATAACTGCATGATTAATATATAAAAATAAATAATACACATTTATAATTGAGGCTTCACCAATATTAGGGTTGGGACATAGTTTTCCTGGGTTTGATTGCTTGTTTTCATGTTTTCATCTGAAGAGGATGCAGAGCTTCAAAACACAGAACAGCACTGGGAACGTAAATTATTTATACCACAAAGTGTAATGATTTAATAGTTTCCCTAGTGTATACTGGAACAAGAAATGAATTAATAAATCATAAGGAGAAATAAAGCGATTTAACACAACAAAAACAGTAGTAATTATGCCCATCTGTATTAGTTGGTATAGACCACACATTACGTATAAACTATGTCACGTGTTTTAATTATTCCTTATTTTTAATACATTTTGATTTATGATGATTTGAGAAATTTGTTGGAAAAATGTTTTTTTATTTAAGCATACATTGTATTGATGACTGTATTTATTTTACAAAACCTTAAGGGTAAAGTCCAGGCCCCAGTGGTTGTTGGAGAAAGTAACAACTGATCATCAAGACACTGTAGGGCATATTTACAAGGAGTTAACGCCACCAGAATGTCACTTTTTCCAACATTCTGGTGCCGTTAACTCCTTTCCCTTATTTACAAGGTGGCGTAAAGCCACTTAACGTGGCTTAACGCCGCCTTGTAAATAATGTCCCTGGTCATGCAGCACTTAAGAGTGAAAGGGGCGGGCAATGAGTGTTGCAGTGGGCGTTCCACTGCAACACCTATTGCTTTTGACGCTGCACCATATTTACAAAGTATGGGGCAGCGCCAACAATACCGCTAGGGAATACCTGGTCTTAGGCAGGCGATATGAGGGGAAATGTTGTATTTCTCCTTATATTTTGCTCTTTCCACATGCGCTGCATTCTGCAGCACACATAAATAGACCAAATGGCCTGTAAAAATTGTTTATGTGCAGGAAGGTGTCCCTCCCTGCACATAAAACATTGCCCATGCAGCTCAGGCACACTAGCAAAATGCTGCTAAGGTGCCTGCGCTAGTGCTAGGCAGCCCTTTTAGCACCAGCACTAGGGGTAACGCAGGGGTGCGCCGCACTCTAGCGAATACGGCGCATCCCTGAGTTTTGAAACTGTCAGAGCGCTGCGTTACCAATTGTGGCGTAACACTGAGCTCCGCCCGTTTCTTGCAAATATGCCCCTGTGTTTGTTATGTTCTTTCAATGGTGGATGGTGATCTATGAAAGTGGTGAGATGTAATAGTTGCCCGTAATTGCAGTGACCGATTGTGCCTGACCTTTTGTAGGGGAGGTGCATGACGACCCCGCCCCCCACCCCAAGAAACGTATATCAAACAAAATGGTGTCAAACTGTGAATTTTAAAGTTCAACTTTCAACTAAATGCGCTCAAAACCATAGGCTATGTAAAGGCACTCATTAAAACATTCAAACCCTTTCACAGTGTGCCAAACCAATGAAAGCAGATGCCTCTCAGAAGACGACCACTTTTTTTCAAAATTAGCTATGGGTACCTCCATATGCCGAAAATTACTTCCATTGCGCCAGTGCCAGAATGTTGTCATAGATGTACAACATATGCCATGGGTGCCCGCTTACACCAAAAATAACATACAGTATGCCAGTGATATAATTCTGGAATAGTGATGTCCATACACCATAGGTGAGTTTTATGTCAAAATTTACCTGTAGTATGCCAGGCTGGGCATTTTGTCCTTTCCTATGCCAAAGATTTGCCTCCATTGTGCCAGTGCCAGCATTTTGTCCCTGATGACGTCTATGCCAAGAATTTCCTCCAGTATGCCAGCTCCTTCATTTTACCACAAGTGCCCATATGCTATGAATGACCTCCAGTATGCCAGCACCTGAATTTTGCCATGGGTGTCCCATAAGCTAGGTAGAACCTCTAGCATGCCAGCACCAAGTGTTACTTCTAGCATGCCAGTGAAAGTATTACCTCTAGTATGCCAGTGTCAGGATGTTGCCATAGGTACCTGCCATGCTAACAATTGGCTCCAATATGCCAGAGAGGCCCTTTTTCCATAGGTGCCTCTGTAAGCCAAGAACTACCTTCAGTATGCCAGGGCCAATTGCAGACTTGCATGCATAACACCATATTCTCTTTCAAGCTACTTACTTTCACTCACACTCCCTCACTCACTCTCAGTCATTAATTCTCACTCACTTCCACTCACTTATGCATTCACCCTTACTCTTTTGCACTCAATCTTACTCTCACTCACTCATTCACGCTCACTTTCTCTCTTTAACTTGCTCATTCACTTACACTCACTAGCAGTAACTTATACTCTCAGATACTTATTCTCACTCACTCAGAATCACTCACTCTGACTCACTCACTCTGACTCACTCATTCTCACCCACATATACAATCAGTGGCAGTCACACACTCTCAGCCATTCCCCCACATTCCCCCATACTCCCCATCACTGAATGAATGAATGAATGAATGAATGAATGAATGAATAAAATATTTAATAGAGCGCACTGCGGCCTAGCGGCTTCCTGGCGCTAGGGACCTGATCAGAACTCACAGAGGAGACCCAGGGAGACTAGGAAGGGAAAGCCTGAGAGAAAAGAAAGGTTTTGAGGGCTTTGCGGAAACGAGTGTAGATAGGGATGGAGCGGATGGAGAGTGGAAGACTGTTCCAGAACTGGGGGGCCAGGACGGAGAACCGGGTACCCCCCGTTCTGGATTTACGGAAGCGAGGGATGTACAAAAGAGAAAGAGAAGAGGAACGAAGAGAGCGGCTAGGGGCAAGAGAGGAGATGAGAGAAGTGATGAACAAGGGGCAGAGCGGGAATGAGCCCGAAAGGCTAAGCAGGCCAATTTGAAGAAAAATCTGAAACGGACAGGAAGCCAATGAAAAGACTTGAGAACCGGGGTGATGTGAGAAGATTTAGGAAGGGAAAAGATAAGGCGGGCAGCTTGGTTTTGAATGGCCTGTCAACGGCGGGATTCGTAGGCAGGTATGCCCACGTACAGGCCGTTCCCATAGTCAAGGCGAGAGGTGACAAGGGCCATGACTATGGTTTTTAGTGCGTCGGTAGAAAAGAACCGTGAAATTTTCCGGATTAAACGGAGGGAAAGAAAACAAGAAGACACGACGGAGCTGATCTGACTATGCATGGATAAGTCATGACTGACTTTGATACCAAGGGTACGAACAGAGGAAGCGGGCGAGGGAGGGGGACTAAAAGAAAGGGGTCAATGTGCAGGAGACCAAGGGTTCGAGGGGCCACCAGTGAGGACAAGTTCCATCTTGTCTGGATTGAGCTTCAAGTGGTTAGCGCTCATCCAGTCATAAATAAAAACTAAAGTGGAACGAAACTTGGGGAGAGAGTCAGGGGTAGAGGAAAGATCAAAAACGAGCTGGAGGTCGTCTGCGTAGTTGTACACAGAGACCCCCAGCTCAAGAAGGGAGGTGATAAGGGGATGGATATAAAGATTTAAAAGGAGGGGGGAAAGAGAGGAACCTTGGGGGACACCACCGGTGACTGGGCGGGGAGGTGCAGAGAAACCGGGGAGATGAACTGCCTGGGACCTGTCTCGAAGGAAGGACGCGAGCCAAGAAAAGGCCGCGCCCCGAATGCCCGCTGCGCTGACACGGTCGAGAAGGATGGAGTGGTCAACCGTGTCAAACGCAGCGGACAGATCGAGAAGGACCAGGGCTTGAGGGAGGTTAGAGTCGGCCTTCCCCTTGAGCTCGTCCAAGACTGCGAGGACCACCATCTCCGTGGAATGGCCCGGGCGGAATCCCGCTTGATGGGATGCCAGGAGGCCGTTCTCCTCTATGTAAGTGGAGAGGCAGGAGGTAACATGGGCTTCAAGGATCTTGCCGAGATAGGGAAGAAGAGAGATGGGTCGGAAATTGGAAGGGAGAGAGGGATCCAGGCCGTTTTTTTTTAGAACGGGAAGGACTATAGCGGATTTAAAAGAGGAGGAGACAGAACCAAGAGCCAGAGAGGAATTAAGAAGACCAAGAGGAGGGGCGGGACAGTTAGAGAAGAGAGTTTTGAGAATGCGTGCCGGCGCGCAGTCCGCGGGAGAGCCAGACTTGACCTTGACCAGAAGTTTTAGAAATAGATCGGTAGAAATAGGGGGGAAAAGAGCGAAAGAGGAAAGGGGGGGAGTAGAGGCACATGTAAGAGGGGGTTGAGGCACAGTGGGGATGTTGGCTTTGATCTTCACGATTTTGTCGATGAAAAAATCATTAAGTGAAGAACAGAGGGACTGTGAGGGGACCAGACTAGGAGTGGAGCGATCAGAGGTGGCAAGATTGTGAACCAAAGAAAAGATTTCCCGAGATTTATTGGCCGAGAGAGCTACTCTCTCAGTGAAATATGCGGTTTTGGCCGCTAGGATCGCTTTTTTATATTCAATAAGGAGTAGTTTGTATTTGGCACGCAGAGAGGGACAGTAGTTCCGTCTCCAATGGCGTTCCGATCACTCCCTCATACTTATTGTAACTCATCTATCCTAACATCCTTACTCATACCCTTGCAGTTTCTCAATTTATATCACCAATTCACGCTCACTCTGGCTCACTCATGCTCACTTACTGACTCTCAGTCTCATTAATTCTCGGTCACTACGTCACTCACTTTCACTCATCACAGCCACTCACACATACGTGCTTATATACAGACACACGCGCTCACACATATACGCTCTCTTGCAATAATGCACTCTCACTTGCAGGTACCCAACATACATATTAACGCATTTTCTTTTTACTTAACTCTGATTCGAGTGAACGACCCATTCTAGCTCCTGGTTCTTCATTTTTTTTATTACACTAATAGTGAATAATAAACAATTTGTATTCCATATAATACCTAATTATTATAATAAATAATGGGCAGAACACAAGGTGGATGAAACCCTGATCCTGATAAGAGAGTTACAGGTAGATGCATCAAGCATTTTTGCGAGCGCAAACGGTGTGAATCGCAAAAATCAGCCGTTTGCACCCGCAAAAATGGCATTTGAGATGCATCAAGGGTTCATGCACTCGCAATTTAAGAATTCGCAAATAATTGCGAGTTCCGAAATTTCGATTGCATTTAAGGAATCGCAATTTGCGATTCCTTAAATGCAATACATGAACCATTCCAAGATTGCGAATTCGCAATCTGGGGTCGCTATTTACCGCGAAGTCAAACATTGTGGTAAATAGCTAAAACTTAGAAATATGCACTTTAGTGAATGAATGGGAAAGCCATTCCTTATTTGCGATTAGCAATTAGCGAATCGCAAATAAGGAATCAGTGGGAATCTCAAAAAAAATTGCGATTCCTACATGCATCCCGTTTTGCGAGTCTTTAATAGCGAATCTTTAAAAATTCGCTATTAAGGACTCGCAAAACATCACTTTGATGCATCTGGGGGTTAGTGTGTTCTTGCCACTGATTTTGGCACCTCTAAGTAAGTATTTTATTTGCGCAATTAATTAAAATCATTGCAATTTGTACAGACAATAGTTGCGATTAAAAGAAAAAAGAAAGAAAAAAGAAAGAAAAACTGTAAACACATAAAAGAAGGGGGAGGTAATTTTGGGGATTAGAGTTCATTCTTGGGATAATAAATGAGGTAAGCGGTTGCAAAGGCAGTGACAGTTTTCACAAGGAGCAAGCCAGTGGTCACAGCTGCGACCCCCAGTGACCTCTAAATGATGTTCGTGCCCGACCTCTTTGGAGGAGTCATGATTTTAATGAAGACACAGAGGCTAATACAACCCAATCCATTACTGTCCCATCCTAATTTCTTTCTCTCTGCGTTCCACATTCCGAGCTCGCACCTATAGTCTTCTGGTGGAGCAAATTGATTTAGCTCCTGTGTTTCTGCTCCTTTATTCACTCAGGCAAACTCGTGTCTCTTATTCCCAACAACCAGAATGAAGAGTGTTTTTACGGACTGGTTAGTCTTAATTTTATTTAGAGCATCAGAATGGGAAACAACACTTGCAACTTTTACAACGCACTACCTTAACAACTAAACTTTTACAATGCAACATCCATTACAACGCATACCATTACAACGCAACCATTACAACGCATGTCACTACAACGCATACCACTACAACGCATGTCATTACAATGCAGTCATTAGAGCGCATACCATTACAACGCATACCTACACTATCCAACACTTACCCTACTGTTGCACCCCCTGGAGTTAGAATAATAATTTTTACCCCTACACTATCCAATACTTACCCTACTGTTGCACCCCCTGGAGTTAGAATAGTAATTTTTACCCATACACTATCCAATGCTTACCATACATGCAATGTAATGGTATGCGTTGTAATGGTATGCGTTGTAAATGTAGTATGCGTTGTAGTGGAATGCGTTGTAAAGGTAGTTTCAAAGAATTAGTTGTAATGGCATGCGTTGTAATGGAATGTGTTTAATGGATGTTGCGGTGTAAAAAATGCGTTGTAAAGGTATGCGTTGTAAAAGTATGCATTGTAACGACATACATCCCATCAGAATTTGGGGGCTCCATTGAATATAAACAAGTTGCTGAGGGCCAATAATGGCTGGTATAGACCTTTTCCTCCAACATTCCACTGATCTTTCTGTTTCTCCCCGTTTATTTTAGAACATTCTAACCTCAGCAATGGAATGCTGTATTAGCATTATAACACTTCAGCCTCGGACTCTACTGGTTGTTAAAGGCCCTCTCCCTCATTATAGGCCCTAGTTGCAGGAAGGGAGACTTCAGCTGCCTTTAAGGCCCTCGGAGGTGGGCTCCAATGCTGTAATGCAATCCTGATTCCCTACCCCGACCTGGGCACCTTGGCGTTTCTTTTGTATTCCGTGTTATCTAGGCTCCTCTGCATGGCTGTGCCGCTAAGTGGGACGTGTCACTTCTCTACCACTGACAGTCAAGACAACAGTGCGTGGATAGCCCGTTCCCTTCAATAAGAAACCAGTCGACATAATTATGGGATGGCGGGGATTGCTCCGGCACCGCCGCCTGCATGATAATTTCCAAAGGAAAAAGAAATGAAGGTCTCCGGAGATTTATCAAATAGAAATGTTGATAGGTAATTAAATCAAAATATAATTAACTCCGCGAAAAGAATGCCTTTCATGCGGGCGGTACTTGTGGCGTCTGTGACAGATGGATCGTCAACAGAGGGGCTTTAAAACGATACAAACCGGGTCTTTCAATTCTAACAAAGCACACGCGAGCCTCTTGTTGTGTTCAAGCATTTCAAGGCTGCCTCCAGCATTGAGCAAACGAGTATAGTTAACCACGGGATACGGAAAGACAATTTCATAAAGCTAGTACCACAGCAAGTGATTGGGATATATGTGCAGTTTTTAGAACCAACACCAGTACAGTTCAAACGTCAGAGTAAAACAGGATAGGTACTCTCATTCTGATGTCACAGTGATGCTTGTTTCCCTGACGTCACAATGCTGTGCTCGTATACATACACATCTTTGCCTTTGGCATACATGACGTATTTTACTCGTATAGATAAACCTATTTGATGTGTTATAGGTGACGTCACAATTTTCTGCTCGTATATCTAAACCTCTTTGCCTTTGGCATACATGACGTCTTCTGCTCGAATAGGTAAACTGAAAATAGGTTGACTTTGGTATAGGTGAAATCACAATCTTCTGCTCGCGTAGGCAGACCTCTTTGGAATAGGTGACGTCATAATCTGCTCATGTAGATAAACCTCTTTAACTTTGGCACAGGTGACGTCACAGTCTTCTGCTCACATAGATAAACCTCTTTGACTTTGGCGTAGGTGACGTCATAATCCTCTGCTCATGTAGATTAACCTCTTACTTTGGCGTATATGACATTGGCATTGCAGCTTGCGTAGATAAACCTCATTAACTTTGGCATATGTGACGTCACAGTCTTCTGCTCACATAGATAAGCCTCTCTCTGACTTTGGCGTAAGTGACGTCATAGTCTTATGGTCATGTACATAAACCTCTTTGATTTTGGCATAGGTGACGTGACAATCTTCTGCTGGTATAGAAAAACCACTTTGACTCCCGTATAGGTGACGTCACAGTTTTCTGCCTGTATAGATGAACCCCTGTGCCCTTCTCTCCACAGGTTCTTCAATGCCATGTAGGAAATCAGGAACAGACTCACCGTGCATCTGCATCATTAATTAGCCTTAATCAGGGAAAGGGGGAGGGCACAGTGGCTTGTCACTAATTTGAATCAAAACGGAACTGAGACCTTGCCCACTTCCTTATTTTTTTTTAAGTCTGGCCTAGAGACAGTTGACTTGTTGGTCTCACATGAAATAAAAAAAATCATAAATAAAGAATACTTACACATGCATACACATATAGAGGGGTTTTGGATTAGCCACCTCAATCCATTGGTCTGCTTAACTGTCTTTCACATTTTGCTTCCGCCGAAAAAGAAGTGCACTGCGGTATTAGGGCTGGTGGGCCAATGCTTTTTCTTCCACTCTTTATCCTTTTTATTTTTTTTGTCACCCTTGTCTGTGGCGTGCAAAAAAAGTAACAGTGATTTCGATATTTGTTTTAAGTACACCCACACTGTTCTATTAAAAGGATATGCAATGCTCTTAAGTGGTGCCATATTTTTTTGTGGCAATGCTCACAATAAGAATAAAAAAAAAAAAGCAAATCCATCACTGATACCAGCTGTGCGCTCTGCCAGTCCCCGAAGGCCGACTTCTTTCATATGGTATGGCTGTGCCCTCTGATTGCCCCTTACTGGTTCCGGGTTTTCGCCTACCTATCAGCGGTTCTGGGAACTCCCATACAATTATTGACTAAAGTGGCACTGCTGGGGGTGCTTGATGGACTGGGAGGGTCTTGTGGGGACAGAACATTAATTGAACCCATGACTCTTGTAGCCAAGAGACACATTGCTGGCGCTTGGAGGCAATCCTCCTCACCGACACTGAAACAATGGCAGACTGGAATGGATTGGTGCGCTAAACTGGAGGAACCTATGTACATTGCCTGGGGTTGATCTGCAAAATTCTCCAAACTTTGGGATAAATGATGAGAATACTTTGGATAATCTTCATCATTAGATTCCTTGCGAATCACGTAATTTAATCTTTGGGGGCGGGGGGATAGGCAGGTGTACAGATAGGATGGGGACTGATGGCTTGAAGCACCATTACTGTTGCATTTCTTTTTTACTTTTTCCTGTTAATGCTGTTTTTTCTCTGAAATCTAATACAATCTGTTCATTAAAGAAAACATGGTACTATTCCCACTCCAGCTGAACCGACAGTAGGGAAAGCAATGAACTGGAGTGGGAGGGTGGGGGGTAGATTTATTATTGACGTAAAACAGAAGCAACACTGATAAAAATACTGGACTTTGGAGGGGTGAAATGTACTATTTCAAATCAAACCTGAGCAAGCATAGGGAAAGCACTAGACTATGGAGGGAACATATTAACATTTCCCACTCTAATTTGAACAACAGGAAGGAAAGCAATGGATTTTGGAGAGGTCAGATTAACTATCCCCACTCCATTGTAAGCAACAATAGGGAAATCATTGAAGTTTATAGGGGTTAGATTTGTTATTCTTATCCCATCTAACAATGGGTAGGCAAAGTGCTGTACCTTGAGGTGGTCAGATTTACTGTTCACACTAAAATGTAGGCAACAGTTGGGAAAGCATTGTACCTTGAGGGAGGAAAAGTAGGAAAATTGTTTGAAAAAATTGATCTTTATTGTGTAATGTTTTTTAAATTCACAAAATTAACCCTCCCACGCTCATGACGAGCTCAGCTCGTCATGAGCCACGGTTCTCGTGTGCTCATGGCGAGCTGAGCTCGTCATGCCTGTTAGAACGCTCGCACGCTGGGCAAATTCCCCTGCTGTGCGAGCGTTCTAATGAAACGGGTGTGGTCATGACGAGCTCAGCTCGTCTTGAGCAGACGACCACCGTGGCTCATGACGAGCTGAGCTCGTCATGAGCACCCGGGCGCTGTGCTTGCCCCCCCCCCCCTCCCTCCAGCACGGCAGGGGAATATGCCCCGGAGCCGAGGGGTTAAAAGTTAATAGCAAACATTTGATCAAATAAAATGTCCAATAAAAACGGTAATTAAAAAAACTATTTTTACAACCCAAAACTCTAAAAATGCACTTAAACAAATAATATAAAAACATTACATATTAAAAAATTACCAACGTACACGTTATTTGGAAATTAGAAATACTACAAAAAATTTGAGTGGAAAAGTTTCCCACCCTACTCTCCTACAATTTAAAGAGCCCCACAAAAAATGTGAAATGATAAAAAAAAATCACAACAAAAAAATAGTACATCCAGAAAAACAACATAGCACATTAAAATAAAGGAATGAAATTAATTATTGGTATTAAATAATTTGCATCAATAATATCATTATCCAATTAAAATATAAAAAAACTAAATAATTCACAAAACTAAAAATTAAATAATTTATTAATTAAAACAATTGCATGACTAATAATATAATTGACCATTCAAAAAGAAATAGCAATGTGTGAACTATTAATCAAATAATCTAACAATAAATTATTTACATAATTATTAGTTCAATTAACCAATACGTTTAACAAATTGTAAAAAAAAGTTAAAAAATTGTTTTTAAATGTGTACTTAAAAATCTTCCCACTCTAAACTCCCCTAAAAACTAAGAAAACTGGCAATAATTTAAAAAGATTAAAATAAACTCCAAAACAAGATTTTAAAGTATTCCTAACATTATAAAGTAATTACAAAAAATACAGAGAACTGATATGAACGTTTTAATAACTTAAAAAACACAAATTCATAAAGCATTACAAAAAATAATATTATATGCAACTATATAAAAAAAATGAAAATAATATTCGTACCTGCAATATTCTGTAACACAATATTTTTGTTACCCAAATATTTTTTGATGATACTTGTGTGACATATTTTTGACACTAAATTATCGTTGTGCACTGTGAGACAGTCCACGTTATATTCAGTATTTTGTGCATCCATACCAAAGTATCATATCCATCATAGCAGAGATGGCACCTCTCTGAGGCATAACAGGAAGACTTCGATTTTCAGTGAGCCTGAATGCGGGGAGGTATTTACTACACCCAGTTATTACTGATACCCTAGGGATTGGTGTTTATCTGGGGCTGCAAATGCTTATATTCTGAGCTGACACTATGAAAAAAAGGAATTACATGCAAACATAACTTCTTACAGCACCTATTTCCACACAAATTAACGTTTTCTCTCAAAATTTCATCAGGTTTGACCTGTCAAAATTTACCTTTTGAAAACCGTGGGTAGTGCAATAATCACTGCGGCACAACCAAGAGTTTGTGCACGGAATTCAATTTTACGGCCCACTTATAATCAGGACCTAACAGTTTGTCTAGCTCCCAACCCAGAAGTACAGAACCAGAATGAAATTGGGAAGGTAGAAGTCAGAAAATCTCTTGGTTGCCAGAGTCAGAGATGCCCTGACCTTAGTGCCTCAGAGTCAATTTACTTGGGATGAAGTGAAAAGGGGAGCACTGAAGGAGAAAGACTATTTGCAGAGCTCAGCATTGATCGGTGGCCGTCTACCTCTGGAGAAGTAAAACACAAACTCCCAAAGATGCCACCCACTAATCTTCCTACCGAACCCCTCAACCCAAAGATGTGCAGGGGAGGTGCTTGCTCATCAGATTTCACCAGTCCTTCCCCTGTTCTGAGGTACTGATCCTACAATGGCCAATGTCAACATTACATGCAGAAAGGTCATAATGGGAGCACTCGAAATATGGTGTCTCATATTTAAAGGAGAAATTTCATGAATGGAGTCAGAGGGTTACAAACTTATCTTCAGAAGGATTTCCGCAGATGGACTACTATATAAAAATGTCTTCTCTCTTCTCGGCCTCATAGAACTGGTCGAAGAATGCCAAGCCTGTGCATCTGGGTGGAATACATATCCTTTTAAGCCTCAAATCACATGCATTCTTAGAAAAACGAAACCAGAGTTCTACAGAGAGAGGTTGTGCTATTTTTTGGCATATAGCACTAGGGGCTAGGCCCCATTTAAGGACATGCTCTGCATTATAAATGTTCAGTAAATATTGTGGCTCCAGATATCATTGGATATATAAACCGCAGGAATGAAAAGCAATGATTTCGCAAGGACAGTTACAGGAGCCAATTGAAAAGATGTGTGGGACATGGGTGGAGCTTCAAGACCCTACCTCAATACAGCATGCCTCGCAGAGCAGCGCATGCACTCACAGTCCGGCTTCCGAGCCAACCACAGCACCGAGACTGCCCTCATCGCAGCCACTGACGACATCCGCGCCCTGCTCGACAATGGGGAAACAGCGGCCCTCATCCTCCTGGACCTCTCCGCAGCGTTCGATAATGTCTGCCACCGCACCCTAGTACAACGCCTCAGCAACGTCGGAATCCAAGAGAAGGCACTGGAGTGGATCATCTCGTTCCTCACCGGAAGAACCCAGAGAGTCCGCCTCCCCCGTTCAGATCCGAGGCCACCGAAGTCATCTGCGGCGTACCACAAGGATCATCAGTCAGCCCCACCCTCTTCAACGTTTACATGAGCCCCCTCGCGGCCATCGCACGCCAACACAACCTTAACATCATCTCCTACGCCGACGACACCCAGCTGATCCTCTCCCTCACCAAAGACCCCGCCACAGCCAGATCCAACCTACACGAAGGGATGAAAGACATAGCCGAGTGGATGAAGAACAGCCGCCTGAAACTGAACTCAGACAAGACGGAAGTCCTCATCCTGGGATCATCACCCTCTGCCTGGGACGACTCCTGGTGGCCCCCGGCCCTGGGCAGTGCACCCAAACCAACGGACCATGCACGCAACCTGGGATTCAGCCTGGACTCCTCCCTCTCGATGACCAGACAAGTCAACGCCGTCTCATCATCGTGTTTCAACATCCTTCGCATGCTCCGAAAGATCTTCCGTTGGATCCCCACCGAAACCAGGAAGACGGTCCCCCAGGCACTCAACACCAGCCGACTGGACTACGGAAACACTCTCTACACCGGAACCACGGCCAAACTGCAGAAAAGACTCCAACGCATCCAGAACGCCTCCGCACGACTCATCCTGGACATCCCCCGACAGAGCCACATCTACGGACACCTGAGAGAGCTGCACTGGATCCCCGTCAGCAAAATAATCATGTTCCACCTCCTCACCCACGCTCCCAAGGCCCTCCACGACCTGAGCCCAAGGTACCTCAACAACCGCCTGACCTTCTACACTCCCACCCGCCAGCTACGATCAACCAACCACGCCCTCGCCGCCGTTTCTCGCATTCGGGAGGAAGATCCTTCTCCTACCTGGCAGCCAAGACCTGGAACTCCCTTCCCATCCGCCTCGGTCTTACCCAAGACCACCTCTCCTTCAGGAAGCAACTCAGGACCTGGCTGTTCGAGCAGTAGCGCCCCCCCCCCCCCCAAGCACCTTGAGACCCTCCGGATGAGTAGTGCACTATACAAATTTCTTGATTGATTGATTGATTGCACTGCCCCAGCTCAACCTAAAAAGGCAACAATGCAGTAAAAGCATTTCTATCGCCAAAAAAATAACTAAACCGATGACACTGGATAGAATTCAGTTTCACTCTTTTCACTGCAAAAGGACAGTTTTGTAGTTCACCGGATAATTGTAAAAAAACACCATTTTCAATTTGTAGAAAAGAATTTGTCCAAAGGGGTTCTCTTTGTGTTTTCATTTCACTCCAGGAATCACCGAAAGCTAAAGTGAAAGTAACGCCAATCTAAAGGAAAAACATCGTCACCCTCTTTTTAAAATGATTCTAAAAGAAAAACAAATATCCAGGCAATTAATGTAGTCACTAGTGGCTATAAATGAAAAAGCTAAAGTTTTATATTTTATTAAAATGTAATTATATAAACTTCATGGAACAATGCATCCAGTGTTCATAACATTAATAACAGGTGAAAAAATATCCTTCCCTTCTCCTTAGCAACTAAAGAATTCAAGTTGAAAACAAAACGTGGGTAAAGATAAATTGTATTTATACAGCAGTGAGGGTAAATTTCATTATGAAAGTCACATGATTTGTTTTTTTAATAAATATTTAATGAAAAGCAATTATAGCCGTTATAATTATCACTTTTCATTTCTTACCTATTTAATATGAAGAAATTATGACCAAATCTGGCGACAGAGTGCTCTACATTACGATGACAATTTCGATTATAAGACAGAAATAAAGAAAAAAACACTACGATAGAGCACAGCTTCAAGAAAATTTATCATAACAATCATCTGCCCATAAAAACAAAGGGCATAAACCATTCATAACTCAATAATAACAAGAACACAAAACCTGACCGCAAGATTTAATTGGCACGAAAGAAGACCTTCCCTCAGAAAAGGAGCTTTCGTGGGTTGGGAAATCTATTCAATTATCTGTCAGATATTGGCGAATAAAAATTTGTTTGACGGGTATCGAAGAGTTAAAATGTAGACCTAGCGGGGTTTGGTGGCTCAGTGGATTAATGCGTCCATTGTAGAGGCCTGTGTTTGACCTCATGGTCACAGGTTCAAATCCTGGTGGGTCCATTCAGCCTTTCATACATCTGAGGTCGATAAATTGAGTATCATTGAGTTGGGTAACAATGAACATCTGTTATTCAGCGCCAAGAAACCTCTCGGTGAACGTGCGCTTTACAAATACACATGTTATCTTACCTGTTTAAGTCCTCAAACCCGAGTTCAGGACAGTTCTGTTCCAATTTTAAAATAGATGTCGGGCAACAGAGCTTTGCTTTTCATTGGTCATATGGGATCCACAGACAAGACATAATTGGCCAGCCACAAGAGAAATTTTTTTTGCAGCCTCTGGTCCCTGCATCCTGCAAAAAAAAATGCAAAGGAGCCATAAGGTGGCAAACAGAGAATCCCCTGGCAATGTCTAATCAAGGTTGGGTGGGGGTTCTTTGGGGGTCAATCTGTTTTTAATGAAGTGTGTTTTTAGTGTGGCGTTCGCGGACCTTGTGACTGTATTTGTAAACCCTTAGGGGCAGATTTATGATAACTGGCGCATTCCCAGGGATGCGCCAGTTATTTTGCGCCGCTGCTCCGCCACCCATGGTGCGCAGCATTTACAATGCGGCGCACCATGGGGCAAAAACGGCACAGATGCGTGACGCATCTGTGCCGTAAAGGTGGCGCATTGCTGGAGTTGCGCCGCAAGCGCGACGCAGCTCCAGCAAGGCTCGGGGGTGCCCCATCTTTACAATGCAGCGTCAAGACCTACGCCTGCTTCAAGCAGGCGCAGGGTTTTGACGCAGCATTGGCCTGAAAGTGACTGAGTGAAATCTTATAGATTACACTCAGCCGCTTTTGCGAGGCGCACCTTCCCCGGAACGCCCACCCTGCGCCGGAACGCCCACAAGTGGTGCAGGGCTTTACAACGTGACGCATCTGCCTAGATGCGTCACGTTGTAAATGGGTCGTAGGGATGCACCACGTTTACGCCGCAGTTGCGTGACGCAAATGTGGCGCCTTCCCAACATAAATCTACCCCGATGTCCTCGGCGTACGCCAACCGTGTGACAGTGTTTGTGACCCCTTAGTCCTCAAAAAGTAATCAAAGAATGCACAAAACATTTTTTTCTCCTGTCGCCCATTTCGGGTACGCGGACCCACACCCCATTCCCCAAACCGGAAATCCATTAGGGTTACTGTACCTTGCCTCAGATTCATTTATCACAAGGCTTTGACTGGCAGAGGATAGGCCCTGGGACAAACAGAAGATGCCCATGGATGAAGGCCATATGCAGCCAAGGTCATCTGAAGGTCGTCTGCCTCCTTCGTTGGGCCAACTTTAGCTCAAAAGCACAACGCCACAGGTCCCTTCAGCTGACCACATCCTGTGATAGCACTACATAGCCACCCAGGCCTCTCTTCAGAACTCCAGTGCAATGAAGGGAGTCTACATTGCCTCTTCCTCCAGAGGTCAGTCCAGCTGGACTAGTACAGAGCACAAAATATCCCACAGCGGACTGAGGGTGCTGGTGCCCAAGCCCTGGAGAGAGTTCAATTGTGTCCATAAATACAAGTCAGGAGGGTGCATCCCAAGCTTTCTGATAGGGTTCGACAGCTAGGTCAGTCCTACTTCCTTCTTTCAAATCTCCTTCTCAGCTCATCTTGATTCTGCAAGAGGTGAAAAAGGGAGGCAGAGAATTCTGTCATTGGGGTGACCCCCATCCACTATAATGCTGCCACATCATTTCCCCACCACATAGTCACACGTATTGGAGTCAGCCTACTGACAATCGCACCTCTGTATATCATGCTTCGAATGCTTGAAGAATGAGAATCCTTCCGAAATAAATTTTCTTTAACTCCTCTTGCATCTGCCCAATCAGCTTTCCTCTACCCTTTCGCATGTTGAAGGGAATGCACTGAGTAGGAGAAGTAAGGAAGAACTCCAAACATATTCTAGAGTTAGACTAGATAGACCCAAAGGTATCTGGGAGGCAGGGAAAGCATCTAAGGGGCTTATTATGATGTTAGGTGGACTTACGTCCGCCCGACACAGACACGGATACAGGTCCGACCGACCTCTGGTCGGCCGTCACGCCCTCCTAATTACGATCAGACCACACATGGTGTGGTCGCATACTCACATTTCTCTATTGGAGCATGTGCTACGGCCCTAAACAAGCTTCCATAGGGAAATGATATGTTATGTTAGTTGATTTTATAAAGCGCCTGGCTGCCCTAACATCGGGGCGTCCCAGCGCTAGCGGACCAGGGTGAAGAGAACATGACGAATTAAATGGAGGAGAAAAGTCAAGCTTTAGTTAATTTCCTGAAGGCCCAATGACCTTGTGTGCTCCACATAGTAAGAGGGGAGGCATTCCACAAGACGGGGGCCAATGCTTCAAAAGTGCGTCCCCCTGCTCTTTGTCTGCGCACTCTGACATGCATATCGGCCGAAGATACATATGGAGAGCAAAGCCCTTGCAGAATTTGAGAGGCTTGGCGATGCAGGATATTATGCATAATACAGAGAGTCTTAAACTGGACTCTCTGTTCAATCAGCAGCCAGTGCAGATGGCGGAGAAGGTGGGAGGTATGGCAGTGCTTCGGAAGGTCAAAAAGAATGTGCGCTGTCGCATTCTAAACCGGTTGGAGTCTTTTGGTGTTTTGGGAGGTTGTGTTCATCCCTGCACTGAATGGCAGGCACTTTAGGGTGGCTGCCACACATTGCAAGGATCAATGGTGCCCCCTCGGCCTCCAACTGGAGGCCGCAAACAAATCTTGCTTCCGACCGGCTTTCCATGTCGGAAAGCTAGACATGGAAAGCCTGTCGGAAACCGAGCATCGTAAACCAGGCAGCATAAAATGCCATCTATAAAGACAGGCTTTCCGTGTCGTAAGGCCTGTCGGAAACCAAGCATCGTAATCCGGCAGCATAAAACCGAATCCATATGGAATACGGGCCGGTCTCCGACTGGCCATGGGCTCCTTGAGCCCATCGGAATCCAGCCGGAATGACCGGCTGGTTTCACTTCTGATCGCCTAAATTGTAATTAGGCGGTCAGAAGTGAAACCAACGATCTCAGTCGGAGACTTTCCGACCGAGTTCGTAATCGGCCTCCTCGTGTTAAAAGGAAAGGCAATAGAGGTGATGAATGAGGAAGTAAATGTTTTCCGTATCAAAAGAACTGAGCACGAACCACTGTATTTAACTAATGACAGTGAGACAACCACAACATGAGGGAGGATAAGAAGAGAAGGTGAAGAATAAAGAGAAGAGCCCAGTATTATCCATGTGTAGATCATACTAGACACCCATGAAGGACATGCTCCATGGAGAAGATGCCCTTGAAATACTCCCTTGTTCTGAGATGCAATGTATGGTTAGCCTGTACTATGCTCTCTGAGCAACAGCTCAGCTCCCTAACTGTTAAGGGACAGTACCCTGATCCCTGATCAAAAAATCTGATCCTAAGTAGGCCACCCTGAAACCATCCAATAGCTGGTTGCTTTGAGTTGCTGTAAATGTACACCTGTGAGCATAATTCTGTCTCTCATCAATAACCTGAATTAGGAACAATGGGAATGCCTTTAATATGGTGGCCGTATAGAATGAGATTAGACTACTAGAAGTGTGACTTAGAATGGAAGGCTGAATACTGGAGCAATGCTGAAACTTCAATTCCTTGAAACTGGAAAGTTGGGCTCAAATGGTAAGCTTTGGAAGATGCTGGAAGTGTCTGAGGCACCAAGGATAGGGCCAGGTTGAGATGCATGATGCGTGCCTCCAGACCTTAAGTGAAAGATAGGTTACCCTTCTGAGAACAGCAGGCCTACCTTCTCTGAGCAGTGGGGGTGGTAGGGTCACCTCTCCATTGAAACTCCACTCCTATCAGGAGAGATGAGAGCACCATCCACTAGCTAAAAAGAAAATCCTTAAATAAGATTTCAGGGCAATAAAGGGCTGGGGCTATCGTACTTGGCAAAAGCAGGTGTGGGCCCGAGAGGCATCCTCATCAGGCCCTATAAACGCAAAAATGAAAGCTGGAAAATTGTTGGCAAATGAAGACATAGTTTATTATCTATGAAGTGGGAGACACCGAGAAGAGGGTTGGTTGAGCGAATCTCCATATATGGGCATCAGCAAAGAATAGAGGGGCATGTTACCAAGGGCCATTATCGCCGCTTTAGCGAGACTTTTTCCCGCTACAGCGGCGATAATTTTATCACCCTATTACCTAGCTGTCGCTAACACCAGTTAGCGACAGCTAGTAGGAGATAGCGATCATCTTGGGGCCCACTTTGCATGTCAGCGATAATTATCGCTAATGACATGCAAAGTGGGCGTGCCAAGATGTTAGCAACTGGAAACAGTCGCTAACATCGCTATCTCCTATTACATACTTTTGGAAATATTCGCGCTAAGCGCGAATATCTCCAAAAGCTAACGCCTGCCCAGAGCAGTTCTTAGCCATGTTATCCAATGGTAAGTGGATAACATGGCTAAGAGCATTAGCTCGGTAATGCATGAATATCGCTGACTTTACAGCGATATTCATGCATTTCGGCCGATTTTTATCGCTTAGGAGATAAACCTTGGGATGTATGACATCACAACGCATGCTTTTACATCGCATGCTTTCACATCGCAACTTTTACAACGCATGCCTTTACAATGCATAGTGTTGAGGGGTGCTGGATAGTGAATAGTTTAATTTACTATTCCAACTCCAGTCCCCGTGGATAGTAGGGAAGGTGTTGGATAGTAAATTAAATCTATTCCCTATCCTAGAGCGCCCCCCAGCGCAATGCGTTGTAATAGTTTGCGTTGTAAAAGTTGCGATGTAAAAGCACTGCATGGTAAAAGTTGTGTTGTAAAGCATGTTTCCCTAAACCTTGATAATAGCAAGGTTTCTAAGCGATAAAAATAGGTGAAGCACGGCAATAAAACTATAGCCGCTAACCAAGCTTAGCGATAGTTATCGCTTATTCTTGGTAATATGCCCCAATGTTTGGAACATGTAGTGTTATTTGATAGAAGCAACTAATAAAACAAAAAAGATGTAGACGTGCAGATGCTGAGGGATGGACGTTCAGTGTTTCCTGGGTGTTTTCTTTGGATAGTGTCCTCTTTGCCACACTCAAGGTTTCCTGTGACTTGTTGTAATTCCTTCAAAGAACGGTTCATGTCTGATAAGGGAGGCAAGGAATCACTAGCGACTTTTCACTAATTGCCAGGCCTCACCAGGTATCACATTTAACACTCCTTCTCCTCTTCCATTGGTGTTGAACCATTGCCTCTCTGTGCACTTCCTCTTTGTATCTGGGCGCTTTATGTTACTGTCTGATGACACCCACATCACTGAGCCTGGACAAAATGTATCTTTACCACTTGAAGCACGAAACTTTCTAAAAGTATTTGGTTAAGCAACTGTGAATTTGAGCAAAATATAAGAAGTTTCATTAATTACGTAAAAGGAATGTTGTTTTTATATTGATAAGGTGTCTTAACAGTAGCAGAATATATGACGTTATAACGCAAACAATTACAACACAAGCCTTTACAACGCGGTTTTTACATCGCAACTACCATTACAACCCATGATTTTACAAAACATGCCATTACAACACATTTTGTAGAAACTAACATTAGAAACGCGTATGCGTTGTAATGGCATGCGTTGTAGTGGCATGCAATGTAAAAGCAGTTGCGTTGTAACAGCTGCGTTGTAAAGGCAGTGTGTTGTAATGACTGCGTTGTAATGGTTGTTTCCCCAGTAGCATCATAACTTGGCAATTACTTTACGATAAACCTGACTGACTTCTCGCATTGCTTCATGTACAGAATTTTTTTTCTCTTAAATGTTTTTTTTAATTAATTGACAGTTTCTGCTGTGTGCCGCAAGTGTACACTTCAATCCAGGCCTGTGTGGACTTCCTCTCTGATAGCCTCAGGCTCTTGATCTGGTTGAACTTCATATCGATGGTCCACGACACAATAGCTCTCAGGCTACGTTGAATTTGAAATGTTGGTGCAAGAAAAGTCACTGATGCAAGAGGAGAGCGCTCAGATGGTCGGTTAGGACAGGTCTGTCTGGACATCTGTGCTGTGGTCAGCTTGGTGGTTCTGTCTCACCTGAAGAGCGGAAGAGTAACTAGGGGCATACAGGAAGAGATGTCATTAGTAATTATCTTCCAGGAAATTTGGATTTTCAGAACTTTCCTCAGTCACAAATAGCTTGCATGGCATGTCAGTGTGTGGGAGTGTTGATTCCACAGCTGAACTTCACATGTTTCCGCGTCATTCCATCATGTTGATCAGAGAATCAGAGAGGATTGGCTCAATCCGGGATCCTGAAAGGGACAGAGGGACATTAGTGGATAAAAATGTAATAGGTTTGTCAAAACGATTGCTAGCTCTTGTTATAAGTAATAGCTGCACAGTCCAATGAAAATGGCCCAGCCAACTTCTAGGTGCTGATGTCAGTGTATACATCCAGACGATGAACCAGAACATTAGAGTGGACAAAGGTCGCGTAGACCTTGTGGCAAATTGAGTGATTGGAACATTCAACATATTTCTGGAATTTACTAGCAGAGATGACATAAAGTTTGCACTTTTGTGATGCTAGAAATTTACATAATCTACACTACTTAATTGTTTGCACTTGCAATCTTTGCTATGCATTGCGAACTGCTTTTATAACTTCTCCTGGTCGCATAGTTATCAAGTGACCCTCATTTTGCCCTTACTTTCATTAAATTAAAAAAAAGATCTTCCCATCTAACGCATTTCAATAGAAAGTTCTACTTGGCCGGCATTTCACTGTGTACCAAACATTTTACCTGTCCATGTGTTTCCTTGCTATCCACCACACCTCTTCTGAAATGGTTTGTTATACTACCTCAAGACATTTTAACACAATCTTCGTATATATGGACACACTTTTTGAACAAGAAGCAGGCTCAGTAAATAAACGATATCTTGTGACATTTGCAGGTCACACGTTTGAATCCTGGCAAGGTCAACATAGCATTACACCCTTCTGGGGTCACTGGACTGGCTACCATTCAAATTTAAAGTGGTAACACCGCTTTTATAAAGAGCTTAAAAACAGAAATGTGCTATGTAGCGCTACAATAAACAAGGTATTTTATCCTTAGCATCATTGATAAAACTGTTCTTAGACAAACCTACCAAGCACAAGAGATTTGGTGGTTGTAAATAAAAATAGTACATTTTACTCGCATCACATGAATTGCACCAATCTCAGGCAATGTTTCACTGGTGAGGGTAATTTTGCACAGATGGTTGACAATTTTGAGGCAGTCTTGTGCAGACAATTCACCAACTAACAGGTACAAAATCCCTTTTTAGGTCTGGGCTAGCGTAGGCTGCACTTGCGCAGTCTTGCTGGCGAGATTTTATGTTTCTTAGTAGCGAGGGCATACCCCCCCCCCCCCCCCTCTTCTCCATTGGCTGGCTTCCTAAACGGCGGCCAGCCATTGGAGAAGAGGTTTTTTTTTTCAATTTAAGCCCCGTCTTTTTCGGATTGAGGGGTGTGTTTTTTAGGTTTTTTTTTCCACAGGGACGTTCTCGTGTTTTTATTTGTGTCTGTTGCTGGGATGTATGGAGCGATTTTCAAACATCTAAGGTAAGCTATCTTGTTTATTTACATTTCTTGTTTTCTAATTTATTTTTTTGTGTTTCTTTTTCAGGTCTACCCCGGCCCGTGTCGTCGTCGTGCAGCGGCGTGCACGAAGTGCTTCTCACGGTATGTATGCTGTTGTTTGCGGGTCTCAGGTAAGCCATCTTGTCTTTCTTGCTCATCTAATGTATTTTTTTCCTTCTTTTCCTGGTCTACCCCGGCCTGTGTCGTCGTCGTGCAGCTGCGTGCATGAAGTGCTTCTCACAATATGTATGCTGTTGTTTGCGGGGTCTCAGGTAAGCTATATTGTTATGCTTGCTCATCTAATGTATTTTTGTGTTTCTTTTTCAGGTCTACCCCGGCCCATGTCATCCGCGAGCAGCTGCGTGCACAAAGTGCTTTTCACGGTATGTATGCTATTGTTTGCGGGTCTCAGGTAAGCTATGTTGTTTTGCTTGCTCATCTAGTGTATTTTTGTGTTTCTTTTTCCGGTCTACCCTGGCCCGTGTCGTCCGCGTGCAGCTGCGTGCACGAAGTGCTTCTCACGGTATGTATGCTGTTGTTTGCGGGTCTGGGGTAAGTTATCTTGTTTATCTTGCTCATCTAATGTATTTTCGTGTTTCTTTTTCAGGTCTACCCCGGCCCGTGTCGTCCACGTGCAGCTGCATGCACGAAGTGCTTTTCACAGTATGTATGCTGTTGTTTGCGGGTCTCAGGTAAGCCATCTTGTCTATCTTGCTCATCTAATGTATTTTTGTGTTTCTTTTTCAAGTCTACCCCGGCCCGTGTCATCCGCGTGCAGCTGCGTGCATAAAGTGCTTCTCACGGTTTGTATGCTGTTGTTTGCGAGTCTCAGGTAAGCCATCTTGTCTATCTTGCTCATCTAATGTATTTTTGTGTTTCTTTTTCAGGTCTACCCCGGCCCGTGTTGTCCGCGTGCAGCTGCGTGCACAGAGTGCTTCTCACGGTAAGTATGCTGTTTTTTGCGGGTTTTAGGTAAGTTATCTTGTCTATCTTGCTCATCTAATGTATTTTTGTGTTTCTTTTTCAGGTCTACCCCGGCCCATGTCGTCTGCGTGCAGCTGCGTGCATGGAGTGCTTTTCACAGTATGTATGCTATTGTTTGCGTGTCTCAGGTAAGCTATGTTGTCTTGCTTGCTCATCTAATGTATTTTTGTGTTTCTTTTGCAGGTTTACCCCGGACGGTGTCCTCCTCGTGCAGCTGCGTGCATGGAGTGCTTCTCACAGTATGTATGCTGTTGTTTGTGGGTCTCAGGTAAGCTATGTTGTCTTGCTTGCTCATTTAATGTATTTTTGTGTTTCTTTTTCAGGTCTACCTCGGCCCGTGTCGTTGTCGTGCAGCGGCGCGCACAAAGTGCTTCTCACAGTATGTATGCTGTTGTTTGCGGGTCTCAGGTAAGCCATCTTGTCTATCTTGCTCATCTAATGTATTTTTGTGTTTCTTTTTCAGGTCTACCCCGGCCCGTGTCCACCTCGTGCAGCTGCGTGCATGGAGTGCTTTTCACTGTATGTATGCTGTTGTTTGCGGGTCTCAGGTAAGTCATCTTGTTTATCTTGCCCATCTAATGTATTTTTCATGGGTTTTTTTTCAGGTCCACCCTTGCCCGTGTCGTCCTTGTGCAGCAGCGTGCTTGAAGTTTTTTTCACAGTATGTATGCTGCTGTTTGGGTATCTCAGGTAAGCCTTCTTGATTTTCTTGCTCCTCTAATGATTTTTTTTTTTTTATCTAGGTCTACCTCGGCCAGTCTTGTGATTGTGTTGCGGCAATTTAAGGTAAGTTATCCTGTCTTTCTAGGTCTGTGTTGTTTTTTACTTATCATTCTTTTTTGTAAAATATTTTATTTTACCTAATATTGTGTTTTTGGATGTGTTGAATATTGTTTTGTGAGCTGTTAATATGCTGTTTTTTTTGTCGAATCAGCAATACTGCTACATTTTGATAATACTAGAAGGAATCGTACTGTCGGTCGGGCCGCGGGCAGTTTCAGGTAAGTCTATTTAATGTTTAATGTTTGTATATATTCTGTTTAGAAATTATGGTTTAGTTTACATTATAAATTTGTATGCTTTAATGTATTTTGCCTTTTTTATCAATTGTCATTGCTTAATGTTGCTTTTGTTTGTCATCATGTTTTGCGATCGTGCAGCTGTGTGTTAAGGTAAGTTTTTCTGTCTTTCTAGGTCTGTGTTGTTTCTTTACTCATGTTTCTTTTTTGTAAAATATTTTATTTTACTTAAAGTTGTGTTTTTTGATGTGTGGAATATCGTTTTGTGAGCTGTTAACTTGCATTTATTTTTTGTCGAATCGGCGATACTGCTACATTTTGATAATTCGAGAAGGAATCGTACTGTCGGTCGTGCCGCCGTCAGTCTCAGGTAAGTCTATTTAATGTTTAATGTTTGTATATATTCTGTTTAGAAATTATGTTTTTGTTTACATTATAAATTTGTATGCTTTAATGTATTTTGCCTTTTTTATCAATTGTCATTGCTTAATGTTGCTTTTGTTTGTCATCATGTTTTGCGATCGTGCAGCTGTGTGTTAAGGTAAGTTTTCCTGTCTTTCTAGTTCTGTGTTGTTTTTTACTTATGTTTCTGTTTTGTGAAATATTATATTTTATCTAAAATTGTGTTATTTGATGTGTCGAATATTGTTTTTTGAGCTGTTAACTTGCGTTTATATTTTGTCGTATCGGCAATACTGCTACATTTTCATAATTCGAGAAGGAATCGTACTGTCGGTCGGGCTGCAGGCAGTTTCAGGTAAGTCTGTTTAATGTTTAATGTTTGTAAATAAAATGTGTAATTGCATATTATTGGTTGGTTTACTAATTTTTTTTTGTATTTTGCAGCCGGACAGCAGCATTTGGCAGAATAGTTACTCGTCACTTTAAGGTCAGTTTTTCTATTTTGTTATAATTTTTAGATTAATGTATTTGTGTTTTATTCTATATTTTTCTACTTTTTACTTAGCTTTTTTGTAAAAGTTATTGGGTTGATTTCAATATATAGATAATATTTTAGGTTATTGATAATTGTACGTTGTTTTTGCCGAATCTGCTGTCATTGCTATTTTGGAGAAAGTCCCTCATTTGACAACGTCAGGGCGGGTCACGTTTTTCATTGATTCGGCGGTTATTGGTATGTTCGGTAGAGACCCAGAATGAACGGTACGGCAAGGTGTAACGCAGCTACATTAAGGTAAGTGTCAATTTTGTGTAATGTTTATATGTATTCAGTTTAACTAATATTTTTGTTTATATTATGAATCCATTGCTTTTTTGTATTCTGCTACTTTTTGTTTGATTGTAATTGCTTTATGTTGCTTTTTCACGTTCATTAATGTGGGTTTTTTTTGCAGTCGAAAGGCAGTTCGTTTAGAATCATTCATAGGAAGCAATTGGTTACAACACATGGACACACAGGTACAACTTTTTATTATAATAATATGTTTGTCAACTTTTTTATTACTTTATAGCTAACTGTACAGACGTCGGGAAAACATTACTTAAAAGTAAGTGTAATCTATTTTTGAATGTATATATTTACTTAGTAAGTGCTTGCTTTTTGGTTTGATGTATTATTTTGTGTGGAACTTTATATTTTGCTATTGTTTTGTTTGCTTCATTGCAGCTACTGTAAGGTAAGTCCAATAGATATTGTGATGTATATATTTATTTGTGTTAATAATTTTTTTTTAAAATAATGTGTTTGTGCTTTATTTGATATTTTTCCAGTTCTTAGTTAGCTTTTTTGTAGTTATTGAGTTGATTTAAATATATAGATAATGTTTTAGGGTATTGCTAATCTATTTGTTTTTGACAAATCTGCTGTCATTGCTATTTTGGAGAAATTCCCTCATTTGACTACGGCAGGGCGTGTCACGTTTTCTATTGATTCGGCAGCTATTGGTATGTTCGGTAGAGTTCCAGAATTAACGGTACGGCAGGGTGTGACACAGCAGTACCGTTAACTCGTTAAGGTAAGTGTAAGTTTTGTAATTGCTTTATGTTGCCTTTTCACATTGATTAATGTGTTTTTTTTTCTTTTGCAGTCGAAAGGCAGTTCGTTTTGAATGGATCACTAGGAAGCAATCGGTTACAACACATGGACACACAGGTTCAAGTTTTTATTACAATAATATGTTTGTGTTTGGCAAGTTTTGTTTTGTTTACTTTATAGTTAACTGCACAGATGTGATAACGCTACTTAAAGGTAAGTGTAATCTATTTACAAATGTATATATTTATTTTTGTAAGTGCTTGCTTTTTGGTTTGATGTAATATTTTGTGTGTAAGTTTATTATTTGCTATTGTTTTGTTTGCTTCATTGCAGCTACTGTAAGTATCACTCTCTACCACACTTTAACTATTTCTAACTCTCAATATCTCTCTTATTCCCTCCCTACAACTCCCTAAGTAAAATGCAATAAAATATTTATAGCTACATTACATGCATACTCTCAAAAAACACTTACCCCTTCATACAATAAGAAAAATACACCACATCCATCTGTGTACTCTCCTAACAAACTACATCTCTTACTCTCTCGCTTTTATACAAATTTTAATATATTGCTAACTCTCCCATACTACCTGTCTCACTCAGTATATATCCCTTTAACTGCTACCACATGCAAAACTCCCTATAGCCAACTTCCTCTATATCTCTATCACTCTTTTTCACTCTAACTCCCTCAAATTTTCTAAATAACCATTTCTTCTACCTCCCAACATCCATATCTGTATCTCCACCTAACTATATATCTTCATATCTCACAACAATAAACAATTTCCTCTACATAACATTGCCTCTCTCTGCTTAACTCAATACCTCTCCTCTACTTTACTCTCACTATATAACTCCCTCTATCTGCCTTTTTAATTCTATATCACTATGTTTATCTGACTTAAACTCATTCTCCCTACATCTATCTCTCTTAATGTTTTTGAACTTCTAGCTCTCAATGACTCTCTATGCCTACCTCCATACAACTCACTACTTCTACTGCACTCCACCCCCTCCCCCCCAAAAAACATCAAAAGAACTCTCACTATCTGACTCTCTTTCTGTCTTTATAATTATCTATCTACACACATACATTTATCTACCGCTCTATACTATCTGCATTTAGCTTTAATATCTTTTTCTATTTCTATCCCTATATATAACAATCACTTTTCTCTTTATCACAAAAAGACATTACCGAGATGCCAATAACAAAATGCAAATACACTCTAAATGCCTCAATTAACCCTTTTTTTTTACTTCACAGATAATAGAACCACCTCAAGAAAACCTCACAATTACAATCTATGGACTGGAGAATACAACTCAGGAGAAAAGCACTATAACAGTACAAATTGAAGACACCGAACAGTTTAAATTTGTAGAAATAACCAATTCAATTCTAATGGACTACCTAAATATAGCAGCGGATATTGAGGACTTTGGAGACGCTCTCATGCCATACCTACCAAAAATATTGAATGTCATCTTTCAAAATGGATGTAAAATTGAAATTATTGAAGAATCTTAAATTATACATTATGCAAGCATCATAAAAGTGCAAAATCAAAAAAATGTCAAAAAATTATTTAAACCTTAAAGTTAATAAATGTATTGAAACATTTTGCTTATTGATTATTGACATGGAATCAATAAATATTAGTATGTACTTGCATGCATATATATGCAGCACTCTGCAAAGATCTTAATAAGTATGCACATATATATGCATATATATCCATAAAAATAGGCAGCATATATATGTGCAAATATAAATACATATTTATAAATATGTATCATTATACTTTATAAAGAGTACTACTCAATGTACTCTACTACTCACTCTAATACTCACTTTACCATTTAAAGTTTACTACTCACTCTTTAATACTCACTCTTTCACTTTTTATTAAGAACTATTACTCACATGCTACTACACAATATCTAATACTAATCTACTCACTCTAATAATCACCTTACTACTATACTACTTATTCTACAACACTATAAAAACACACTGCTATCTACTAATCTACTAATAACACTAATGTTCAACGCACTCTCTACTACTCACTCTAATACTCACTCTACTAACACTATTAACACTACTAACACTCTTCTACTCCACTACTCAGTCTTTACAAATGACTATGCTAATAACACTCTAAAAATAACACTTTACTACTAACTCTTTAACCCGTTTACTGCGGCCCCGATTTTCCTGCAGTGCGGCATTTCCGCAAAACGGGCGGGCCGCGTCGGCCATAGGCCGACGCCAGCACTGGGGAAGTAGTGCTGACGTCGGCCAATGGCTGACGTCGGCCAATGGCCGACGGCAGCAAGGAAGGGGTTAATAATACCTCTCTAATACAATTTAACTAACTCCACTACTAAAAAACTCAATAATACTTACAAATCACTATACTACCCACACTCTACTACTCTCTTCTCACTAACTACTACTATCAATAATAAATACTACTCACTAAAATACTACTTACAACTATATAATACACCAATACTCTACTTACATATTACTCTATGATAAACATTCTAATAATCAACTAAACACTCTCTACTGCTCACTCACTAATACTCACCATTACTCACTCTACTACTGTCAACTTCTTACTCATTCTTACTAACTAACTTTCATACTCACTCCTGACATCAACTCTACTAATAATACTACTCCTCTCTACTACTCTCTATTCCCTCTCTGCTACTCACTCTCTAATACACACTAGAAGTACATTCTACTAATGTCTATGTGTGGCTCTATATATGTGCCTCTGTGTATGTATATGTATGCAAAATATAAAAGTACTACTATCACTACTACTCACTATACTACCCTACTACTTTTAATACAACTTTCTAATACTAATAAGTCCACTACTCACTATCTACTCACACTATGCAGCTAACTCAACTCACTACTACTTACACAATTACTCCAAACAAATGTATTACTAAATAATACTCACTATTAATGACAACTACTCTATAGTACTCACTACCACTTTCCTACACACTCTATACTCCTCTAAAATAAAACTATCTACTAGTGACTATTAATCCCTCTACAACTCACTCTATACTACTAACTCTCTAATACTCATTTTATAATACCCTACGCAGACTATACTAATTAGTATATCTATGATATACTACTAACTCTCCACACATCAAATACTATATACTACTCACTAAAATACTCTATAATACCCTAATCATAATACTCTCTACTACTCTACTCTCTAATAATAATTCTCTACTACACACTCTCTACTACTCTAAATTATAATACTAATAATTTTCTGACACATTTACGATGCCCTACTAAAACTATTCTAATACCTATGCCTACAAATTCATACTCACTCATTATTACTCACTATAATTCTCAGTATTAAAACTCCATAATGCTCTACTACACTTTACTAACTACTCAATCTACTACTACTACTGTAAGCTACTAACATTTTACTAAATCTCTAATACTCTGAAATACTCTCAATTCACACTCTACTACTAACTCAACTAATACACCCTCTAACTACTCTCTACTACATACAAGTCACACTCCTCACAACTCACTAAATTAAACTATCCACAATTTTATACTCACTCTCTACTACTATACTACTCTGTACTACACTCTAATTCTAAAAGGTACTAACTACTGCTCTCTAATATATACTCTATTTAAAGTAATACGCTACTCACTCTGCTAAATACATATACTACTCCATATACTATCTATAACTCACTACACTACATCTATTTCTATCTGGTAGTTTTCATTACTCACTACTACTCTGTCTATACTACTCACTAAGTACTACACGCTCTATACACACTATCTACTACTCGCTCTACACTACTCTCCACTAATCTACACTACTCAGTAACTACTATTGCCTACTCTACTCTATACAAGTACACTCTCTATTAATCAACTAGTCACTCTCTAGTAACTATTAATAACTGCTAATACTCTCTACTACTCTCTAATGCTTTCCTATTGCCATTGTAAATGACAATACCATATATTTATAAGTTTTTAAAAAAACAATAAATGAAAACAATGACATTTACAATGCCAATAGCTCTAACTTTAACAAAGACGAGACCATTGCATTGTAAATGCTTGTTTGGACTGTGTAGTCAGAACAAATGTTATTTTGGCCCTAGTTATTCGTGAAAATGATGCAGTAAAAATGCCCACAACCAGTGCAAAAATACCCTGAATCTGGGAACGTGTCTCTATTTGATCATAAACATAAATGTACCTAGTCTATAAGACAAACCATTGTCAACGTTGTTTATCTGACAACAAGAGCACCAGGTCCCTGGTGAAAATGAAGTATGTCATGGTGGAAATTCCAGCCTACCAGTTATAAATGGTTTCTAGTACATCCAGTTGTCAGTAAATAGGCCATACGCAGCTAGTAAGAATCTAAGTACTGAATTCCATTTGATTCCACTTGCAAAATGGAACTTAGTGTGTATGTTTAATGGAGTCTTCTCTTTTTCAGCTACTTTCTTAAAGCAGTAAATCATTTTCTCTGAGTAATTCTGTTTTACTGTATTTTTCCGTGCAACTTATTCGTGAATTTGCAGGAGTAAGGCATGTTTTCTCACACAAAGAGTGCTCTGATTCACAAAGCATTTCTGCTTGACTAGGTCATTAATAACAATAATAAACAAGCACTGGCGTTGCCAATAGGTTTCACATTTGGAAAGTTGTAGCTATTGGTTTTGTAAATGACATTTTATATTTATATATTGTTATTGACAATGCCAATAACGATATATAAATATAAAATGTCATTTACAAATCCAATAGCTCCAACTTTCCAAATGCGAAACCTATTGGCAACGCCAGTGCTTGTTATTCTTCTCTGATGAGCTTTTTGTTGCAGATGATTGTGATGGGCTTTAGGCAGCATTTAAGCGTTTTTAACAAACATTCATTCAGCACTATTGTTTAGCAACGGCGTGAGAGTTAGGAGGCTCGCGCCCCCAGCCTGCGCTGACGCTGGGGCTTTTTTCGTACCTTTCAACCTCTTGACTCAAAAAGGTGAATTGAGGTGTATAAGAGGATGGTCCTATAAAGAGACCTTCCGTGGGAATTAACTTTTTTTTTTAAAGGTAATATAACAGGTGACTTTATCAAAGTGTGACGACATTTTGAAAGGATAAAAGTAAAAAAAGTGGCAACTCTTGAGAAATGCAGGTATGGGAATGGAGCTCGATGGTTTGACGATTTGAGCCCTGCTGCAGAAAGAGGTGTGTTTATGTGAATGCTTGCACACCTCAGTACATCATTTCCACATATTGATTAGAAAACCAGTCCGTTGTGGCCTAATGTAAACTACAGCTTTTGGCAGCCATAAAGCCGTCATAAATCATCCCAGGACTTGGAAAAGCTGCTCGCCAGGTGACGTTTTTCTGAACCTGGATACTTTCGTTTGTAGTTACAAAAATATAAACTCGCAATAAACTCGCAAGGCTGGCAAATGGCCGTAGGGAAGCCGGATGGGGTCGGGAGAGCCTGGTGGGGGGGCGGGAATGCGAGCAAGGGGAGGTGAAGTGTGGCAGGTGGATTAGGGAGATGCTCGGAGGGAAGCCGGATGGGGGCGGGAGAGCCTGGTGGGGGGGCGGGAATGCGAGCGAGGGGAGGAGAAGTGTGGCAGGCGGATTAGGGAGATGCGCATGCTTGTGTGGTCACGTGACCCGCTTTTGTGGTCACGTGACTCACATGCACTGTGAAAAAAACGCAGTGGTTTGACGAGTTGTGGAGCACTTGAATTCTCGCCTATTACATTCGCAAGCGAATGATAATAGGCGAAACCTAAAATATGGCTTGTCTTTAATAGTGCTTTCTATCACACCTCGAAGTGTATAATTAACAGCTGGTACTGTTAATAAATGTAAGGGTATATGGTTTATTTACCGTAGAAAGATGGAAGGATGAGCCGGTCTTATGACCTGAATATCCCTGCATTGCTAAAAGGCAAGTCATCTCAATGAGACCTGATGCAGCAATATCGCTCAAATCGTTAAATACACAAATAAGTTACATCTCTAGCCTTGAGTAAAGCAAAACTACATACAGGGAATACTTTGTGAATCAGGCCTGGATAGGCTGGTATAACACCCACGTACGGTAGGAGTAAGACAAAACTACTCATAGAAAAAGCTTTGTGAATCAGCCCCACATAGTCCTATGTCTAAAAGTTGAAAATCAATGCCAAAAGATCCAGAGGATGTTTCCTTGCATTACCCATTGAGTCTTGTTACTTATGTGTTCATTTACAGTGTTTTCTTAGTGTTACAACTTCACCAAGTGGTGTTAGCGTGCTATACTTTACAACAATACATACACAGTGTACGAAATAATATGCATACGAATGACATCATCAACAACAGGGCTATTATGAATCGGGGGAAGGGTGGTGAGGTACAGGGGAGGTAAGGTAAGATTTGTGGAGACGCTATAGCGATTGGCTATTGAACATGGAGGGAGTGTGAAGGACTGACGGTTTTAGAACGGGGTAGCAACATCTTATGTTATGGCAGCCTAATGGATTTTGAAAAATAAATAATTCAGCTGCTTTCTGGGAGAGGATGTCAGGTGCCATTTTTAACCGGATGGGCTAGGAGTTCCAGAGGGCGGGCGCATAACCAGGGACAGACTGACTGCCTTTGAGCTTGGGCTGTTTTGCCTTTCCTCTCCACTAACACTAGCATGCAATTCAGAAAAACAGCTAAAAATGGTTGCTGCTTTGGAAGGAGGCGCGTTTGGGGGTTACCTTGTTGTATGACGTACGCACTCCACCTTATCGTATCTTATCTTAGGGGATTCTTGTATAGCGCACTGACACCGAAAGGTTTCCTGGCGCTGGCTGAGTACCAATGAGATGAAGAGATGGGGGTCTAGCCAGTCTGTGTGAAGAGGTGAGTTTTCAGGAGTTTTCTGAAAGCCAGAATGGAATTGGCAGATTTAAGAGGGAGAGGTAACTGGTTCCAGAAGGCGGGGGCAAGGTAGGCAAATCTGCGACCGCCGTTTTTTTTTAGTTTGGTAGCAGGGACAGCTAGCAAAAGGCGATAGGAGGAACGAAGATTGCGTACCGGACGGTAAGGAATGACCACTGATTTGAGAAAGGCAGGGGAGGTCCCGAACACAGCTTTGAAGGTCAGGCAGCCAATCTTAAATGCAGTCCTCTGCTCCACCAGCAACCAGTGGAGTCTGTGAAGCAGTGGTCTCGCGGATTGCCACTTCGGGGTTTTATAGGCCAGCCTTGCCGCTTGGTTCAGTACAATCTGGAGCTTATTAAGGAGGAATTTAGGTAGAACGTAGTACAGGGAGTTTGAAAAATCCAGGCGGGAGAGCACCAGGGCAATCAGGACTTGTATCAGGGCCTCTGGTGTCAGGAGATGGGAAACTTTCCTGATTTTTCTGAGCTGGAACATACATGAGGACACATCCGCACCAACCTGAGGCTTAAGAGAGAGCTCCGAGTCAATTATGACCCAGAGGATCTTTGCTGACTTAGCCGGGACGGGCGGGGAGCCGAGCTCAGTTGGCCAGAACTGTGGGCCCCAGTAAATGAGACTGTTTCCTGGAAGGATTAACTCGGTCTTCCCCGGGTTCAATTTAAGCTGGTGGGAGTTCATCCAATGTTGGATGTGTAGCATCACTGCTTGACAATCGAGGGCTGCATTGGGGGTGTTAAGCGGGAAAATGATTTGCAGATCATCTGCATAGTTGAATACGGTGATATTCCACCTCTTCAAGGAAAAAATGAGCGGCTGACGATAGAGATTAAAAAGCAGAGGGGACAGGGACGATCCCTGAGGCACTCCGCAGATGGATGGGACCTGTGCAGCTGTGAAGGGACCAAGCCGGACCGCCTGCATTCTGCCCGACAAGAAGGATTTGAGCCAGGCAGAGGCCAGGCCTCGGATGCCGGCCTGCTCGGCACGGTGGATAAGGATGTTGTGGTCCACCGTGTCGAACGCAGCCGACAGATCCAATAAAACGAGCGCCTGTGATGTCCCTTTATCGGCATTAGCCCTAAGCGTATCCATGACTGCCAAGATCACAGCCTCGGTGGAATGGGCTGGTCTGAACCCAGCCTGATTAGGTTTGAGCAAGTTGGAACGCTCAATGAATTCAGATAGGCAGCTAGTAACATGTGCCTCCAGGAGTTTGGATAGGTAGGGCAAGAGGGAGATAGGCCGATAGTTGGCGAGATCGTCCGGGTCAGCTCCAGGCTTCTTTAGCAAGGGCACAAGGACAGCCTCCTTGAAGGAATTAGGTACTACTCCTGCCTCCAATGAGGCGTTTAATAAAGGCAAGATGCAGTCCGGTATGGACAGGCAGATGTCGCGAAACACAGAGGGGGACAGCAATCATTAGGTGAGCCAGATTTGACTCGAGCAACAAGTTTTGCCAGAGTGCTGGGGTCGAGGGCAGGGAAAGAAAGCAAGGAGAGCGGGTTTTCAGGGGGGGAAGCTGGCATATCATCAGGGAGGACTGAAGGAATCGTATTCTTGATCTTGGCAATTTTTTTCAATAAAGAAATTATTTAAGGCATTACAAGATTCTTGCGTCGGGGTCTGAGAAGGAAGAGTCCTTGCATCAGACGTAAGCTCCCTCATGATTGAAAAGATCTGATTTGTTATGAGCAGTGAGAATCCTTTCCGAGATGTGAAGAGCTTTTGCTGCAATAATAGCATCTTTATATTTTTTTCTCACAGCGATATATAGCTCTCTAACGATGGGCAGATAATTGCGTCTCAACCTACGCTCCGTTTGGCGCAGTTCGAGTTGCTGAGCTTTCAGGGTGGAGTTGAACCACTTGTGGGACTTACTGTGCCGGGAACGGGGGAAGCTGGAGGGAGGGGCAAGGCGATCACTGGCTTTGATGATCCAGCCAGTAAGATCTTCCTCCAGAGTGTGGACAGTCGCAGTTTTAGATAACGAAGGACGAGTCTCAGCCAAGAATGAGAGGAATGCCTGAGAGTCAAGAGTGCTCCATTTACGGGCAGTCCCACCGGCCATGGGAGGGACCTTAATGCAACCTCTGACTGTGATCACTGTGTCGATCAAGTGATGGTCAGACCAGATACAAGGGTGATCACAGGATAGGAGAGAGTGAGATTATGAGTCCAGATGTGGTCTAAAATATGACCCCCAGTGTGAGTGGGGGAAGTGATGTGTTGGTTCATGTTGAAGCTGGTGAGGACTTCAAATAGCTCAGCCGCATGAGGGCCAGCTTCCTTGTCATTATACCATTAGTTGAAGTCGCCAAAGATGGTGACTCGAGCAGATGAAATAAGTAGATTGGCTAGCTGTTCACTGAGGGCAGCAGGGAACGAAGGCATAGGGTAGGGAGGACGATAAAGAATGATGATGGTAAGAGCAACCTCTCCGGTCTCTAGCTTAATGATGAGATTGTCCACGTCAGTGAGAGTGAAAGAGGACGTGGAGGTAAATGTAAGCTCCTTACAGATGACAGCTGCCACCCCGCCACCGGCGCGGCCAGAAGGTCGGTTCGTATTGAGCAGGTAGTAGTCGGGGGGCAGAGCAGCTAAGATGTCAGGGAGAGAGTCATCATTCAACCAGGTCTCGGTAAGTATGAGAATATCAGGTCTTTCATCGGTGAGGAGGAGGAAGAGATCAATCTGATGCTTGACCAGTGAGCGTGTATTTAAGTATAGGGCTCGGATACGTGTTTCAGTCACACTGGGATCGGATAACTGTTTAGTGCAAGGGGGGGGAGGAGGTACATACAGTGCAATACCGAGGGCCGAGATAGTATCTAATGTCCGCTGGGGTAGTGCGAGAGATACACAATCCAGATCCCTAAGTACATGAGAGGAATAAACACAAGGGAATGTGGCCTCCACCGCCTCCTTAGCGCGGACGGGCGCAGACGGGCATGACTCTGGCACGACTCCGGCACAGGTCCGGCGCGTCCGCTGCCCGCGTCCGCTGCGCTGATGCATGACCGTCCCCTTTTATGGGCGACTAGAGCGCGGGGGATTGGACACACGCCCAATATGGCCACCGCTTGTCTGAACCTGGGACCAAATCCACAGGGTCTATACTCGGCTGGGAGTGGCCCAGGGCGATAAGGAAGAAGGGGAAGGAGTCAGCAGAGAGAGCTTATTAATTCAAGCTGATGGGGAGTTGTTGCAGCAAAGTTAAAAAAACGCTGATTTTTCTGTTTTTAAAAATGCCTAATACAGTTAAAATGACACAGCAGCACAACCTCCCGGCTTCCGCCTCAGAAGGGACACAGATAGCACTCAATCAAACAGGCAGCAGGCTTGGGGAACCCCTTTTATGCGCGACTAGAGCGCGGGGGATTGGACACACACCCAATATGGCCGCCGCTTGTCTGAACCTGGGACCAACTCCACAGCGTCTATACTCGGCTGGGAGTGGCCCAGGGCAATAAGGAAGAGGGGGAAGGAGTCAGCAGAGAGAGCTTATTAATTCAAGCTGATGGGGAGTTGTTGCAGCAAAGTTAAAAAAACGCCGATTTTTCTGTTTTTAAAAATGCCTAATACAGTTAAAATGACACAGCAGCACAACCTCCCGGCTTCCGCCTCAGAAGGGACACAGATAGCACTCAATCAAACAGGCAGCAGGCTCGGGGAACCCCTTTTATGCGCGACTAGAGCGCGGGGGATTGGACACACACCCAATATGGCCGCCGCTTGTCTGAACCTGGGACCAACTCCACAGCGTCTATACTCGGCTGGGAGTGGCCCAGGGCAATAAGGAAGAGGGGGAAGGAGTCAGCAGAGAGAGCTTATTAATTCAAGCTGATGGGGAGTTGTTGCAGCAAAGTTAAAAAAACGCCGATTTTTCTGTTTTTAAAAATGCCTAATACAGTTAAAATGACACAGCAGCACAACCTCCCGGCTTCCGCCTCAGGAGGGACACAGATAGCACTCAATCACTTGGGAACTTTGTGAGAACCTGCTCAAATGCTTTACTCCTGTGCCCTAGTTCCTATTTTTGCATATATTGAATGCATATCTAATGAAGTAAGTAGCCACATGAAGCATTATACCCAGTGCTTTAAATTAGCTGGTACTGTCCGGTACCGAGTACCGACACTTGGGGGCCGATTAGGATTGCGGTGATTCCACATCCTCCGGGCCGGCGGAAGCCACCGCAGGCCCGGAGGATGGGGAATCACCGCAGCAGTGCCTCAAAAGACCCCCCGCCAGATTAGGATGGCTGGGGGTCATCGGTGGACGGAAAAACCATCCGCCACGGTCGCCTTCCGACCGTGGCAGAAAAGCTCTAATATGGTGGCGGTGTCTATCAGACACCGCCAGCCATATTAGGATGGGGCAGGAAACATGCTTTTCCACGGCGGCTTTTCCGCAGTGGAAAAGCATGTGGTCTTTTCAGTTTGGGGGCCCGTTGCGGGCCCCCAGGGTGTCGGGGGTGGGGGGTGCACATGGGGGGTACCTATGGTACCCCCTCGGAATTTCAATGAACAAAGCGGCAGGCACCGCGCGGTGCCTGCCACTTTGTGCATGTAAATGCAATACATGCATTTTTAACCTTACGGCGGGTGCTGCTTCAAGCAGCACCCGCCGCAAGGTTAAAGATACGGGATGTGACCGCCAGGGTGGCGGTCACATCCTAATTTGCATGGCGGGACCGCCGCTGCCCATGCGGACGGTCCCTCTACCTCGGGGGTGGCGGACGGACGCAGGTCTGTCCGCCATCCTTATGACCCCTTTTATTTGGAGAGGGAGAGTACTGGCACTTCTCAGAAACAAGCAGGTTCTCTGCACGTGCACTTCTATTTTCCCATTTCAAGCACTGATTATACCGATTCTTTTCAATGCTGAATAAATAGCCACCCTACATGGTTTAAGCGAGGCGAGATAGCTCTGTCAACTAATACTCTAGTCCATAGTGACATTTGCTTTGTTTTGCAGACCACGATTTCCAAACCTGGTAGAGCCAACTTAACCTTCAATCCTTCTGAGTTCCTAAACCCTTAAAATGAATATTAGTAACATCTGAGTTTTACAGAACTACAAATGGCAAATGATACGAGATACAATATGAAAACGGATATTTTTTAAATTATTACTTGATATTAATAAAGATGGTGATTGAAATCATTTGGACGCCACACAAGCATACACAACACACACACACACGGGGCCTCATTTATGAAAAGTGACGCATTGCTGCGTGAAAACAGCGATGCGTCACTTTTCATTGCGCCCTCCTTGCGACACCAATGATGCGTCATATTTACAGTATGACGCATCATGTCGCAAGGAACAGATACGTCAATATTTCTGACGTATCTGTAGGCGCAAAAGTGACGCATTGCTGGAGTGTGTCACAAAAGTGACGCAACTCCAGCAGTGTGTCCTTTCACATGGGGCAAGCCCCATGTGAAAGGGCCTGCTTCAGTCTAACGCCTGCTGTGGGGCAGGCGTAAGATTTTGACGCATTTGAGTCCTAGAAGTGGCGCAGTGAAATCTCATAGATTTCACTGCGTCACTTCCATGACCCTTTCTTGCGTCAATACGCCCCCCTTGCGTACATTATACCTGGCGCAGGTATAATGTGGCGCAGGCGTTTACAAAGTGACGCATCTACCTAGATGCGTCACTTTGTAAATATGGCGCAACAAGGCGCATTTTTTACGCCACTGGTGTGTCACAAAAAGTGACACACCAGTGGCGTAAAAGTGACGCACAGCCTCATAAATGAGGCCCACGGGCTTTAACTATCTGAAATTACGTGTATTGTCAATAGCACAGCTTCAGTGGCCAAACACGGGTCAATGCGGTTCACCAAGTTCACGGTTCTTGCACAGTCGGAAGAAGTTGTGTAAAGGTCAGGCGTCTACATCCGGAAGGGTCTGTGCAGGGGGCATGAAACTTAAACCCGGCTAATTGTTTGAGGACACCCGATGAAAGCGGCCCACTTAAAACACTCAGGGAATTAGTCAAGTGTGTCACCCTAAAGCAGCAGGTTTCCCTTTCTTCTTAGTTGTAAATATTGGTAACAAGGAACCCTATCTGCCGAGGATTCCCAGGTGGCCGGCCTCCCTGCTCCAGCCTTCTCGCCTCCTTCCTCCCACAGCCCAGATCGCTGCAGGCAGTAAAACAAGAGAGAACAGAAAAGTAACGTGATATGAACTGGTCCATGATCCGAGGCTGGCCCTGATGCTGCCGGGCAGAGAGAGAGAGCGCGCGCGAGAGAGCGAGAGCGCACGCGCGAAAGAGAGAGAGAACTGCGCGCGCACAGCTCATCCCTCACTTTCCCCCTATGGACCATAATATTGCCCAAGCAGACTGAGGCTCGCGCCTTGTCTCCAAAACGCTGCTCGTTTGCCCTGAAAATATTTCATAGTTGCTAAGTTTAGGAGGTGCTTCAGAGAACATTAACAGCCGTGGTGGAACTCAAAACAAAAAATACATTTTACAGGGTTTCAGTCTTTTTAGTCTGACTAGAACCTGGGAAACACTCGACAACAACGAGAAATAAAACTAATTTCACAATTTTCTTTTAGAAAGATAGCAGTATAAAATATATTAATTGCTGGTTGAGTTATGATTCCTTACGCCACACTCTTCCTCCAGAAGAAGTCTTGTTGGACTTGACGAATCTCAGGACCTTTACTCCAAATATCTTGATAAGCAAAAACAAGATGAATACAGATGTTGTAATGCATAGAACAGGAACGCCAATCAGGCTGTTCAAACGCTGTCCATATCTACGAATATTTGCCTGTCCTGGAACCTCTCTTACAGTATAGCCAATTAACAGGGCTTTAAGTGGGCCGGGTCTCAAGGGGTCTGAGCACCGGCAGTTTTTTTCTGGGGGCCTCGAAACGGGTCTCTATCGGGCTCTGTTTTGAGCCCTGACACAGGCAGCCCGTTTTTTTTCCCGGACTGCAATGACCGCTGTTTGGGTCACTGCAGTCCGGAAAAAATTGCCAGGGTTCAAAACAAAGCCCGATAGAGACCCGTTTCGAGACCGCACCAGGCACATGGATGTGCGCTGCTCACACTGCTCTCTTCTCAGTAGTAGAGAAGTTATGGCATGACGTCATGCCAGGGGAGCGTGTGGGGGAAGGGAAATCCTTTAGGAGTCATTTTCTTTCTGGATTTCCCTTCTCTTTCTGAAACTCAGGAGCAGCAACATTGTGGTAGGGAAACCAGGGATTTAATGGGAAGCGTTGTCAATATTATATACGAGTTATAGTTGCAGCTTATTTATCTTCTGCAAGTAATAACCATTGACAAAGCCAATATTCCTTACTTATTGTAGGTACGATGTTACTTGTATCAAATATCTGGATGCAATGACGGAATCAGCAAATTACAACTCGGGCGGCACACTATGCTAAGCACAGATTTTTTGCGTTAAGTGATTTAAAGCCACGCCCCTAATTACACTGGCCACGCCCCTTTGAGAGACCCTCCAGTTTTTTCATCCCACTTAAAGCCCTGCCAATTAATGACATTAATCAAAGTTTGGGACAATTGAATGGAGGGTGAGAGGCAGGGCTTAAAGTGGGATGAAAAAACTGGGGGTGGGGGGTCCTCTCAAAGGGGTGAGGCCAATGTAATAAAGGGCATGGCTTAAAACACATAAGCTAAAAATCTGTGTTTAGCATAGATTTGCTAACTTGTATTTTGCTGTGTGTCATTGCATACAGATATATGATACAACAAGTAACATCATACCTACAACAATTCAGGACTATTGGCTTTGTCAATGGTTGTTAGTTGCATAAGATAAATAAGCAGCAACTATGGCTTGTTGCATATAATATTGAAAAAGCCTCCCCTTAAAGCCCTGGTGACACCACGACAATGCTGCTGCTCCTGAGTTTCAAATAGAGATGGGAAATCCAGAGAGAAAATGACTCTCTTTAAAGGATTCCCCTTCCCTTACAACGCTCACCTGGCATGACGTCATGCTGTAACATCTTAACTAATGAGAAGTGAGCAGCGTGAACAGCGCACATGATGTGCCCGTTGTCACTGCAGTCCGCACAAAAATGGACCGCCTGTGCCAAGGCACAAAAAAGAGCCCAATAGAGACCGTTTCGAGGCATCCTTTAAAAAACTGCCGGTGCTCAGCACTGGTGGGACCCGGCCCACTTAAATCCCTGGCGAGAAGGTTATAGAGGGGGTGGGGGGGCAGAACATGGTGCAATATCATTACTAACTTTCAGAGCTGATCAGGCAGGGCTGGCCACTTATGCAATCCATCATTTCCACGGGTGGTGGGTTCTTTGGATGCCATTTTGTGAAGGCCCCAGGCAGCTGCTGGCTCCTCTGTCGCGTTGTCCAGCTCTTTGACATAAATGGGAGCAGGCACAGTGAGAACTTCAAGAGACAGAGATAGAAACTGGATGGATGGCGAGAAAAAGAGAATCTGGATGTATGGATGTAGGAGGGAAGGAAGGATGGATTGTTGGTTAGATGGGAACATTTTTCCAGGGCCTGGCCCGATCCTTGCTATTATGCCTTACACTTCTTGCACACAGGTTAGATGAGTACAGACATTAGAAATACTGACCAGCTCAACTGTGAGTAAGGACTGAATACTTTTAAAAGGTATAAATATAGCGAAGTAAACTAGTAAGTGCCGCCTTTGAACCAATATGAGCATCATCTAGTACATGGATGCTTGTTTGCAGTCCAGGGAAAACCTGGCTTAGAGTTTGGGCTGGACTGTTCCCATGAGGAACAGGGTCAAGACTGATTTGCATATGGCTGGGTCTGAACGGGGTAGTGGAGTGAGCTAAAGAACGATGATGGATTCAAACCAGATCTAATAGTGACTGGGGGTGAGTGTCTGAAAAGTTTCAGGGTTCTGTCGGTCATCTCCTTGTGTTTGCATCATCTAGTAAATGCCTATTGTTAGGTATAGTAACCCCTTCTGTCCTCGTCAGTCAAATCAACAATGAAGAGGCAGAAATTACACCCAGGATGAACCATCACTGGCGCAGAAGATTCCTGCTGCATTGTCTTGTTATCTGTTGGAAGGAGAGATGCAAGTAAGTGCTGCGTGCTACCTCTTTTTTTATTCCCCCCCCACAGTCCTTGTAACAGAAGCAGAGGCGTTGAGAACTCAGGGCCCGATTCACAGAACTAACTTAAGACAAAATCCTAAACTTACTACTTTTGGTATTCACAGAAGTTAGGGTTTTGTCTTAAGTTTGTCTTAAGACAGACTTAAGACAAAATCCTAACTTAAGTCAGTCTTAAGTCTGTCTTAAGACAAAATCATAACTTCTGTGAATACCAAAAGTAGTAAGTTTAGGATTTTGTCTTAAGTTAGTTCTGTGAATCGGGCCCTCAGAGTTTCCAACAACTTGAAATCATCGTTGATGCTGTCGAACTAGAGTTGGGTGTGAGAATTCCCACTTGGAACTGGCATAGAGCCCTGATTTTGAGGGCCTTCTTTATGATTAGTACAAATAATGTTTAGATTTCCAGGTCATCAACAGCATTTTGGTCTCACTGCACCCTGTAATCATCAACAGAGAATCAGCAACTTAAAGTCATCAAATTGGATTACATTCGAAAAGATAATGAAAGCACAAAAAGGAAATCCCACAATCAAGCTTTGTCCCATGACCTAGACTTTTTAGGAAGTTCCTAGCAATCACAAGGGTGTGATCGCATGTACTCCTTGATGAAAAGCATTCCGTGACCTATGCCTGAGATATTATGATTACGTTTATAGTTGAAATCTCCTTGAATCTCCTGGGGGGCCTCATCCGGAGTTGATTGCCGAGCTAGAAGAAAGGTCATCTAACATTGACTCCAGATACAGAACAACACAAACAAATAATTGCACACAATGGAGATCAATATACTGTCAGAATTACTAGTTTAGGTATAACAGTGCTTTATTTTGTGGTCAATGCACTTAGGTGGTCAGCAAGCATCCGATAAACGAGGAGCAATTTCAAAAACGTAACTTTTCATGAGTTTGGCGGTCCGTGGACTGCTGTACCGGGGGTGGTAGTCTGACCATGGTGAGCTCTGCGGTCTATCCGCTGGATGCTAATTTGGGAATGGTGCCTGTGCACAGACTGCAGCTGGACCGCTGGCACTGCCAGCACAACACCGACCACCGGGATGGTGGTCAGCAGGCCCGGACTGGCCGTTGCGGGCACCGGGCAATCCCCCGGTGGGCCGCATGGTTGGGGGCCAGTTTTGGGCCCCTAGGGGCCGTTTTTGTTACAGGGACGTTTTTACAGCTATGCTGCAAAAACGGCCCTGTAACAAAAACGGCCGAAAACCGGTCCTGGAACAGAGCGCGGTCGTGCCCCCACCCCGACCCCCCGAGGGGGGGAGGGGGCCAGCCTAGCACTTTGCCAGGGCCGGTTCTGGTACCCAGTCCGGCCCTGGTGGTCAGGGGAAGGCAGCCTCCATAGGGTGTTACAGAAAGCAATACCGCCATCCATATTACTAGTTGGCTTTTCCCCGAGCTGACCGCGGCACTGGGACCGCCATCTAAATGTCAGCGGAAACAAACGATTTGGGGTGCATACTCACACCTGTTCTGTTATTCCTAGCAGATTTCGACATGGATCCCCTTCTCCAGGTCCCCCCTATACAGGTGCATCTTAACCCCAAAGGAATACAACTGCATCTTCGTCGATATACAGGTAAGTGCTTCTTGCACCATCTACCTATTGCCGGGACTGGCCACATAGAGATCGGACTCCAGCAATGGGTAGGTGGTATTTTTCCACATGTATAATGCATATGTGTGCATTTATACATATGCAGTCGAAATGCTAAAACAGGCATATATCTGGAAATACATTGCCCACCGCCTCAAGCCCTCTGCAGCCACACGGCGGACCCCGTGGTCAACTCATAATTTCTGCGGTCAGAAGACATCCAGCGCTGCGGTCTTACCATTGGTCTCCGCAGTGGACCTTCGGTAGTCAGACCGCCGAATTTGTCAAAAGGCGCTTTGATTTCTCACAGACCAATGCAATGTTGAACACCCAACTTCCCTCAACTCCCCTTCCCCAGTCCTTCTTTGGTAAGTATCAATTACAATGATACGTTGTGTTCCTCCGATATCTGGGTCTTATGGGATTTAGAATAAGTACCAGCCGGGTTCTAAGGAATGTATAGGGTCTCTGTGAGTGAAAGAGTTTAGACAAGTCTTCCGGGATAAATCTATTTGCTTTCAGATAAGCGGAGCTTGTAACCTCTCGAAAATTGTGAGACAGAATTTGAATAAAGAGATCCTAGTTCATTTCATAGGATTTTAGGTTATGTTGTAATGCTAAGGCTATATTTTCTATAGCCAGTAACACCCATATGCAAGTTATCCTAGCATAGAATGTATGCGAGTTGTTCTTTGTAGTGTTCTTACTTATGGACACTGTCTCTTTATGTTGGAATTTCTATGTTGCTAAGCTGCACCATCGGAATGTTGTTGGTGCATCATCTGGATCTGTGAGCAGCTGTCAGTTGATAGCTGCTGGACGTTTGTGCAGTGGTGCTGGATGAGGTCTTGTACATTTCTTACTTCTTCAATAAACCTGATTCCTGTAAACCTGAAGTTGGAGTCTGCACTTCATTACATTTGGCGACGAGGATGGGATTGTCCTTTTGCCACAAATTAGTGGCGTCTGCACTTCATTACATTCTTCCCCCATGGAATGAGCACGCATTGGATTGCCGTGATTCGGGTTATAGCAACTGGTTTTCCTCTGTTTTCAGGGATATCTGGGAAGAATATGGGCAACCTAATAATATGACTGCAGCATCTCTTGACATCTTTATTTTAAATACCCTAGTCAGTCTCAGTAAGGACTTCCTACCAGGATTTGTTTAGCTTGGGGCAGTGCCACAGAAGATGCACCAGGATGCCTGTCGCCCCACCGCCTCTCCACCAACTGTTGGACTTCGCGGGATTGCATTTCCCAGCCTTTTCTGACATTCTAAACCAGTTAAACATAATTTTTTTTTGTGTCTCTCTCTACACAATGTCTAAAGTAAATCTGCATACCCGGTCATCGATTTTTTACCCATTCTTTCTGCGTCATTTTGTGGCATAGCTATTTTTCCCGTCGCTGTTGGCCTGTTGTTTTATCATCTTGAGGGAAATTGATATAAAATCGGAAGAGAATGGAGATCAGGGCCTTATCATGTGGACCACTTTTAGCTATTTTTCAAGACCTGTGATTGATGTATATGCCTCCTCCCTCATAGACGGGTGCAAACCTCAATGTCTGATTTGAATGTATGTGAATCATTCAGACTCCAGGATGTCGATCCATTGTTGGAGTTCATCAAGGGTAGTATTTGGTGATTTGTAGGAAGGGAGCCTACTATTAGGCATCTCACCAGAGTTTGAATTTCCAGAGATCTAAAGCAGGTCTAAAGTCTGAATTGTATGAGATGGGAGTAAACTGTGTAGGGACGGAGACACATCCCGATCTGGAGGCGAACTAGTCCCATACTGCTAATGTTACTCTAGTGACCGGGAGAGAAGTATAGGCTCCAGCTTCTCTATGATTTACGCAGCTGCAGGACCAGCCAGAAGGATGTGTCCGCTATTAGGTGATCCACAGAATTACTACGTTAGACAACAAATTCACTGTAGAATAATCATTCAAGAAAGAAGAAAAGTAGTTAAAAAATTATTTTATTTAGCTCTAATCATTGAATAGACATAGAACCAAATTGCTTTAGGGTTATGATTACTGTTCTAGCTGCATATTCCATGGTGGTCCCTGCATTCTACAGTGTGATTCCATACTTAATAGGATATAATAGCTATTGTGGATGTTCGGAACCTTGGATAACTTCTGAGTTGTGTTTGGGGATTCAAGTCTATAGCAAGGAACTTTATCAAGAGTCAGGAGGGGCACCCTTTGAATGGCTGGGAAAAAGGTACATTCCTGATGGTCCAGGACTGGCCTGTTCTTCTCTGCCCTCCATCGGTCCACGTGACTTTTCATTGTTGTTAAATGTTAAAGGCAATACATATCCAGGGTCATCAGGCTGTGCTTCATATTTTTCTCGCCCCATAGCTCAATTTCTAGGGATCAGATATTCAATATTTAAATATTTCTTTGTTATTATCAAGTTGGCTACAGGTTCTCCTGGTTAGGGGACACCCTGGAGCTCATAAGGGTATCTATTAGTTGACTGATCTCACTTATATTTTCCTGGATCTCCTGTATACCCAGAACCAAATAATGTACATGTGTCAACAGGGGAACATGCAGGTGCTTGGAGGACCTTGTGTTTGAAAATTAAAGGGTCCCCTAGGGCACCACAAGTCCAAGTCCAGCAGTGCCACACATCCCTTTTTTATTTTTTTATCATTGTTTTATTTCAACAATCAGTCATACAATGAGCAGTATAAAAGGAACAGGAATAATATATATATAAAAAAATTAAAAAAAACATACAGAGGGAGAAAACACCAAAAAGACAGATATCTTAAATCCATTTAGAAATTGGATCCCAAATTTTTGATCCTTGCCTTGTGTCACACATCCCAAGGTAGGTCTTAGCAGATCTATACCCCTATATTTGATCCTGGGCACAATGCAGACACTGGCTTATGACTAGTGCAGGGAAATCTGGGGGCTCTCTTTCACTGAGGAGTCACTCGAGTCCACATATATGCACCCCAAGGGACAGCTGCACCAGCCTGATACCAGGTAGATCTTTCAGGCTTGATCCCAGTCTAGCGGAATGGGGCAGCACAATCTCCGGCTAACTAGGACCAGTAGTGCCATGTAGGCCTTTTTGAGATGTAGTGCTTCAAAGTACTGATGGAAGAGTCCCAGCACCTACGAAGAGAAGGGGGAAATGGACAGTGGCAAAGATCACTGGGTTGTGCACGTTTTTCCCCTGACGGAGGCGCGTTTGAGCAGGAAATGTTTCTCTGAAGATATTATCCACTCAAATCAATCCCCTTGCTGGTAAATTACTTGAGATTTGAAAGTGAGATATTGCAAACCGAAATTTAAATTTGCAAAATGTTGGCAACATTCTACAAACCTCCTAACAAAGATGACACAAACACAGTGTAGGATAGCGGTGGCATACAAAAGTGGAATTTTGCCCCTACATTTCCTCATCCACTTCTAAATGATATGCATTTAATAAGGTTTGATTCTGTTTGTGTGCCAGAAGAACACAGGAAGCCCTCATCACAGCACGAGCATTTTAGACCGACCTAAATTAAAGAAGAGGGGTCCAGTGCTTTGATTCAATATCACAGCCGAGTGATGCAGACGTGCATCAATGCCCCCTTTATCATCCTCCCTATCTGACAAAGACAAACACCCTCCAGATGCTTCCACGCCTGCCCAGCCCCCATTATCCCCGTCCTTGGCGAGTAATTGCAAATATTGCTGCTTCCTTGAAAATGTTGGATATATAAATAATCTTTGCCTGGGGAGTTTTCAAACTCTAATAGTTATAAACTAATTGCCTTCCTTTGCGATCCCATTGCCTGCCCATAGCTGTTTGTGCTGGCAAAGCCGGACAATGCTAGAAATTTGACATTAAACACATTTTATTACAAAACTCATTATGCGCCAGACCTGCAGAAATATAAGCGAGCATTGCAGACCAAAAAAAAAATAGAAGGTTGTGCTTCTATCTAGTATTTACTTTTGTAGAATGTATTGAGTTTAAGACACAGGGCTCACTTCAGTTCCCTGTTAACTCTTTGGGGTGATGCCGGGGTGGGAATTAACAAGTGAAGAACGCAGCGGGTGTGCACTCTAGAACCTAATTCAAAATCAGTGTGTCAGAAACTATTCAATATTTACAATTTTCAAAATTGTGTGCACCAGACAAGGGGTTCTGCAAGCCACCTGGTTCAAGTTCAGAGGAAAAGTAACCTAGATATATACCTAGGTTGACCTAGTGCACTACAGAATGTCACAGATTAGTTTACAGAAATATTTCAACATGAATATTCAAAAAGATACTATAGAGTAATACAATTATTCTCAAGACATCTTGTAAATCATAATTACAAGCAAATTTCACAATAAGTCCTCAAGGGGATCCATAATTGAAAATCTGCATACATTTATTTTAAGTAGTAGCAGATCAAACCCAACATAAAATGCGATGTTGATGTTTAAGTTCAGCATGCGGAATCAAATTTCAAAAAGTTCCCAATGCATTTCGGGCTTTGAGACAGTGGGAATTAAGGCTTCTGGGCAGTAAGTCCCTGTGGGTTAATAGGAATCATGAGTTGAACTCATCACAATGTGGACTAACCTGCTAGCCTCAGAAGTACTAGGTAATTTTATGCTTCCCTGTATTCCCGGATGTTAACACCACATTTACAACCTAAACAAAACAGGTGGTGAAGGGCAGAAGGGGTAGAGTGCATGCTGGGAGGGGCCAGTGAGACCGTCTTGGCTATGGCAGGCTGTGGTAGGGTCATATCCCACTCAAAACTATGGATTCACGAAGCACAGTACACTGCCACCACAGCTCTACATGCTAAACCCACCATAGGGACAGTGGTCCATTGTCAGTAAAAAGGGCGTGTCAGGACTGGTCCAGGACCGTGCTCATGTCAAGGGACAAGCTTAGGCCTCAGCGCACTAGTGTGAGGCTAGGCTAGGACCAAAAGTAAAAAATCAGGATACCAGAAACTCACAGTTGGGCAGTCAAGGCAGGGGAACATGACTGTTTATTTTATTTATTTTATTTATTTTTCACATTTTTAGAGCGCGCTGTTACCCAGAGGTGTCCTGGCGCTGACTGACTGAGAATACGTGCGAGAAATCAGAGTAATTCGTTTGTAAAAAGCCAGGTCTTTGAAGCTCTTCTGAATGATAAAAGGTCAGGCATCTGTCTGAGGTTAAGCGGCAGAGCGCCGAGGCCTGTTTGGATGTGCCTGCGATCAGACGAGCAGCTGCGTTTTGCAAAATTTGGAGTTTATTAAGAATTCCCTGTTGTGCATTTAGGACCAGGCTGTTGCAATAATCCAAGCGGGACATCACCAGACTTGTAACCACTGTCTTTTTGTGCTCTTCCGCAAGAACCGGCAGAACTTTCCGGATAATTTTAAGCACATAGTGAATGGTTGAGCAGAGGGCATTTATTTGAGGCCTGAAGGATAAAGAGTCATCCATCAGAACGCCCAGATTTTTAACTTTCGTGACCGTTGATGGAGGGATCCCCCTTTCCTCTGGCCACCAGCGTGGGGACCAGAAGTTGTCTCTGGAACCAAATAGCAAAACTTCAGTTTTTGCTGATTTCAATTTAAGGCAGTTCCCTGCCATCCAATTGCTAACTCCACGCATGCAGCCTCTAAACCTATCTGCTGTGTTGTCAGTTTCTCCCGGTAGCAGTGACACCACTATCTGTGTGTCATCTGCGTATGATGTTAGATGAAAGCCAAAAGATCTAATCAGTGGCGCAAGGGTAGAAACGTACACATTAAAAAGAGTTGGACTCAGGGAGGACCCCTGAGGAACTCTGCAGGGGAGCACAAAAGGGTCGGACTCAAAGGCGCCTAAGGCCACTTTCTGAGTCCTTCCGGAAAGGAAGGCATGCAAGATTTTAAGGGCCTTTCCTTGTATCCCACAGGCCCTCAAACGGTCCACCAATAATTTATGGTGGACCGAGTCGAAGGCCGCAGACAGGTCCAGCAGGATCAGGGCAGCTCTGCAGAAGACAGTCCTAATTCAACAGCATAACACTCTAGATTATCTGTGATTACTCCCTCGAGCCAAGGCTAGAGACCTTTGCCAGTGGAACACGTTTTGCCTCCTTCTGCTTCCTTTTCGTTACAGTGGTAAGGCGGGTAAGCCAGTTGGGGATTAGGGCAAGGGCTTTGGGACCCTTCCTCCCCTGGGATGTTTTTAACTTGTGCAAGAAGAGGCTGGGTTAAATCAATTGACCTTCCCTCTTACAAATGCCCCACTACCTTAACCAAAGGCCTGCCTGTAACCCAGTGGTAAAGGGCATCACTGATCGATAAGATTCTAGTTGTCCTTCCCCATCCTCTTTTGTATAGAATGTGTACCTGTGCGTAAACCAAGGCCATCAGGTGGCATCGTTTAGCCACTTTGTTTTAGTTTTTTTCAAAGCCCTTGCATTTGCCTAGTGTGGTGGGTGATGTTATCAAGATACTGGCCAGATTTAGGTACAAAAAGAATAAACTGTGCCTTAGAGATTAAAGTAAAGAATCTTCATGAGTCAGTTAATCCGTTGTGGCTGGTATATCAGCTAGGCATCAATTGTCCGTCTCAGTGAAACCTGGATGTCCCCAAGACAAGAGGACCTTTGGACTTAGCCAAGAAGCCAGAAGTGTCAGGTCCCACTGGAGTAAGCGTGCAAGGTTGCATGGACAAGATCTATTTGAGTTTCCATAGGTAATCGTCGTATGATCCAATTGCTTTGCTAAACTGATCGGTGAGCATCAAACCCTGGTTTAGCGGTCTGTAGTTATACAGGCTGGAAATTGGAAGCAGTAGAAGAGAGGGGAGAGGTTAAGGCTAAGCTCTAGGTTCTCTTTTCCTTCCACCTGTGAGGAGCTTAAATATTCACCATGTCTTGTTCTGATCTGGACCCTTGGACGGTTATTGTTAGATTACATACAGTGTCCGTAGGGGTATATCTGATCATGTGGATTTCATCACGTAATATGGCGATAATGTTGCGGTGAGGCGATAGCTTATCAGGGAAAAGTCAGTTGCATGACTAGGAGAATAATGTACCTCAATAAAATGTATGCTGCACAATGGAGCTGCAACAATTGCTACTCGCTTGTGATGCCAGGGATTGTGCAGTTAGTCACAGATGCAGACCTGATATTGTTCTCTTTTTTAGTTAATGGAGACATTTAGGTTGTTGAGCTGGTAAACCTGGTAGGCTGCATTTATTGTAATGGAATTACTGAACGGCATGGTAGTGGTGATTCCTGATAGTTTGGTTTCTTCACCTGGAAAGGTCTTGCTAGGTATACAACATGTTTTGTCCGAGAGTTTGAATTCTACAGTTGTCAGCTGGTACCACTGTGGTTAGGTTTGGGGTGGTTGTTCATAATGCTGTATGAGTTGGTTTGTTCTTATTGGATGGAGTGATTAAACTTTTTTTGATGTTTGGCGAAGTGTGCTCAGAAAGGTACAGCTGTTTTTTTAGGGATGTTCTGTCTCTGGGGGACTAATTTGGAATTAATGATTTAACATCTTAGCTTCCGGGCGGTTGACTTTGCATGTTGGGAGTGTGAAAAATAACAGCAGTTCTGGCTGTTTGTTATGCTCATTGGCAGGTTATAAATGACTAATGATCAGATTATTGGTGCCATTTGGATTTCTTTAAAGCATGAGGTGAGATACTGTTCATGAATCATGATCCAGTCAAACATAGAAATAAACGTACAATGAGAAGAAGAGGAAGATTACCGCTTTTATCCTTTTAAACGGGAAAATTGACCACATTTATAAGTGTGGCCCTTACATCGATGAGCCTAAAGTATTCACCTAGCGGGTCACAGTTTAGAAGATAGCAGGAGGAGAGAGAGTATGTTGTAGATGTAGCTGTTCAGAGGGATGTATGACGGTACAACGCGTGCTTTTACAACGCGTATCGTTATGACGCAGGTTTTACAACGCAAGTCGTTACAACGATTTGCATTGGGGGGCGCTGGATAGTGAATAGTCTAATTTACTATTCCAACTCCAGTCCCCGTGGATAGTAGGGAAGGTGTTGGATAGTAAATTAAACTATTCCCTATCCTAGAGCGCCCTCCAGCGAAAGTCGTTGTAACGACTTTCGTTGTTAAACCTGTGTTGCAATGGTACAGCTTGTAAGGGTTTCGTTGTAAAGGATGTTTCCCGTTCAGAGTGAGTGTGGGCTCTTGTGTCTCTGACATAAGGGGGATACAGCGATTTATGGTACTTGTGCATCTTGATGGGTGATAAATTAATGCATGCCATTAACCTGGTGATACGCATCTGTGTTAATAAGGCTGTGGCGAGGCAGCTTTAGTTTGAATCATGGCATGTGGGTAAATGCTTTGAAGAATTTTGTGAGTATTCATGGGGTAACATACATTTCAGTTAAGAAATCGCTGTTACTGTAAGAGTCTGCAAAGGTGCAGACTTTATACTAAATAGAGCTTTGAAATAATAGTGTGTATTCATTTCTGCCTTTCTTTACTTTAGCTTTTACTCAGGTATTGTTAATGCATCGCCCCAACGCCCAGCAGAGAGGAGCACGCCTCCGCAGCTGACATCCCCTAGAAAAGGGCTGCACCTTGCGCGCTGCCGTCCGACTCCCGCCGACTGGATTGGAGCCGGTGGTGGTTGCCGAGCCTGTGGTGGACTCGAAGGGGTGCCTCAGAGATCGGTCCCGGCATTGCCCCTTGACTGGCACTCGGAGGAAGAAACTACCTGAGGTAGGCCACGCCTGGCTGGGCCTGCGCAGTGGGCTGCTGAGACGGATTGCCTCTGGGCCTGTGTGTGCGATTGGGGTCCCTGGGAGATAGCGGCCCCCACCTGAGGGTCTGAAGGACAACGCCGGGAGCCATCCATCGACGCGGTTGGACCTTCCTGGTGTGAGCGACTAGTGGCCTGAGAGGGGTTTGGTCTGGGGGTGTGTGGAGTGGGGGCCTGGAGTGAGCCATCTGGGAGTGGCGGAGTGTGCTCGATGCCCGACAAAGTGCTGACTGCTGGCGGGGTTGCAGGCAACGGGCACACTGGTGCATCTACTGTAGGACTGTGAGCAGCTACATGCCTACTGGTCACAGGTCATTGACGAAATAGATAAACACTTCGATACTCAGCGCCCACGTTTTCCAAGCTATATCCTCCTGGGCCTCCCCAACCCTCTCACATATCCTTTTTGCTCACAGTGAGGTCACCAGATGGCAGTTGCGCTGGGCTCGGCCACGCAAAACATTCTGCTTCACTGGCAGACTACACATATTCCCACATTTACTGGCTGGCTGCAACGTCTATGGCAGGTCCTGGGGATGGAAAAGATCACTCTTACATTAGCTTGGAAGGGCTCCACCTTCGCGGATCTCTGGCAGCCATTTCTCGCCCTACTTGTCTCTGAGTTTGGGGAGCTCATCTGCCCAAGATATCTCCGTCTGCTGCGTCTATCAGCACCGCCTGAGGGGGAATCTCAGGGAACCTTGCGGACTGAGGAGAAGTAAGCCTATCCTGAATTGGCATCCTGGTTGGTGGACGAGGGTCGGGTGGGGGGTGGGGGGAAAGGGGTAGGTTTTCCTTTTTGGCCATCCGCAGAAGTAAAACAGCTGGTTTCCTCCATAAACTGCATTTCACTGTTGCTTAACTTGACTTGCGCTGGTAAACATATGTGAAGCTTACTGTGCCGGCGCGAGGTATGGGCAATGAGAGCAGCTGCCCAGGGCCCTGCCCTCAGGTTGAAAACATGGGGCCCTGCTTCTGTGGGAACTGCCACACTATCAGTCACCCCACCTGCTCCTCCAGTGCCCCCTCCCCAGTTTTTAGCGGCCAACATTGCTCACTGGTGGGGGCGTGGGTGTTGAGGGGTGTGGGGGCATTTGCGGGGGATCACAGGGAAATTAAAAAAAAATAGGCGTACCTTTCCGCCGGGTCCCGCGTCTTCTCGCCTCCTGCTCTCCTGCCTCCAACAGGAACAAGAAGCAGACAGTCAGGCTCCCTCCCCCTAAGCCAATAACAACGCTACAAGCAGCACTGTGATTGGTCGGTACGCCGACCAGCCAGGGGCTAATGGGAGGCCATGTTCTCCATGCAGGCTGCAATGTAGCCTGCATGGAGAAGGGCATAGTGTGCCTGGCAGGTTTGGGTGGCCCGAGAGGGCCGACCAAAGAGACTTTGCGTACTCAGGAGTGGGCAAACCACTCCTCCCCTGCTCAAAGAAGCCCCGCCCACCCACTTGTCCGCAATGCGCAAAGCAAACATAAAATGATAATAACTTTTAGTTATTACCATTTTATGTTTTGGCTTTCTCGCACTGCTAGAGAGCAGTGGGGCGACACTCCTCCACCCTAGCGGAGGAGCCGCCCCTCTGTATTTTTCAAGGGAGGTGTCTTGACCTCCCTTATCCAAGATGGCATTTCCTGGGGGTGCAGGGGTGGGGAAAGGAAAACAGTGGGTGTGGAAGTTGACAGCTGTAAAGCCAACAATTGTGTTGTCTCACAGCCTCAGGAGCAGAGCAGCACCTCACCACATAAAAACCTACCCTGGAGCCTTGCCTGCCTTTTCTGTTTTGCATTGCCAGGCAACCAAAGGGCCCCTTTGTTCCAAGAGCCAGCCAGACAATATCAGGTATGGAGGGGTGATTTGGGGAGGAGGGGAGCCAGAAAAGACTGAGATGGCAAGGCAGGGTTTAGCAAAGCTCAGCCACCTGGACCTTGAAGCACTGCATCAGGCTGCAAGGTAGAGGCATGGGGCCCCTTTCCCTGGGCCTTGCTGCCATTATCCAGTGCTGTGTGGCCCAGGGCACCCCCCTCTCCTTGGCTCAGTGCTGTGAAGCCCGAGGATAAAACACCCTCACCTGGGCCTCGCAGCGCATGGAGTAGTTTAATGGAAGGGGGGGACCAGGTACAGGTCCTGGCATCAGCTCTAAATTCTGTGACTCTGGGCTAATCATTAAACCTCCCCATGCCTAAAAGAAAACTGACCTTTTGTAATGGGACTGGTACTTCTGTAAAGCACTCCAAAGACCTTGGGCTGAGTTCATGCTGTATAAAAGTGCTAATATAGGAACCACAACATCATTTCACAGTCACCTCACATCCAGGCATCATGCATGACTCATGAACCCCCTGCTGAATGGATGGAAGGAAGGGTGGTGAATGTAAGAGTAAAAGGAATGATGGATGGATGAAGTGCGAGGGTGGATGGATGAATGAAACAATGGATGAGTGGATGGATGGATGAGTGGATGTTAGGATGGATTAGTGAAAGGGTGGATGGAGTGAAAGGGTGGATGAAGTATGAACAAAAGGATAGGAAAATGTGTCAAAGAAAGGACGGATGAGTGAAAGGATGGGTGTAAGATTGGATGAGTGATAGAATGGATAAATGAGGGAAAGTGATGGTGCAGGGATGAAAGAAAGGATGGATGGATGAGTAAAAGTGTAATGGATAGATGGATGAGTGAATGGATGGATGAGTAAGTGACAGAATGGATGGATGCGCGATAGGATGGATGGATGATCGAAAGGATGGGTGGATGGATGAGTGAAAGGGTGGATGGATAGGTTTGGATATAGATGGGAGAATGGATGGACAGACATACGGAATGGTAAAAGACAGAATGATGGATGAAATAATTAATGGATAACAGAATGTAAAGGAGAAATTTTGGAGATCAGCAGGTGGATGAGAGGATAAATGGTTAGATTCTTAGATGGAAGAGACAAGAGAGCTCTTCTGGGGAGGGTTGCAGTTGCAATTACTTGCTTGGTACCATAAAACCATTTGTTCAATATGGGCGGTATTTTAATGTTCTGGCTATCCCTTGCCTATGTGTGGCATCTCTGTATTTGCTGTGTGTTTACATGTGGGTATCTACATCATATGTATGGCATGTTGAGTGCCACCCAACTGCTACTTGAATGTTACACTAGTAATTGTAAATTGCAGCATGTTTTGTTTTAAGTGTAAGATCCTAAGGAGAGCTTTATAAGGCCATGAGCTGTGCTTGAGGTGTATATTGTGCTTGTAGCAATAGGCAAGGTGTCCAAAATAAACGGTGTAATAGTGTTTTCTCTGTGGCTTCTTCAAGAGCGCTACAGAGAAAAGTGCATTTGTGACCCCTGCCGGCCAATGCTAGCCTCCTGGTATGGCAAACATATTGCAGCTGTATGCAATGCCCCCACAAAAAAAGTCTGACTCCCAATTTTAAGTCCCACTTGTTAACTTAAAATAAGTCAGCAATAGTGGGTCCTACACAGCAGACCCCCCCCCCCTTTGTTCACCACCACAGCAAGAGCTCTTTAGTAACATCCCCTCAGCAATGCAATTAAAGAACGTCTTAATGACTTCAAGATTAATCTCTGGAGAGGAGTAAGGCATCAACTTCCGGTTTCTAGCTAGTAAACTGAGCTGTTTCGCAGTAGTCTTGATGCAAACCCAAATTGCTGACATTGTGTCTCAGTCCAGATGATACAAAGGCCTAAACTCTCATCTCATTGCAGCAGCAGGAATACACATCAGTGGTACACTGCTGCAACAAACACAAACTTGTGTGAACATAGTCACACCAAAGCTATCCACTGCCTGATCCTCACAACTGGCTTCACCAATTGTTCCACAATGAGTGCATCATCAAACTTTTATCCAGTCCCAGTGCAAAAGATTTATATGAAAACTGTAACTCTCACTATTACAGACTTCCACCAGACGAGGTCTCAAGTTGCTTCTTTAAACCACTTGTAATATGGCCAGGTATCGCTGATGCCTCCTGATTTATATGGATTCCCTGCACACGGGACTGTGCTTTCACTCCATCCATCCATCCATCCATCCATCCATCCATCCATCCATCCATCCATCCATCCATCCATCGTTTCACTCAATCATCCTAATATCCACCCTTTCACCCATCCATCCATTCACTCATCCATCCATCCACTCATCCATTATTTCATTCAGCCATCCACCTTGCACTTCATCCATCCATCATCCCTTTTACTCTTTCATCCACCCACCCACCCACCCTTCCTTCCATCCAGGGTTGTCCTGTCCACGGTGGCGGGTGGGAAAAAGAAACCCGCTTGCCGCCTCACAGCGCCTTTTATGGGCGAGCCTGACACAATTTCTGGGATTGCCCTGGAAGTAATACAGCGCTTTCGGGAAGGCGCCCCCTGCCAGCCTATACTGCAGTGACCTTCCCCGGAAGGTCATGATGCACTGCGCCGCAACCCTGGTTCGGCCTGGCTTGCCGCCATAAGTGTGTAAAAAAGGGTTCCAAAGACAACCAGTAACCAAAGACCCTTTTTATGTTGCCCGGCGGTATCGCCTCTATGACCCACCAATGTTAATCAATGAAGAAGCAGGCGCTGGAGACTGGAAGGCAGGAAACGAGGATTTTATTCTCTCCGGAGGAGAACACATCAATTCAGACAGCAAGTATCGTCACGAGGTGCTCTAACCACATCTCTGAGGCCTGGCCTCTTATACTAGGGTTTATGACCTTTATTGCACATAACACATTCTCGCAACACATTGATAGTTGAAAGAACATCCTCAGAATCTCCCCTTCAGGCCCGTTCCCACATACATTTACAGTTGGATTCCCCACCCCGGTCACAACAGGTGGTGGTTGCCGCACAGCAGGGCATTCCGCCGATTCACGGAATGCATGGGGTTGATCGGATCTCATAGGGTGGGGGCTTTGATCGGTTCGTGGGTCTTTTGATGGGGAGGGGAAGCTTCCTACTGTACGGGGTAATAAACAGTATCCGCAGGGCCAGGTGGCGGCCTGGGAACAAGGAAGACAAACGGGGATACAGGAAAAGGGGTTTGCATCAAAAGGATCTGAGGCCATGAAAGGAATGAGGGGAGGTGTCGCGCTGGGAACAGGATGGGATTCAGTGGTGAAGCTGCGCTGAAGAGGGGTTTATGACCCAAGGCATGAGAGAGCGGGGGATGTCAGTGCGCGGGGGGATGCTTGCGAGGTTGAGAGAGAGAGAGAGACGCGCTGGCTATCAGCGAGGGGCAGGGAGGCCATGGTGCTCAAAATGGCTGCCGCTTACGCGCACGAATGGGCTTGAGAAGGGGCAAGATGACGCCGATAATGTTCACCAAGTTTGTGTTAATTTTCCACAGTCCTCCCTTTAACATTTCCAAGACATCTTGCTGGCCTATTTCCTATCTATACCTATATGCAGCGATCATAAGTAAGGGAGAGGGGACTTAGGCAAAAGAACTGTACATAAACATCACATTATAAACATCATATTAAAAAAATCTCATCATCTAGTAGGCGGGTTCATCGTTAAGTTGGTTGCAGAAAAAAAGGTCATCGTAATGCAATATCAGACTAGAATTACGTAGTGAGGGCGTTGGGTCCAGATCATAGATGCTTATAGTCATTTGGAATAAGAACTGGTAAGTTATCATACAAGTAAGTCCTTTTTTTGTACTCGGCGGGAGCATAGTCAGTCCAATGATGATTGGGAGAGAAATGAGATATAATAAAAAATAAAAATCAGAGTTCTCAGTGTCTATGCCGTCTTCTGTTGGCACTGTTGAGCACCTGGATTACCTATCAACAGAAATGTTCATGTGGATTGAGTCGTTGGAGGTCTGCGGGCAGGGGTACATTTTGTTTTGTTTCGCCAGACCCCATAGGAGAAATGCGTTACGGTTTTGGAGCAGGTGCACTTTCTTCTGTAACGCAGAGCATAGATTCGCAATAAAAAATGCGATTGTTCCTGAATTGTGAGATCTGTTTGTTTCTTGAGTCTCTGTGGTGGGCATTTCCTGTTGCTTCCATCGTCTTCGAGGCGTTCAGCAGCGGGTAGAACCACATACTTCATTCATCTTTTCTTTAGAGGCGACCCTTGGTGGAGTTCTAGGTCACCGTTCTAAGATTAACATAGTTCGTGGTCTACTTAGTCGGAGCTCCCTCCCTTCTGACGTAGGGAGTACTCTTCTCTGGGTAGCTCAGTAGGATTTGGAGGAACTTGGGAGTTCGGGTGGAAAGGTGCGGGTGTGAACAGTCCTTATGGTAGGTCGGAGGAGGAGGGGATGGAGCAAGGTCAAGTCGGGAACAGATCAGGGGGGCGGAGAGTTTGTGACAGGCGAGTCCGTAACCATGTTCAGAGAGCGGGGACTTTTTGGCACACGTTGATCATAGAGCAGGGGCTTCAGGTCAGCCCTTTCCTTAGCTTTGTCTGAAACAGTGCCCCGTCCTGAGTCTCCTTACTGCTGTGGTCTCGCCTCGGCCTCCGTCGCTGATGTTCCACAATCCGCAGTCAGGCCGCGTGCTCCCACATCCGGTCTCTTTCTCCTCCGACAGTGATACCCTTAAATGAGTTTTGAAAAGACAGTCTTTAGAGATATTGCAGAAGAAGGTAATTACATAAATCTATTTCTCTCCCAACACCAAGCAACTGGGGTAAGCACTCGCTACATTGCAGATTCTTGCGGCTAACGTATAAACAATTGATGATGGGTTTGCTGGACTCCTTACAACTTCCTTTTGTTGGCTAATTCTTTGGTGCTTTGATGGTTATTACGTTCATTTGTAATAGGTACGAGGTCTGGTACTCATTTATTGCATACGTCTATTATAGTAGATGTCAGTTCTTCTGGTAGAGACCCATTTCCCTAGTACGAGTCTTGCAAGGCTGGGCTGGTCTTCAGGGCCTTGTATTTTACAAAAAAGTGCAACGTGCTATTCACCATAGTCTGATAGGCATCCTTCTGAGGGGTGAACATAGGCTAAACAAGTCTGCATTACATAAAAACATCTTATTTACAACAAGGCTTACTGCAACAAGTTCTTTCGATTTTCGATCTAAATTTCAACTTTGCACACATCTTTCTAACTTTCTATATAAATCCTCGCAACCTGGTTACTACAAAAACTCGGGGGGTGGTTTGCGATAATTATTAAACTTATCCTCGGGGAAGGAGGGATCTTGTGGAAAACAATTGGGCACACAGTGAATTAGAGTAGGGGGCGTTTTTCAGGCTCTCGTTCAGGGCAGCTGACCCCAAACTGGGGGCATTTTGGGAAGACGGGGGTGTCTCGATCATTGCTTACTGCTTGGGGTATGGGGACAATTTGGAATGGGGATGGCCGCATTACCACAGACGTATTTTATCATAGAGGCCACTGACAAATAGTTCCCTGACTGTGGGTCAAATTTAGGGAACCTCAGTCGTCTTACCTGTCCCTTTCCTTTTGGCCAATTTAAATTTCATCCATATTTAGCAGAAAAGGAGAGGTAGTAACGTGGTACCGATACAATTTTATTTTGGACAAATTTGTGCAAATACTTATGGTATTTGGGGCCAATCAGGAGGTGCACCAGGTTCGTCAATTAGGTGCCAGTCGCTAGGAAGAGGGAAAATGTGGAGGGGTGAAAGAGTGAGAGAGAGAGAGAGAGAAAGAGAGAGAGAGAGAGAGAGAGAGAGACAATAGGCCAAACAGTACACATGGGACATGGAGAATGACCGTGTATTGTTTGGGCTATTCAGTGCGTTACCCAACGTTAGACGTTTCGGGTCTGTGTTAGGATGTAGAAAGCATGCAGTTTTGGGACAGAAGAGCATTAGATCTGGTACAAAAAGGTCGTGCATTGGGTAGGGCGTCTTTTTTGTGTCGTCTTGCAGCGGTAGTCCGTTTTCATGCATCGGGCGTGACGTGGTTCCAGATCCCTTACGATACTCTAATCGGGATTCTAATGTAACCTGCAGAGGGAAAAAGGAGGGAAAGGGGGAGGTGGGGAGACAACATTCGAACACATCAAATGTACGGGCACGAAAGTCCTTTACTTACCGCATACTCGTACTCATCTCTTCGGGATATAATCCCTTAGGGTTTTGGTTTCCGAAAGTCAAGGGAGCAGGTAATGTGATAGGTGGTTCATGGGGAGGTTCGAGGATGGCATTAAGGATCGTGTGTAGAGAAACGCTTAAAAAGGAGTCAGAGGTGCCTAGCGTGAGGTACCCGGTTTTGTAGATGTATCCGGCCTTCGGGATCCTTAAATCATTCCCAAAGCTGTGAGGTTCTAAGGCATATCAGTTCTTCGTTTAGCCCGGTACCTTAGTACCTTCGACCACCATATCTTAATAACATTTTATCAATCACCCCGCTTTACTTTACCCAGTCTCAGAGGTCGAGGTCCTTCTTCATATGCCAGTCCCTGAGCCTAGTCGCATATCCTGGAGGCAATGTACCATACCCGGGATCCGATCATCAATCCGGGGCCGGACAACCATTTCTCGGATAACCTTAAAAAAAGAGCAGAACGGTTGCGCACAGAAAAACCCTCCCACCGACACCCGCATTTACAAAAATATGCGATGCCTATTCATAGTTTTTAAGACCTTTATTTGTATAATCATTCAGTACGTAAAATGTGAGAGCACAATCATAATTTGGCCTGACATGTCGTCGATGGAAGCACATACAGTAGGGGGTTATTTTATAGCACAAGAACATGTAAAAAGGCCTAATTTATCATTTACAAGTAACTAAAAAACATTTCATTGCGTGACGAGGGAATCAGGGGCATTTTAGTTCATAAATGGAAACACAGTCAAGCTCATCGGAATCGCATTTCCTAGATGTAAACCGTGGGTGTGCATCATAAGCGACGTTATGTACCAGTTACAATAAATATCAAAAAATAAATCGTTCATTGAAATCAACATTTTCACGGAACCCCTCTCAAACGTTCGCCAAGTGAACCCTCCTCCCTTTCCCCTCGAGTGCACAATGGTTCGTATATATATCTTAGTACATCAAGTTTCATTAGTTAAGGAACACCACGAGGCGTCCGTTAGTTTCCATTGATACCGGCGCCATTTTGGGCGAGGCCGGTTTAGTCCGGAAGTAGCACCAGAGGAAAAAAATATCCTCGACGATTGGCGGTTGGACCAGGGTCCCTTTCGGCAGTTCAAAAGAAACTGTGCTAACAGAGGGGCTGGTGGCGTGGACCGTCAATCAAGAGAGGGAGGGGGTAGAGTCTTTCTTACCGGGTCATGTTGATGTTCAGCCAGAACCTGCTCGAGTTCGTTAGCCCATAATGTTCCTGGGTGGTTCAGACGGAAGCTGATGCAGACACGAGAGCACCGCCATCTTGTTGCTGTGCCGTGGTTATTTCATTAGTGATCAATGCAGCTGTTCCCCTCCGGAAGCCTGAAGGGGCTGAGGGCTCTTGGGACTTTGGTAGAATCTTCAAAGTCGAGGGGATGTTTGTCGATGGTGGGGGCTTGCGCCCAGGTGGGCAAGTGCCCGAGTTGCAATTTCGGACAAAGTTACTCCAGCGGCCTAGACCCGCCTTTCGAGGGCCCAGACGCCATTTTGAGACCCTGTGGCAGCCACCTTTGTCGTATCCATCGGGAGTGGAAGAAACTTCTTGTGATGGCGAAGGACAGAGCATCATGCTGCTGGAGCAGGACATTTTGGTTCGGGGCGCCAGAGTGTAGCGGTGGAGCCTTCATCTGGGGAGGTGAGGGAGGCTCGTCCGTGCCGCCTTCCTCTCCCGGCGCATCCTACGCCGTCCCTTTGAATCAGGGGCGCACATGATGACCACCCTACACCCCTGATTCCGACTCTTGGGGGACCACTGTACGTCCGGTGCTCCGTAAATATGCCCGTCGGACATTGTGTGTCCTGTGTTATGCAAGTATACCAGTTGGGTCTTGTATGTCCCGTGCTAAGGAAATATACCAGTCGGGCATTATGTGTCCTGTGCAGCGCAGGTATATGGCCGTCGCCCGGCTGGAGGACATCGGCGCCGGACCAGGGCAGGGAAGCCTCCTACCTGTGGAGGTGGAAGAGGCTCGTCCGCGTCGCCTCTTCCTCCCTGCCCACCCTGCATCCGTTCGATGGAGGAATTCGTGATGGCCGGAGCAGGAGATACGAGGGAGGGGGTCATTTGCAGCCGCCCCCTCCCTACTCGCGGCCCAGGGGACGCCATCCCTGGAAGGGTAGTATGGGAAGACCATTTCATTGCCTGCTTGGTGGAGCCTCCAGGACCTTCTCGCCAGCGATCTCCTTTTTGGCCCATGGTTGCTGGCAGGCCCCGCCCCACACGTGCTATGTGTTTCGGATGGGCGGGACCATCGAACTGTTACATTACGAGGACTTCCGGAGTGAGCATAACATGTTTTGTATTTTTCCTATTAGTCAAGTTTGCTTTTTTAGAGAGTTCTACTAGTTATTCTATTTACTGTTGGTTGTGTGTTCTCTTTACCGTAATTAAATCCTAAGTTATATAATAGACGCTTGGCTTCCTTGAGTCCTTTCTCTAACGGGGGTTGTTTACACTGATCTACAATTGTGTTTGGTTTTCAGAGTGGGGGAGCAACAGAGAGCAATCAGTCCCAAAACTCTAACATGTCGTTAAAATTGGTCTGACGAAATCTGTGCCATCGAGCATAATCAAACGGGGTGGTTCTATCTGTCCTGTCCGCACTAGTCTGATTGGTTTTTATTTCGCGCCTTTTCCCTTTCTGTCGGCCTGTCCTTTCTGTCGACCCTCCATTCTTACCTATGCTCTGCAAAGTCGGGCATTGGGCTTTCCAGTGTCCGAGGCATTTACAGAAAGCACATTGGTTCTGTTTTAAATCTATTCGTCCTGTGCGCAGTGTCGGGGGATTACCTTCGGGTCGTTGTGTTCCGGGGTTGACTTGTCGGCACACCCCTTTACACCGTTCTCTTTTCATATCTACTCCTCGGGACTGTGCCATCGTTGGCCCTTCCCTTTGCCTACTAGACGTTTGGAGGGTTGTCCGTCGTGTCCCTTCACCTTTTCTAAATTCGTCGCCTTCCCTTCGTCGTGTGGCTTCTTTGCGCCACATACCGAGACTATCGAGCATAATAGGTGTTGTTTCATTCCTACGAAGGGCTATTTCTACCGTTTCTATTTTGTCAAGATCAAAGGATCCTCTCAGTGGCCACTGACTTTCTCGATCCTTTTTCGTATATTTATGCCACAGCTCACTATAGGCTATAGCGATCAATCCATGCTTCATGAACATGTCCTTATTAGGGGTGCCTTCCAGCGGAGCCGGATGGTTCATCTCTAATAAGCGGTCCGGGCTAAACAGGCTACTAACCAGTGGGGAGAAGACAGGCATGACGGATCACAATGGGATAATAGTCAGCACTACCTATCTTATCACTGCGCGCAAAGACTAGACAGAATATTTCTATTCTACGTTGTTTGCACGTAGTGAATACCTCATGAACCAATCTTGATCAATCAATGTTAGGTCAAAAAATAAAAAATCAATATGGTCAATGGGGAGAATAAGTAGGCTCGCAAAGGTTCGCGTCACCTACCCTTTCACTATCTGTAAAGAGGGGACCTATTTTTCCCTGTTTGCAGACAGAGAATCTCCAGAAAACAATCTATAACAGTTAATCAATGGGGGGAAGGGGCAATTGTTCAGTGGGGGAGAAAGATAGGTCCGACGGGTGCGTACCTATCCTTCGCTGTTTATAAAGGGAGAGCCTGTTGTTTCTCCGTTCGTAGACAGTGAATCTCCAATAAATTAACAAAAAGTAATACTAGTATTTTCTCATCAATTATCAATCACTTTCAATTATCAATCACTTTCGCAATTTGTCGTGTTTACACGACCTTACCCGGACCGCATGGACAGTTTCTTGTCTCCGAATCCAGCGCCCGATCGTCCTCTTCTCTTCGTACTTCTCGTGGCACTCCTGATGGTTCCCAGTCAGGACCGCAGATCACTCGAGAGAGGTCTGTTCGGAACCAGTGAAGTTCGGATGATCGGCTGTCAGACGAGGGTCTATCGGACAGGGTACCTTCCGATCGTTGCAGTCGTTCACTCTGTCGTCAGGACCTCTCCCACTGGATCCACGAGTCACTGATGGGCCCCACGTTTGGGACGCCAATTGTAAAAAAGGGTTCCAAAGACAACCAGTAACCAAAGACCCTTTTTATGTTGCCCGGCGGTATCGCCTCTATGACCCACCAATGTTAATCAATGAAGAAGCAGGCGCTGGAGACTGGAAGGCAGGAAACGAGGATTTTATTCTCTCCGGAGGAGAACACATCAATTCAGACAGCAAGTATCGTCACGAGGTGCTCTAACCACATCTCTGAGGCCTGGCCTCTTATACTAGGGTTTATGACCTTTATTGCACATAACACATTCTCGCAACACATTGATAGTTGAAAGAACATCCTCGGAATCTCCCCTTCAGGCCCGTTCCCACATACATTTACAGTTGGATTCCCCACCCCGGTCACAACAGGTGGTGGTTGCCGCACAGCAGGGCATTCCGCCGATTCACGGAATGCATGGGGTTGATCGGATCTCATAGGGTGGGGGCTTTGATCGGTTCGTGGGTCTTTTGATGGGGAGGGGAAGCTTCCTACTGTACGGGGTAATAAACAGTATCCGCAGGGCCAGGTGGCGGCCTGGGAACAAGGAAGACAAACGGGGATACAGGAAAAGGGGTTTGCATCAAAAGGATCTGAGGCCATGAAAGGAATGAGGGGAGGTGTCGCGCTGGGAACAGGATGGGATTCAGTGGTGAAGCTGCGCTGAAGAGGGGTTTATGACCCAAGGCATGAGAGAGCGGGGGATGTCAGTGCGCGGGGGGATGCTTGCAAGGTTGAGAGAGAGAGAGAGACGCGCTGGCTATCAGCGAGGGGCAGGGAGGCCATGGTGCTCAAAATGGCTGCCGCTTACGCGCACGAATGGGCTTGAGAAGGGGCAAGATGACGCCGATAATGTTCACCAAGTTTGTGTTAATTTTCCACAAGTGTGGCTCCCCAAAGTGGGGAAGCCTTATAGTCAGTAGTTCTGCTGTCGTTTTCTCGCATTCTGGAACTTGAGTTTTAATTTTTCTGTCATAAATGCAGCAGTAAAAGATCCAAGTGAAAGGAATCAATCAAATGACATATAAGTTTGGAAGCTGTAAAAACTCACATTTTAAACCACCTTTTCAGTACTGGGGTGATTTTAACCTTTTGATGCAGGGGGGCATGGCTCCTGTCTACAATACATGCTTTGCTTTGTTTCTACAGAACTCTACTGCCCTTTTAGTTCTGCCCTGTGATTTATAACAGTTTCAAAGAAAAATGAATAGGTACATGTATTTGAACTCAACTTTATTTTGCTATATCCGGTTGCATCATTTTTGTCGTAGTGATGCCTTTGAAATAATATCTTGCTGAGCAATGGGCCCATTATCATACACTCATCTGGAAACAATCAGTTAACACAGAGTCAGGAAGTTCATCTTTGTGAGACCTATGCCTAGCTCTTCCATGCAATGTGACTAATGTAATCCACTTAATGCAGCTTTAAAATGAACAAACCTATTTCATTGGGTTATTTATGTTTTCATCCATGTAACTGATATCCACACACAAGGCCCCTTAGTGATATCAAAGAAGATTAGAAGTTCTGTGATGTCACTTCCTGTGATGTCATATGCAAAGTCCAGGGGCCTCACATCTTCCCTTTCACATGGTGCCCCATACGACCGGCCCTGTTTATTACCAGCATGGGCTCTGCAGCCTCCATGGAAAGGTAGGTAGTCCCCTGGCTGACGTGTCTGGTTGCTCCCTCGCATTCTGCTTCCTGTGGCAGTCCTGGCTGGGCCTCACCTCCTGACGTGCTCGCGCATGATGGGAATTCCTGGCAGGCGGGGCAAAGGTTAAGCAGGCCCTTCAGTGGCAGACAGGCTGGATGGGAAGGTGACTGGGAAAGGCAGCCGAGTGGGCCCCCGCTCCCCCAGCTCATTAACAGGCTCTCCCGAGCAGTTACATAATAACCCGGGCTTGATGAGAGAGAACAGCGCCTGAGCAGTTTCTAAATGGCTAATTATTGCACCCAGGTATCAGTGATTTGTAGCCGGAACAAATGCCGCGCCATTGTCCGGAGGCGGCCACGCTCGACGGCGAGCGGAAGTCTTGGCAGAGTGGGGGGAGGGGCTGTGCGCCGGCAGGTGCATGGAGAGCCGGAGCCCCTCATGTTTTCAAAAGAACAGGACACAACTTTCATCCAAATATAGGATTTCATAAAAAAGTATACTTCGCAAGTACGCCATGGACCCTGGAGCAAGCACGCAAAATGGCCGCTTTGACTGATGCAGTAATAAAATACAGCAATATCAGGGCTCTGTGCACCGGTGCCACTGCACCTGTTGCACCCATGGCATCTACGCCCCTGGAAGGCGTGGGCATACACCCATAGAACATACCATGTGAATGTATGTTATTTCCGATACAATCATTGATTTCAAGGTCAGGCCTTAGTTTCTATCAATTATTGTGTTTGGGAGTTTTAATCCAATTGTTACGACAGAACTAAGTCACGAGACCAGGATTTCCAGAGTGTAATTGTTGAATGAAAGGCCCAAACTGGAAAAAATGCATCCACCTGATATTCATTCATCATAAAACCCAACATGTTATCACAGAAGTGGATACCTCTGTTGGGCACTGCAGAGCACAGACGAGATTACTGGGGTTTTCATCTCGGTGAATAAGAACTCTGCACCCCTTAGGAGCCAACGTAAGTTTACACACTGTTGTACTTGCAACCTAATTTTGAAAATTCACACCTTTGCAGTGCAACCAGGACTTTAAGTGGGTTGAAAAAACTGGGGGGGGGGTCTTTCAAAGGGGCGTGGCATATGTACTTAAGGGCATGGCTTAAAAACATATAGGGTAAAATACCAAATCACTTCAATTTTGTTTCTCCTTAAATATCAATTTCTAATAGGTCACTCTTTCATTTACACCTTTTAATTAGTATTGAGTGAACTGATGCAATTTCCCTCACTTCGCACATCTTACACCAGTTTAATTCTTCAAGTGTAACCTATTCCTGATTCAGTCAGAGTGTACTGTCAATAAATTTACAGGTCAGGCAATTTTATAAATGAGCACACGCACAACATATTGTGAACAACCTTACAGTTCACTCTCCTGCCTGGACGTAGCAGAACACATGCAAATTGACATTCCATATGCATGTGCAGTACAATGCCTTCTAATATACGCTTTTTTCTTCTCCACATGACACCTTCCTCCCCCTCCCATCACCATAACAGTAATTTTTTCCAAATGAAGACTAATCACACAGTTGATGTGATGGATATGTTTAACTTGTTTACAAATAATAACTAAACATAGTCCTTATGAATTCACGTTTGCCAGATTAACCTGGCTGCCTTTAGAGCTCTTATTGGCTGACAGTTATTGGTCACACTTTTAATAACCTCCAAGAATCACTTTTTTAGGAGTTCGCAGTTTCCCTAGGTCCATGTGTCAGTATTATTTCCAGTCGAGATTATGAGGTCTGGAATCAGCAAAGACCTTTTGATTTTACTAAAAAGATATATATTTATGTATATTACCTACTGGCGGTCGCCAATAGGTAGTTATAGTTAGGACCTATTATCCCTAGGAAAAGCATTTTTCGATTTGCCAATATCTTTGGCGCGGCTTGACTAATCTTTGCAAATTTTTCAAAGCTAATGGTTCGCTCAGGTCTTGTGTCTTGAAAGTTTCGGGGTGGTTCGTCAAGCGGGGGCCGGGAAAAAAGGGGGGTCCCAAACTGCGTTTTTCCCATGTTATTTTACATAGGGATTGTGAAACAGGCTAGCCCGAACTGCTCAACGGAATTACACCAAATTTGGCAAAAAGGTAGGTCTTGGTCCAGAAAGTGTTCTTTTTTTAAATGGTGTAAATCAGTTCAGCAGTTGCTGAGAAATAAAAAAAATATATATATAAATATCTGCAACAGCAGATGGGGCGCAGACCAACTTTTTGTGCCAGCATTATTTTCTTTTCTTAACAAGTCAAGACGCGTTTCGGCCGTATATATGTATATATATATATATATGAGCACCGAGGAGGATTTGCGAACCCTCCCGGGCACGCGCTTTACTCTGATTGGCTGTCAACACTCCAAACCAAGAAGTGTTGGCAGCCATCTTGTGACTCGGTAACCGAGACATAAGAAAAAGGTCGGAGAAAAGATGAAAAACAAGTAAAGGGGGCAGGGTAGAAACACCCTGTCCCCCTATGCCTGCTCAGGTGGTCCCACAAGAACCCCGAGGGCCAAAAAAAGCATTTTGCTGGGTGTGCGAATCCGGCTGGAAAAAAAAAATAACGAAGCGCGGGCTCCCGTGCTTCGTTATCTGTAAGCCCCCGGGTGAGCCAGGTCCCCGGGGCAATGTGTAATTAATTAGCGGGGGCCACCACTTCCTGGGGCTTTATAAATTATGTGCCGGGGCACGCAGCCTCCCTGCAACCCCGGGGACCGCCACCTCCCCGGGCCTTCTAAAAAGAATGCATGAGGGGGCTCCTGCCCCCCACACTGCCCCGGGGACCACCACTAGACAGGGCATTTATTAATATGGGGGCCTCGTGGGCCCCCGGAAGACCCGGGGACCGCCACTTATAATTATAATAAAGAAGTGTGGAGGAGCTTTTGCCCCCTACACTGTCCCGGGGACCACCACCTCCCCAGGGCACTACATATTGAAATGCGGGGGTCTGTTGCGGGCCCCAGAGACCACCACCTCCCTGGGGCTTTAAACAGTTTGGGAGGGGGGCCGGCTCCTGCAATCCGCGGTGCCCAATCCAGGACATTACTGTTTGCTATGACATAACAGGAGCACAGCTCCCTTCCTGCCATAGCAAACCCTGCTTTGGTTTTTGGGTGCAAGAGCAGGAAATTGGGTATGGGGTCCCCGGGGCCAATAGTTGCCTAGGGAAAGGGCGCCACGCGCCCCCCTTCCCATTAATTACATTTGAAAAATGAGGCCATGCGTTGGGGGATGGGGTTCTTTGGGCCGAAATTGGCCTCTGGAGGGGGCCTTGCGACCCCCTTCCCGTTTTTGTTTTTTATATAAAAAAGGGGTCAGACCCTGGGGGATGAGGTCCCAAAGGCCACAAAAATGCTAAAAGAAGGGGGGCCACACAGCCCCGCAATATACAAAAAAAAGCCCACATCTCGCCGGAGGCCCTGTTCCCTTCCTGCACCACTGTGCAAATGCGCCCCTAGCATGTTGTAAGTTGGGGAATTAATTCCCCTTGAATGCCGAGGGTGCATGGGGGCCAACTAGCCCACTAGGTACCTCCAGAGCTGGGATGCAGAGAGGTGGTCTGAGGAAACGCCCCTATTTTCACCACACTGCAAACGCGTCTGTTGGCCAGCACCACTGGATGGGTGATGAGGTCCTCTTGTGTCCTGAGGACCTCATGACACAAGTGGACTTCATCTTCCAAGCAGCTGTGCGCCAGGAGCCGCGTTTGCAGAGCGGCAATCCAGCTCTGGGGCGCTTACTGGAGGTACCTGGTGGTCTCATTGACCTCAGGGACCCTCAAGAATCAGGGGAACTTAATCCTCCAACTCAGAACCCGGCAGGAAGTGTGTCTGCAGAGTGATGGAGAAAAGGGGAGTGGCCTGGTAAGGGAAGTTAATAATCCTGCTGTGTGGGACTTACTAGAGGTAATAGGAGGGGTAGTTGGCCCCCAACTTTAACTACCCCTCCTGTTACCTCCAGTAAATCCCACACAGTGGGATTGCTAAGTGGCATTTGGAGGCTGCGCTCGCTTTCTCCACCACTCTGCAAATGTGACTGCTATGTTATAGTTAGAAATTAGCATTTTAAAAACCTTAGAAATTCACTAAAAAAAACATAGGTTTCAGGGACGTTATAGTTAGAAATTAGCATTAAAAAAACCTTTGAAATTCACTGAAAAAAACATCGGTTTCAGGGACGTTATAGTAAGTTGGACATTTCACTCTTATTAAAGCCAAAGAAATTCGGCCGTTATAGTTAGTAGAGCTAACTATAACTCCTGCCCCCGCAATGCACTGCTGATGACGTCACATAATACATCACTCATGAAATGCTCAGTGACATCTCTGATGACATATTAAATGACATCACTGATGACATAATCTATGTGATCATCTGATGCACCTCCTCACACCCTAATACAACCTTACATACACCCACTCTAAAATACAGACTGCCAATATCGAAACCAGAGACAAACCAATAGGTGTTAGTACATACCCACTCAGTGATTCATACAGTCACTCATACATGCAGTCATTCCTCAATACAGCCACTGATATACCCACTCATACACCCATATAGACACTCACACACTGCCACTCACCCAAAGAGTTACTCAAAAACCTAGTCAGTCACCCAAAGAATTAACTACACTGCCATTTACTCACCTATACAGTTATACACACACCATGTCGCTTATTATTACAGATACATACTGTCTTCGACTTTTACTGACATTAGCACACACTTATCCATGCAGCCTCTGTCACAATCACTCACTGTCACATATACTCACTTATATACTCCACCACTCACAAATACTGCCTTTCACATATCTAGTTGCTTACACATATACCACTAAGACATCGATTCACTCACCAACACACCTATAGGTACACTCACTCACCCATACACTCCCTAACACATGCACTCATAAACGCATATACCCAGTGAATTACCCACTCACACATCCATGCAGGGAGTCACACACCCCCACCCATACAGACACTCAGGCACTCATACAGGTTCTCAGACAAACAATCATTCTTCAACATACCTTGGCATACATAGATATAACATTCTTGAACTTTTTAGAAGCTCTCAGTCACTGGATGATGTCATCAGTGATGTAATTTGAGCTGACATCAGTGATGTCACTGAGCATGTCATCAGTGATGTAATATGTGACGTCATCAGCAGTGCATGTCGGGGGTGCGGCCGAATTTTTCTGGTTTTATATGTGGGAAATGTCTAACTAACTATAACGTCAGTGAAACCTATGTTTTTTTTCAGTGAATATATATATATATGTATATATATATATATATATATATATATATTACCTACTGGCGTTCGCCAGTAGGTATATATAGTTAGGATAAATTCCCTATGGGACTTTTGAAAATTCTATGTCTAATAACTTTGGCGTTTGTGGATGGAATCGGCTGAAATTTTCAGGAAAATGGCACATTTTGTTTCTGAGCAGCTCCTGAAAATTTGGTGGGGTTTCGTCAAGGGGGGGCTGAGAAAAAAGGGGGGTCCCAAAACGCGTTTTTTGCATTGAGTTTTCCATAGGGCGGTTGGACTCACTTTTAGCTCGAACGGCTGAATGGATTTGCACGAAACTTGGCAAAATTGTAGGGACTGTTAGCCCGATGTGCCTTTGCTAGGTCTCAATATATGTGCTCCAGTAGTTTTTGAGAAATTAACGTTCAAACCAAGATATATATCTGTAACAGCGCTCTGGGCAGCGATCCGGTCCGCTTACTTTTCGCTTATCGGAACTTTGCGCGCAGAAAGCTGATTGGCTCTCCGGTGTCTGTCAACATTCTAAACAGTCCGGAGCGGACGCCATCTTGTCTCTCGGTAGGATCGAGAGAGAAGAAGAGGTGGAAAACGAAGGGGGAATTTAATGAAAGGGGGCAAGGTATCCCCCTCTTGACCTCCTAGGAATGTTGTTGGGGTTATTAAAGGGTCCCGTGGGGAAAATAAAAAAAAAATGATTTTTCACGGTAGAAGCGCGGCCGCGAACTGGTAGCGAAACGGGAATTCGCCATTTTGTGCTTCGTAAATTAAATTACTAGTTATAAGTGGGTACGGGAGACGTATCCTAATCCCCTATGTTTCCTGAGGGTGGGTGAGGAGGCTGATATATGTTGATACATCTCTTCCAGCGGCTGTGCGTGAGCTTTTTTTTTTTTTTTGCTGCGTGACAGTCCGGAGCGGCCGCCATCTTGTCTCTCGGTAGGATCGAGAGAGAAGAAAAGGTGAAAAACTAAGGGGGAATTTAATGAAAGGGGGCAAGGTATCCCCCTCTTGACCCCCTAGGAATGTTGTTGGGGTTATTAAAGGGTCCCGTGGGGAAAATAAAAAAAAAATGATTTTTCACGGTAGAAGCGCTTCACGGGCCGCGAACTGGGCCGCAAACTGGTAGCGAAACGGGAATTCGCCATTTTGTGCTTCGTTAATTAAAGTACTAGGTATAAGGGGGTGCGGGAGACATATCCTAATCCCCTATGTTTCCTGAGGGTGGCTGAGGAGGCTGATATATGTTGATATATCTCTTCCAGCGGCTGCGCCATCTTGCCTTTTTTCGAATGCCACAATTTTGTCGTGCACGGCAGCCATTTTAGATGCTAGGCTGGTCCCAGGCTATCACCTACCCCTGCGGATGTAGTTTATGGCCCCAGCTGTAGAGAATTCAGACATGCCAATTCTCCTGATTCAGGCGTGTGAGTACTGATTTCAGTGCTAGTCTCCCGCCTCCCGATTTCTGCAAGCAAAAACCCGGGGGCATATTACTAACAACTAGCGATAATTTTTGTCTATAACTTGTTTAGAGACAAAAATTATCGCCGCACATCGGCGATTTTTATCGCAGATAAACCTTGCTATTATCGCAGAAAAGTCAGCGATATTCATGTATTATCGACCTAATGCTCTTAGCCATGTTATCCACCTCCCATTGGATAACATGGCTAAGACCTGCTCAGGGCAGGTGTTAGCTTTTGGAGATATTCGCGCTTAGTGCGAATATCTCCAAAAGTTGGTAATAGAAGGTAGCGATGTTAGGGACTGTTTCCAGTCGCTAACATCTTGGCACGCCACTTTGCATGTCATTAGTGATAAGTATCACTGACATGCAAAGCCGGGCCCAAGATGGTCGCTATCTCCTTTTAGGTGTCACTAACTGGTGTTAGCGACAGCTTGATAATAGGGAAATAATTTTATCTCCGCTTTCATGGTTTTTAAAGCCAAAAAAGCGGAGATAAACCCCCTTGCTAATATGCCCCACGATTCCTTGGGGGTTTCAGCTGATAGGGCTTGGTATTGTGTTACATGGTAATTTTTCCATGAAACGTCAGAGGGTCGATGTAGGGGTTCTAGAAGAGGTGATAAACCATTTAAGCCTCATGAACAAGCGCATGGTCTTTTAAAGATTTCTGAAGTACTCGGGGCGGCGGTGTGTGTGTGCCCTCTTTCAGGAGCGGGCGGGGGGGCACTGCCAGCAACTTGCCAGGTCAGGTAGTGTTCAACACGTGCATCACCCTTTCTCTGCTTGCTATTGCGCTCCATGCTTCGGAAAGGTAAGAAAAAGAACGTGCATTTGAGTTTGAAATGTCCGATCCTGCAGCAGCACACTTCCAAAGCCCACACATGACAATAACCCGATTCAAGGCCCCATTCACCCGTTTTTCAAAAAATAGATAACACTCCAACAAAGTAAGGTTATAAAACTTTATTAACTTTTAACGATAATGAACAGAACAAAAACTAAAAACATTTAAACATTTATTAACACAAAAAGCAACAATGGTTAGAAGCTGTCTTTTGTGCGAATAGTCCCAAGGCAGCACAACGTGCAGAGTTCTGGACGGCACCCAGGTGATGTCGCCTGGGTGCCGCACTGGTTTAGGGATCCTACAATGCTGCTCCGAAAATTGGCGTGGGGCGTCCCGGGTGGGGCGGGGGGAGGCCTCGTCAGTAGCGGTCTGTTGTGCGAATAGTCCCAAGGCAGCACAACGTGCAGAGTTCTGGACGGCACCCAGGTGATGTCGCCTGGGTGCCGCACTGGTTTAGGGATCCTACAATGCAGCACAGAAAAACAGCGTGGGGCGTCCCGGGTGGTGCGGGGGGAGGCCTCGTCAGTAGCGGTCTGTGTCCAGTGTCACATGGCTGACACAACATGTACGACAGGCACCCAGGTGATGTCCAGTAAACTGCCGCACTGGTTTTGGTATCCTACAATGCTGCTCCGAAAATTGGCGTGCGGCGGCCCGGGGGGGGGGGGGGGAGGCGGCGTGAACGGGCCTCCCCAGGTGGCGGCCATCTAGCTGAGTTGCGCTCGCTCTTGCGGCCACAGCGTCTCGCTCACCATGTTGTGGAGTTGCTCCCACTCTTGCAGTGCAGCGATAGGCGGCTGCCACATGGCTGTCAAAATGGCGGACGGCTCTTCGGTTTTGGGCCTGGTCCACTGAAATGGCCCTGGGACACCTTGGAAGTCGGACGCTTGCCTGCTAGGGCTTGGGCTCCATTCTCGAAAAGCGTCCCCTCAGCCGTGAAGATTGTATAAAAGTCTTGGGGGCCCCCGACTCCCGCAGGCTTCCGGTGGGGAGCGGCTGCCATGATTGCTCGCGGAATGACCACGACGGAGCCACGAGATGGTGGTGCTCTCATGCTGACGCCAGCTTCAGTCTGAATGATCCAGAAACAAGGTGGGGCTTTCATCGTTTGGGAAAAAAAATGTTCTAAACCAATGAAAAGTGTTATTTTTAGGTCATATGACCAAGCCTTCCATCTTTAGGAAACCAAAAGTAAAATGAACCAATGAAAAGTTTTATAAACAAGTCACATGACCTGTTCTGCGGCATAGGGCTACAAAAAGCGTAGAAAATCCGTTGGCACGTGAGGCGGCGTCAGTAGCGGACCGATGTGCGAATAGGCCGAAGGCAGCACAACGCGTCGAGATCCGGATGGCACCGAGGTGGTGTCCAGCAAATTGCCGCACTGGTGTGGCCATCCTACAATGCTGCGCCGAAAGACGGCGTGTCCAGCTGAGTTGCGGTCACTGTCAGTAGCGGACCGATGTGCGAATAGGCCGAAGGCAGCACAACGCGTCGAGATGCGGATGGCACCGATGTGGTGTCCAGCAAATTGCCGCACTGGTGTGGCCATCCTACAATGCTGCGCCGAAAGACGGCGTGTCCAGCTGAGTTGCGGTCACTGTCAGTAGCGGACCGATGTGCGAATAGGCCGAAGGCAGCACAACGCGTCGAGATCCGGATGGCACCGAGGTGGTGTCCAGCAAATTGCCGCACTGGTGTGGCCATCCTACAATGCTGCGCCGAAAGACGGCGTGTCCAGCTGAGTTGCGGTCACTGTTGCGGTACAGTGACTCGAACGCACCGAGATCCGGATGGCACCGAGGTGGTGTCCAGCAAATTGCCGCACTGGTGTGGCCATCCTACAATGCTGCGCCGAAAGACGGCGTGTCCAGCTGAATTGCGGTCACTGTTGCGGTACAGTGACTCGAACGCGCCGAGATCCGGATGGCACCGAGGTGGTGTCTAGCAAATTGCCGCACTGGTGTGGCCATCCTACAATGCTGCGCCGAAAGACGGCGTGTCCAGCTGAGTTGCGGTCACTGTTGCGGTACAGTGAGTCGAACGCGCCGAGATCTGGATGGCCAAGTTTCAAGTTTCATCTGGCAGTTTTTCTCCATCCCTCCTGGATCAAAGAAGGTGAATGCTAAATATGCCACCTGCCTCATCTGAACATATGAAGTTAACTTGTATACACTGTGGTGCTATGCTGTCCTATGGCAACATGAGCATCAACATGATGAATACGGCATTCGAAAATCATAAATGCCCTAATGCACCCAAGAAGTAATTTTTTTTTTGCTCCAGTTGAGCCGTTTTCAATGCCTGTTTTTTGTTGTTTCCCCTCCATCAAGAACAAAACAAAAATACAAGGCGCTAAGATCCGAATGGCAAGTCCTGGATGTTGAGTGCCTCAGTTGAGAGTTCTGAGCAGTGCTTGTAAGACTGTCTGAAGCTTATTTGCACCTGCTGCAGCTTCACTAGGTCCGGCGGAACTTTTTTCCTTTTCCTTTCTGCTTCTTTTCCTACAATGCGTTTCATCTAAAGACACGACCAGGTCCCTGAATGTGTGCAGGGGGACGCTATTGATTGAATGAAAATGGCGGCTTGACACAAAGCTGACTCAAGCGTTACTGTTGGTGCTATACAGACAAAAATTGGTTTTCAGTTTGTACATTCTTCAGGTTTTTTTTTCCATCCAAGTCTGATTGAGAGTTTGTAGAAAAATGGCTTCAGATTTTCCACATACTACTCTTCAACATTCTTCCTAAATGTAACAATGTGAAACTCACTAGGAGAACGGCTGTTTCTGTTTCCTTTCAAAATGCTGCCACCAATATTTTCTGAATGGAAGACACCATCTTGTAGCATAAAGGGCCGAAAGGGGTTCTGGTCTGGCCGATGGTTGGTGGAGACATTTTGACTATATCTTGGACCTGCCCGGCCTCGCCCAAAATGGCGCCGGTATAAATGGGACTCGTAACTCTTTGCCCGCAAATGTATATCTAGAAAATGTTATTGTAAGTGGCCCTGTCGTATTTTAATTACAAAATGTACGTCCACCGATTCCGCAACTGTTAGACACCTTTGTTCTTGTCACCTAATGGCCCGCTCGTTACGTTCTTCTACAGTGTAAATGTCTCCTCATCATATACGATTTGAGTTTGCTCCGTGGCCGGCCCACGTGGTTATAGGCCCGTATTTGTATACTGACATTTTCACAATAAAGGTTTTTAAAACAAAACACGGTAGTAGTATTTTCATTTGTAAAGTTTTTACTTTTAGTGACTGTTTTCGAATCAGTAAAAGGCAAGTGAAATAAAGCAGTCCAATTACATGACGGATAAAAGGTATAATATGTAGGAACGCAGTAAAGATAAATGGTCAAGGGCAGTTGTGTTTTTCATGTCTGCAACATAAAGTGATCGATAAGAATCTGATAATCAGGCGCATCGGCGACTAAGACAGCAGGCCGAATCTCTTTTACTCAACGGCTCCGTCATGGAAGGAAGAAACGCCCTTTTTCTCGAAAAAGGAATATATTTTACTTGCCAGACAGTTGTAAATTTTCCGGGAAAGTACATTAGCCTGGAATATTATAACATATGTTTGAAAAAAAAATATTGTTCGAAAATAATAAAAAGCGTAATTTTTAGGTCATATGACCAAGCTTTTCATCATTAAATTAACAAAAGTAAAATGAACCAATGAAAAGTTTTATTAACAAGTCACATGACCTGTTATGCTTACGTTACGCGCTGCGCGCCGCGCCTCGGATCACTTCCGGGTGCGCTAACGCGGCGTGTCATAAAACGCATTACGCGACAACGTAGGTCAAGAATATAGTCTAAATGTCTCCACCAACCAGCGTTCAGAACACAACCCCTTTCAGTAGTCCAAAAAGTTCTGTTAAATGACAACAGAGGGGACAGGCAACAAGAACCATCAGTCAAAGAGGGGAGGGCAAGTTCTTCTCTTCCGGGTCATGTTGGGGCGCTACCGGAACTGATCGAATTGGTAGTCTACAGTGTTTCTGGATGTTTCAGACTAAAGCTGGCGTCAGCATGAGACCACTACCATCTCGTAGCTCCGTCGTGGCCATTCCACGAGCAATCATGGCAGCCGCTCCCCACCAGAAGCCTGCGGGAGTCGGAGGCCCCCATGACTTTTGTAGAATCTTCACGGCTGAGGGGACGCTTTTCGAGAATGGGATCCAAGCCCTAGCAGACAAGCGTCCGAGTTCCAAGGTGTCCCAGGGCCATTTTAGTGGACCAGGCCCAAAACCGAAGAGCCGGCCGCCATTTTGAGAGTCCTGTGGCAGCCGCCTATCGCTGCACCGCTAGAGCGGGCGCATCTCAACTACATGGTGAGCGAGACGCTGTAGTCGCAAGAGCGGGCGGAAAACAGCTGAATGGCGGAAGAGGCACAGTGTAGCAAAAGCGGGCGGAATGGCAACTAAAACGATAAAGGGGCGCCTCACTACAGCTTGTCTTCAGGTCAAACGGATTGTGGGACAAGGTCCAGAATTGAAGAGTCATCAAAAGGCAAAAAGTACCGCCGGACCCCGGGAGCCGGCCGCCTATGTCGGGGGCGATCTCAGGCTACACCAGTGCTATAAGACTTGGGGAGGGTGTCGGAGCCAAGCGTCTTCTCCGAGTCCATGGCCATCACAGCGCCCCTCAGGGGCCTCCGTCAAGCTGTTTAGGAAGGTAACATATCATATTGTTTTCTAATGCAGTCAGGTCCACAAACGACACTCACTTACTTTGAGAATAGTGAAGCTGCAGTAGGAGGAAATAAGCTTCAGACAGTGTTACAAGCGCTGCTCAGAACTCTTAACTATGGCACCCAACATCCAGAACTTATGCTATTTGAGAATGGTAGTGACATCGAAGCATCTCGGGGACCAAAACCATTAACGTACTTTCACGTATGAAAATCTTACTTGGGGAGGGGGCAGGAGCGAAGCGCCCCCTCCCAGTCAGCGCCACCACACCGTATGTTGAAAATCTGAAGCCATCGTTCTACAAAGTCAACCAAACTTGGATTGAAAAATCTAGAAAAATGTACAAACTGAAAACCAGTTTTGGTCTGCATAGCATCAGTAACAACGCTTGAGTCAGCTTTGTGTCAAACCGCCATTTTGATTCAACAAAGCACAGGCATTGAAAAAGGCTGAAATTCAGAACTCTAAACTATGGCACCCAACATCCAGGAGCTTGCTATCCGGATCTTGGAGCCTTGTGCTGTTTTCGATCTATTCACACATCGGTCCACTACTGACATCATCTTATAAACCAACGTTATGTAAATAGTTTTTTAATAAAATGTTTTACCCTATTTCTTTGCTGGTGTGTTGTCTATATTTTTAATATTTGCATAGGGTTTGTCATTATTTTGTGCGGGATGGGTGATGGAGCCGAGCTGTCTTGCAGCCCTCATGGTGTGGAGCTCAGTTCATCTCACTATTTTCGTATTTCTCAAGAAGGGTTGTTCCTAATATTTCTATTTTAGCGAGGTCAAAAAGAGATCCAATTAGTGGCCTACTGATTTTGCTCGATTACTTTTATTTTTTTACACGATTTTTCACTATCTGCAAAGACTAAACAGAGTATTGCGACTTTGTGCTTGTTTGTAAATAGAGAATGATCCAAAGAGAACCAATTCTAAAACAGTAAATGCTTGGACAACAATCAATCAAATGGAGAGACAAGGAGGTACGACGGATTACAACGGGGGTAAAGGCCTGCGTTAACTGCCCTTCTGTATCTGCAAAGAGAGAGTACTAACAAAGGCAAAAGAGGGGAGGGGGGGGGGGCAGCGTTCAAAGCACATCAGCGTGCATAAATACGAAAATGTTTTTATCTATCACGTACTTGACATTTTAAAGCTTTTCATATTTGCTATTAAAAAACCAATGAAATTCACAGAAAAAACCATAGGTTATAGTGGATATATAGTTAGGAATTTGCATTTACAAAACCTTGAAAATTCAATGAAAAAACCATAGGTTATAGGCCATATATAGTTAGGAATTAGCATTTACAAAACCTTATTTTACTCGCATAAAACCATTGAAATTCCATATATAGTTAGCTAACTATAAGCGCTAACTATATATCGCGCACCCGCAATCCACTGCTGATGATGTCACATATTACATCATTCATGACATGGTCAGTGACATCACTGATGACATCACTGATGACATCTCAAATGACATCACTGATGACAACTCAAATGATATCAATGATGACATCTCAAATGACATCACTGATGACAACTCAAATGACATCACTGATGACATCTCATTTGTCATCACTGATCACATCACTCATGTGATAATACAATGAACCTCTTCAGACTCTAATATAACCTTACATACACTCAGTATAAACAGACACTCACAGACTGTCACTCATCCATGGACTTACTCACACACCTAGTCAGTCATGCAAAGAATCAATCACACCTCCATTTCCTCAACTATACAGTTATACACATCTTACTTATTCAAACATATAATAACACATATTTACTCTCTTATATAATCCCTGATACAAGCTCACAGTGATCGATACAGCCACTCACACATTCACTGGCTCTTATGTTCAGTTATTTATATATCTCAACTCTCACATGTATTGTGTTTTACATACGTACTTACTTGCACATGTAGCAATGAGAAATCCATTCACTCACCAACACACCCATGCACAGTCAACCGCTCATATAGCTGTTTCCACATGCACTCTTGAACTCATACTCCTAGTGAATCAACTGCTTACACATCTATGCACAGAGTCACGCACCTCCCAGCCACCCACACACACACTCAGCCTCCCATTCAAATATTTGGGCAACCAATCAATAACCCATATGGCTACTCTTATAGCTACTGATCAACACAAGCAGCAGTTTACACAACAACAAACATACTGATGCACGAATTAAGACAGTTTAGTCACTAACCCATGCACTCAGTGAGACACATTTAATCACTCACTCATACAGTCAGTCATGCACCTACTAAATTCTTCATCCAGACACTTATACATCCACTCATTCTTCAATATGTGAAACATATTTTAACTTTACAGAAACATACAGTCACTGGATGTTGTAATCAGTGATGTCATCAGTGATGTCACTGACCATGTCATGAATGATGTAATATGTGACATCATCAGCAGTGGATTGCGGGTGCGCGATATATAGTTAGCGCTTATAGTTAGCTAACTATATATGGAATTTCAATGGTTTTATGCGAGTAAAATAAGGTTTTGTAAATGCTAATTCCTAACTATATATGGCCTATAACCTATGGTTTTTTCATTGAATATATATATATATATATATATATATATATATATATATATATATATATATATATATATATATATATATATATATATACATATCAACGCTTCAGTTGCACCACAATGCAGCGCACTCCCAGACGGGTGCTTGTAAAGCGATGGTGCTTTCTCGTAAATATGCGTGCTCGTTCCCTTCTCCTTCTTGGCCTCAGGAAAAACACTCCACAGGGACATCAGCAGTCGTAAATTACTTTAATCCATGATTGTAGGAGACATGTAAAACATGACGCGTTTCGGCGATGCCATATATATATATATATATATATATATATATATATATATATATATATATATATATATATATATATATATATATATATATATATATCCTTTCTATGCAGCTCAATGGCGTCGGATCTCTGGATCTCCTTGTACGGTGCAGCTTCCACGGAGGGAGCCAAGCCGTAATATACACTTCAACGCTCTTTTCCAAGAAGAATAGAGGCGCACTCACGGGCGCTTTAATGATATATTCTTTTTATTTTCACATATCATGGGTCATCGCTTCAACCAACACGTTTCAGTCTCGTCCGAGACCTTGATCACGGTTCTCGGACGAGACTGAAACGCGTTAGTTGAAGCTATGACCCGTAATATGTGAAAATAAAAAGAATATATTGTGAAAGTGCCCATGGTGCGCCTCCATTCCTATTGGAAAAGAGGGTTGAAGTGTTTATATATATATATATATATACATATATACGTATACATTCATTTATGTATATGTACATATGCTGAGGACGTCAATGGCAATGTGTGGTTTTTAAAGACCAATAATATTTTTAATATTAGCCACTTTTAAGGTCCAGTCTGCGAGAGCATCCAGCCTGCGAGAGCATGCGCTAGCGCACGTGTCTTGCTTGTGAGACACTGTTGTTAACAAAATGGGCTTTGAGCCCACCCGTTGCTTACCATTTGTTGGTTTGTATGGCCCTCTTCTTGTCAGCCTTGTAATTCGTCATGGCGGGCCAAACACCATTTCCGTTCTTCTCTGTGGAGAAGGGACCAAGCACTAATTGATTCAACTTTATCAGTGCCCGTACACTACTCCCAAAATGGTTGAGGTACTATTTTGTTCTTTTTAACTGTTAGTGCCCTGCAAACAGAAGGTCTGTGACTGGCAAAAACATGCTCAGCAGGACAAACAAAATTGCAAAGATTTATTTTCCCTAGTCTTCTTTTCTCACTTTGCACTCATGTTTTCTTTTTGTTTTTGCTTGTGGGCACTGTTCTCAAAAGATGAGGATTATGTTATTGGAAAGCAACATTGTTTCTTTCTTGTGTGTAATTTCTGAAATGATGCTTTAACACATAATCTTGCAGAACACCCCAATTCACTCCAGTCTGCCCATTCCAAACAACTCCAATCCAACCCACCTCACCCACACCAATCTGCCCCACTCAATCCAATCCACCCTAGACCAATCCACTCACCCCAATACAATCCACTCCATTGCACCACACTCCAATTCCCCCAACCCACCCCACTCCATTTTGCCCCACTCCAATTCACCCCATTCCAATCCAAACCCATCTGCCACACTTCAATCCAGAATAATCTGCCCCTCTCCAATCTTCTGCCTCCCTGTCTGCCCCACTCCAATCTAAATCAATCTGCCTGCTCCAAAACAATCTGTCTCACTCCAATCCAACACTCTGTTTCACACCAATCTGTCCCATTCCAAAACAATCTGCCGCACTGCAATCCAAAACAATCTGTCCCAGTTCAATCCAAAGCAATCTGCTCTACTCCAGTCCAAAACAATCTGCGCCACTCCCAATCCAACACAATGTGCCCCCTCCAATCTGCCCCACTCCAGTCCAAAGCAATCTGCCCTACTCCAATCTGCACCACTCCAATCCGCCCCACTCGAATCCAAAACAATCTGCCCCACTCTAATCTAATCCACATCACCCCACTCCAATCCACTTGACTCCACTCCAATCCAGCCCACCCCACTCTAATTCGCCCCACCCCATCCATCTCACCTCAATCCAATCCACCTCAATCCAGTTCACCCCACCCCAGTCCAACTAATTTCAATCTAATACACCCCTCAATCCAATGTACTCCACTCCAAGTCACGCCAATCCACCCCACTCAAATTCACTAAATTCCATTCCAACTTACTCCATTCCACCTCACTCGATTCTATCCCACCCCACTCCAGTTCATTCCACTCCATCCCACCCCACTCCATTCCACTCCAATCCAATCCACCCCACTCCAAACCACCCCACTCTGGTCCACCCCACCAGGATATCCCTGAACAACAGCAACATGAGGAAGACAATCTCTCATCTAATCTGGCCACCATTGTTCTGGCAGGATTCTGGGCATGAACGCTTTACGTTTATAAACAGTTGAGTGGGCTTGTTCTAGAGTTGCCGTGGATCAGGAACATGGCTGCTGGCTTTTATGGGGTCTCCTCATGATTTGTGTATTATGTGATGTGACGGGGACAAGTTTACTACAGGTCAAGTCTGGGCTCCAACAACTCCCATTGGTGTAACTGCATTCACTTAACTAACCACCATACAGGAGAGGGATAGCAACTGCTTGGCCGTATCAGTGCTGGGAAGCAGGAAGGAGCTGTTCCCCTAGGATTCCCAATAGTTTTCAGGAATATTGTCTACAGTTCAGGCTCTCACTGGCCGTGATACCTTGAAATTGATGGGGAACAAAGAGCTTGAGACAGACCTGTTAGCTCAGAGTGTGCCGATAATGATATCTGGGTGGTTTCTCATATGACCTCGATGAGAGGATACTTCAAAGATAATTTTTAAAAAAAATAATCAAGCCTCATTGGTGGAGGAAGCTTCCCCCATCAGCCATTATGGGATTCGCCGAGGATCCAGTTAACCTGAATTGCAGTCACAACAGAAGCATTTATGAAATAGCAGCCATTGTTGTTCAAGGACTTGTAGTTTGAATACAAATTGTGCTACGTGTGGGTTATGCGAGTACACTACAGTATCAAGACTGAGCACAAAAAATTTCCCTGGGGTTTAAAATGCATGACAAACATAAAATAAATATTCTTTTCATTGTGAGAACAACAGACTCAAATTTGACGATTATTCTTGGAAAATAATAAAAATGATGACCAGGCACATTGCCCTCTACCTTTACATTTAGGGTGAAGTAACTATGCAATTCTAAAGTGGGTAGGATCCCATAATCCCCTCACACATCCCACTCCTCCAACATTATGTTTGGGTTTCTAAAATGTGCTACCTTCATCCACCCCCTGACCTGCCCACAACCGTGTGGTGGGGAGGGTATTCAAATTAAAATGCTACCAGGTTTGCTCTGGAGTTGGGAGCAATTTTGATTGTGGCATTTGTGACTCCACACTTATGGTATCAGCTCTTGAGCCACTGCCTGGCCCAGAAGCTAAGGAACTGAGCTGTGTAGAAAGACCCACTTGAAAACCTCTGAATCACCCTCCATCTTGGCGATGGTTGATTTCATTGGGTATAGTGCCCCTCCTATCAAAGGTCTCCTAGCCTTGCCTAACAGCAGCACCATATGTATGCGCCTCCACCCATTTCATCATACTCTATGGCTTCCAGTGTCATCGGGGGCTTCCAATGGCATGAAGTTTGTGGGCGTCCAAGTGAAACGGAGAACGGATGGCTGACAGTTGTGTATTCCACCCTCTTTTACTGGCAAATTCAACAGTGGAAGAAAACGGAGGAAGCAGCTGACAGCTGCCTTCATCATCCCTCCCATAGCATTAAGTGTTCCTTATTCCCAACTCAGCCCCCAGAGCTGATGACTGTCAACATGGTTGTGTAACAAGCCCACCTTGGGCCACTCATGCTCATACTGCCTGGGGCTATTGATTTTTATGACTCTTTGGGACAATTGATGTCCGCTGCTGTCTGGGACTAATGACGTTCACTGTCTATGGCCATTAATAAATGTACAGTATGTGCCACTGCTTTCATTACTGTCTGGGGCCATCAATGTGCATCTTAGTATTATGACGACTGCTGAGATATTAATGCACAGAAATTGGGCTGGGCGGCACCCCTCCCCTTTTCAAAGGAATTTAGCCCCGTAGTTTGGGGACCCAGGGCCGTTTAAGGCTAGGGGAGGGCTGACCGCACACCCCTCTCCCTTTTAAATTAATAACGGCCCCAGGGCCTATTAACCCGTTCGGCGCTTATGACGGAACCGTTCCGTCACACGCCTCGGGTGAGCTGTGCTAGTGGCGGAACGGTTCCGTCACGGCCCGCTCGACGCGCCTGCGCGGCACGTTCTATTGAGCGGGCGCGTTCTTGACGGAACAGTTCCGTCACTAGCACAGCCCACCCGAGGCGCATGACGGAGCGGTTCCGTCACAAGCGCAGGTGAGCCGTGCGACCCCCCCCCACCCCCTAGCACTGCGGCGGAATTGCTGCCGCAGTGAAGGGGTTAAGGCGCGCTACCCTTTTCAAAGGATTTTGGTCCCAGGGGATGGGGTCTCATTCGGCCTATTAATGCTCGGGAAGTGGGGTCGCGCCATGCATCCCCCTTCTCTTAAGTGAAAAAAAGGCCCTGGGGTGGGATCCTCAGGGCCAAAAGTGGCTTTGGAAGGGGGCTGTGCCAATGGGTTGGACGCAGGGCCTATCCGCAGGCATGGGGTTGAATGACTACAGGCCAGGCCCTAAGGCCAACTCCAGGCCGCTCCCAGCAGACAGCTGTGCACAGCATGGAATTGGATGACTGTGGGGAGTTGACTACACGGCTTGACTTCAGGCCAGGCCCTGAGGCCAACACCCGGCTACGTACGACCTTCAAGTCTTTTGAAATTCACTGAAAAAAACAAAGGTGAAAGGGTTGTTACAGTTAGGTAAAATTGTTTGTTAAAACATACCATTTAAAAAAAAAATACTGAAACTCAAGAGTTGTAATTATCTCAAGTAACTATAATTTGCGCCCGTCTATTTTCTGAGTTGTCATCAATGATGTATTTTAGGTGTTGCAGTGATGGTATCTGTTATGTCATAGAGCATGGTAGGTAATTTGCAGTGCATGGGAAGGCGCAATTTATAGTTGCTTTAGGGCATGAGTTATATGTACTTCAGAGAATTATACTTGGTGAATTTCAGTGGCTTTTTTTAGTTTAAAAATCTATATTTTAAATGAATTTTCCACCTAAATATAATGCCCCTTTAACCTTTGTTTTTTTCAGTGAATTGCTAAGTTTAAAAAAAAATGTAAAGTTAGATATTATTACAATTCCTAACTATAACTTCACTTTAACCTATTGTTGGACAGGCCTCGGGGAAGGCCCGCTCCCTCCCCGCATGACGGGGACCGGACCCCTGCTCTCCCTGTATCCCCGACAAGAACCATCCCAGCAACCCGCTGGGGCAACCCACGACCCGTCCACAACGGAACTCCAGCCCCCGAACACCCCAGTATCGGCTGGCCCGGGCCCCCGTCAGCACCACTGCCCCGGCCCAGCCGCCATCTTTGGACACTACATAACAAGGCCACGTGGCCTCGGCTCGACCCCAACCCTGGGCCTGGCTAGGCCCCGACATCGAGGCACTGTGGTAAATATTTGATTTACCGTCCTAATTTCTATGCAGGTAAGTACTTAATCAATAATAACTCAATCGGAAAGAAAAAGGCAGAGTCCGTGGTGTTAGAGTTCTTAGGGGTTTTATTCCTTAAAAAGGAATGGTCATGACCGGATATCTTGTTCCTGCCACCACTGGGGTGCAGGAAGGGATAGAGCAATATTTTATTGACAATACGTAGCTTATATACTTGAGTTACATTATAGAAACCAATATAGTAGGCGTAACAGCTGAGAGAAACAAGATAAAACACACACGTGGTAATAATACGTAATTAGAAGGCGTGAACTAGGCGTGAACATAGAGGTGTGTGCTAGAAACGTCATAAGTAGGTGTCATAAGTGGGTGGTAACAAAAAGCAGAATCTTGCAATGTCAGCAGAAATCTGAGGCCTGGATGCGCGCGCAGCTGCATGACGTGTGATTGACGTGAAACTGGAGGGTGCAGGGGACTTGACATTTACAATGGCGGAAAGAGACAGAAGTCTGGCATGTCAGATCAACTCGTACCTCTATCATATCTGATATCTGATGTTTGGGAACCATACTATCTGGGCGGAAAGGTCTCTGGGGCAGAAGCTATTCTATACTGACTGTGAGTGCGTGTATAAGCGTCTAAGTGTCTGCATGAGATGCGAGGGGGGCATGGGCCTTCCATGGTAACAGAGGCTATGAATCACTTGCACGGAGACAGTAAGGCCAGGCCCTTCGCTCTGCAGCTGGGGGGATGTTTACTTAAACTAGTAGGCAGGAATGCATTTTCGGAGAGCGGAACAGATAACTCGAAGGTTGAATTCAGTCTTGGCAGGCAGCAGGCTGAGCTAAACGCGGTGAGCCGCGCAGGGAGTAAGGCAGAGGTCATGGGTACAGAGACAGCCTGGGCTGAGGCTTTCAGAGTCAGAAAGCGGAAAAAGGCTCGATGGCAGAATTCAGGACCTGCTTCGCCAGAGCTGAAAAACGTGTAAAGTACACCACAAAAAGACGTTGGCATGGCATACTTAGGAACGGACTATTCAACCCATTTTGGGTGGGTCTGAAAGAGGACATGTTAACGTTGGACGCAAATGTATTTGCGTCTTCATAGCTGGCACAGGAGGGAAGTTACATGCACTTTAAGCTCGTACATGGAGACGGTGGGGTACACGATAGGGAACATAACTTGACCAAAAATTTATATTTCCTCATTCCCTCCTTGTTCCCTACGGACCCTTCATGATATCTCGATCCTCATGAATCGATCAGTCTGTTCTTGTAACATCATTTGCTCGTCTCTCTTCCGTTGTCGGTTTGAGAGAAAACTGGAATGTTCAATGCACGATGTGGCGCACAGTCCACAAATCGCTGGCCCACACTGTAGGCACAGGCAACAACTGAATACTATGACAAGGGCAATGCCTAGGAAGGATAGGATCTTCCATCCCCAAGCGGTTAACGTTGTCCAGAACCAACCGGACCAAGTCCAGGTGCCTGGATTCTGATGTATCGAACTTGCAATTTTATGAAGACGTGTAATAGCTTTGTAGACAGTTGGCGCGTTTTCTGGAATGAAAACACAGCAACTTGACCCGATGACCTTACAGGCTCCACCTCTATCTGCCAAGATGACGTCAATAACAAGACGATTCTGAAGAACAACAATCCGCATAGCAGACTGTTCCTCTGTTAAGTTACCTAGAGCGGAGGCAGTTTCATTTACTACTGCTTCGAGTGTTCTGGTTAATCTACGTATTAATTTACTGTTTTGGACGGGGCCTGTGAAGAAAAAGAATCCCTTATTGAAATCTGTGTATTGCTCCCATGCCGTTTCGGTATAGTCGACAATCGGGAGATCTCTTCTGAGTCTACTCTTTACTAGATTTGTATTTCTGTGATAATCAGGAGGGGCTAGGAAAACAGGTGGCAGAAGGATGGCAATGTAACAGGTACCATCCCAATCTGGAGGTAAGCGTATGTATGCGGTATGGCCACAAACAAAGTAGGAATGACGAGTAGCTTTAAAGGAGGACTTGCCATGATCGCTGAATTCGACCACGGTAGTACATTTACTATGACCTAAGTGTACTGAACCCTTCTTTCTGACACACAAGTCACCTGTGACTGGTAGTACTGACATAGCAGGGAGAACTGGTGCGGCTTCGGATTCAACAGTGAGAATCATAAGGTTAATTGTATAATTACCTAATCCATATACTTCATTTTCTAGATCAGTTCCTACTCTAGCGGGGAGTCCCTTCTTGTCAGGGTAACAGGCATTAAGCAGAACTAAGTTCAAGTTTCCCCAAACCCAGCTCCCCTTAAAAACAGCGACATCAGGATTTAAGGAATTAATTATTCTAAACCATGCACCACAGGAGCCATTATGAGTGAACGGGTACGGAAAGAGGGGCAGAACTCCCTTGTATTTCTGGTAGGGAGGGAGTCGGCCACATATCCAACAGTTTGTAGCATTGTTAGTCTGATGGGAATGGTGTAACATACTAATGAATGTGTTGTTGCGCAGCGCAAGTCTGTAAGAAAGTTCGTGGGGAGGTAATTCGCTAAAAGAATGTTCAGCAGAAACATTGAAAGCAGATTGTTCACGTTTGAAGATAGGGTAGTATATGGGAAGCAATATGCTAGCAACAATAATCAGGAGACTTAAAAAGAACATAATCAATAAAGTCACTATACAGTGACTACGGAGTGATTTGCAATATGCACGTTTCTTGAATTGTCTCTCTCTCTCTCTATCTCGATCTAGGGTAGGGGATACATGTCAGAAACTATTTAACCGATTCACCTAGGGGAGGACTTAAACAATTAAACTGTCTGACTTGCTAGATCGAAATTTCAATCTATACTCCTCTTGGGGAGTTTTCTCTCGTTCGGGAACCTTAAAGTCACTAGGTTCGATACAGTTTTTGGAGGGGGTGGACGAGTCAGGGTCTGGTTTCAGTTCGTTGCACTTTTTAATATGACTCGTATGGATCCACCCCTTTCTGCCTTCCACCTTGATCGCGGTCTTCGTAGTAAGAAGGACGGTCTTCGGCTCTTTCCAGCGGGGCTCCAGCGGACTTTTCCTGTCGAAGTTCCTAATCAGGACAATGTCTCCTGGTCGGACATCGTGTGGCTTTACATCAGTGTTGTCAGGGAAGGCTGCAGCAACCTGTGAACGACATGATTGGAGTGCAGACATCAAGGAGGCAAGGTAATCTGTCAGCATATTACAATCGACATCAGTAATTTTCTTAGGCATGGGCGTCCCCCACATATTCGGTGGTCTACCAAAGACCACTTCGTACGGGGATAGTCCTGATCTCGAATGGGCAACCATTCTCATGTAGAATAATGCAACTGGCAGGGCGACTATCCAGTCGACCCCTTTCTCTTTACAAACTTTGGCAAGGCGGGTCTTTAGTGTCTGATTATGCCTTTCTACAAGGCCTGCGGCTTCGGGATGTCGGACACAATGGAATCTCCACTGATATCCTAACAGAAGGGAAACATGTTTCATAAGTTCGGATGAGAACGGCTGTCCGTTATCTGAGTACACGACACGAGGCAAGCCGTACCGTGGGAAGAATTCTCGAACCAGCTGCTTGGCAGTGGTCGGGGCAGTGTAATCTGGGACTGGATATGCTTCGGTCCAACGGGAGAGTGCACAAACAACTACGAGGACATATTTGAATCCTCGACAACGGTCCATCTGGATATAATCCATCTGGAGGACTTCAAAAGGGTGATCGGGAGGATGGAATCCACCTTGCTCTACAGGAACGCTTTTACCGGGATTGAACTGACAACAGATCATGCAAGTACGCACTTTCTGTTTTGCTGCTGCTCGTAAGTGTTTGTTATACCAGAGATTCTGTAAACTGTCTAACATAGCTTTCTCTCCTAGATGTGCTGGACTATGTGCTGTATTTATCATGATTTGAACCATTGAGTCGGGGAGAAACCATGTAGATTTTCCCTTCGTGACCCATCCTTGATCTGTCTGGATCCCTCCTAGTTCAGTCCATTTCTTTATTTCATCTGAAGTAGCATGTGTCTGGATATCGATTACATCTAGGGTGGGATCCCTGACTGACATACACTGTGTTGGTACTATTGTCTGTGTCACATCGGTAGTCTGGGTGTGAGTCAATGCTGTATGTTTTGCCGTCTGGTCTGCCAGGTTATTACCCTGGGAAACAGAATCCGTAACTTTAGTATGTGCTTTACACTTCATGACGGATATGCCTGAGGGCAGATGTATTGCTTCTAACAGTGCTTGAATGAGGGGACCGTGTTGTATCTTGGCACCATGAGAGGTCAAGAAACCTCGTTCTTGCCATAACATTCCGAAGTCGTGTACGACTCCGAACGCATAACGGGAATCAGTGTATATGTTAACATTTCTGTTCTTGGCTAGTATACAAGCTCGGGTCAGAGCGATGAGCTCCGCCGCTTGAGCAGACAGTGTGTCAATACGATGTGTTTCTTTAACTTCAGTTTCAGTGGTCACTGCATACGCGGCCACTAATTCTCCTGTGTTTGTTCTCATGCATGAACCGTCCACGTAAAGTGTCAGGTCTGGATTTGTCAGTGGAACATCTGTTAAGTCTCGTCGAGGCTTTGTTACTGCATTAATGATCTCTATACAATCATGCGGGGCTGGATCTGTCATAATTGTAGGTAACAATGTTGCGGGATTCAGAATGCTGCAGCGTCTGATTTCTATGTGTGGCTGGAATAGTGTCAATTCATAACCTGTCAGTCGTGCTATAGTCAAGTGCTGAGTCTGAGTTCTGTTTAAAAGAACCTCTACAGAATGTGGAACTTGTACTGTTAATTGATGTCCTAAAACAATTGAGTCGCTCTGTCTGATTGCTAGTGCTGTTGCTGCTACTGACTTCAAGCACGCAGGGAGTGCCTGGGCTACTGAATCCAATGTACTTGAAAAATAAGCGCAAGGCTTATGTGAACCTGCTTGGTCTTGAGTGAGGACAGACAATGCTGTACCATCACGTTCTGTAACAAAAAGTGTGAACGGTTTACTGTAACATGGTGTCGCTAGAACTGGTGCTTGACATAAAGCTTTCTTTAATTCCTCAAAAGACTGTGTATGTTCCTGAGTCCAAGGGAGGGCAGTCGAAGTCGCTGCCTCCTGTGTTGTTAACTGAATCAGTGGTTTAGCTAGAAATGCATACTGGGGAATCCATTGTCTGCAGTACGAGGTGAGGCCTATAAAGGCCCGCACTTTCTTTTGTGTCTGGGGTTGTGGCATATTTATAATTAACTGAATGCGATCGGGAGTGAGCTGTCTCCCCACTTTGGACAGCAAGTGACCCACGTACACAACTTGCTGAACACAGAATTGTAGCTTCGAAGGAGACACCTTGTGTCCCTTGTCGGCCAGAAAATGTAAAACTGTCAGTGATGCTTGTTCACATTCGGGCTCACTTTGTGCGGTGATCAGCAGATCATCGACGTATTGCAGTAAGGCAGTGTTAACTGGCATTATGATACAATCAAGTTGTCTTTTCAGTGCTTTGCTATAGATGCTGGGGCTTTCTGTGAATCCTTGAGGTGCGCGTGAAAATTTGAAACTTCGTCCATTTAAACTGAATCCGAAGAGATATTGGCTCTCCGGGTCAATAGGTACACTGAAGAAGGCGTTCTTGAGGTCAATTACGGTAAAGAACGTTGCTTCTGAATCAATAGCAGTCAATAGGGAAGAGATGTCGGGAACCACAGGGTACTGTGGAACAATACATTTATTCAGTTCTCTTAAATCAATCACCAGCCGATATACTGGCGGTGCATTGGGATCAGTACGTTTAAGAATCAGAATGATAGGGGAATTACAGATATTGGAGTCGGTCTCTACGACCACTCCTTGGGCAATGAGCTCTTCAATGATTTCCAGTAAAGCCACTACAGCATCGGGTGGTAACTTGTATTGTCTGATTCTGGGTAGAACAACACCTTGTTTGAGTGTAACACGGTATGGTGTAATGTGCATACAACCTACGTCAGTTGGGCCTTTTGCCCATAAGTGATCCGGTACATTTTTCAATCTGACATCAAACTCTCGTAATACATAATGACCCTTAAAGTCTCTCAAGAAAAGTCTAACTCCTTCCGGAGAACAGCAGATCACTGCTCCTAGAGCCTTCAATGTTTTTATTCCTAACAGATTTTCTGGACAAGATTTCGTGAGTAACAAGTCTGTAACACGTGATAATGGACCCACAGCCAGGGGGACTGGTTTCGATACCTCATTTACAATAGGCTGTCCTGAAAAACCAAGGGAAACATTCTGTGAGCCTGAGAGGGGTGCCCCTGGGACTTCATCATGGCTGATTGTGGTGCGACTTGCCCCTGTGTCAATTAAAAACTTTCTGTCTTTTCCCAATACTTGACTGTGTACATAAGGACCCTCTTGATCTACAGGTATTTCAATAAGAGGCAAGCCACCCTCCCTCTCTAGGCTGTTTCATGTGTATCGTGGATAATCGGGGTAATCAGATTGGGCATACTGGTACATCTGCTGCGAAACTTGCTGAGTCGCGGCAATGGGCTGTGGCTGTGACTGTGACTGTCTCTGTGGTACTGCTACTGTCTGTGCTGCATGTGGTGAAACATGCATAGGCTGTGTATTCTGCATGGGCTGTATATTCTGTGAAGTCTGTTGCTGACCCTGATTTTGTCTAGGTGGATGCGGTCTTTCTTTAGTTTTACCTGTGGATATATTATGTTTCAGAACTGGGCATTCATGTACGTAGTGACCTGGCTGCTTGCAATAATTGCATGTCCCTTTAACGGGAGCTGCGGCGTGACCTGTCTGGGTCGTACCCTTTCTCTGACCGTCGGCTGGAACCGACTGGGCCACTAACATTTTCATTTTCGTGTCTTTCATACGTTTCTGTTCCTGATCCTGTTCTTCTCTAATTCTGTTCTGATGGTATTGTAACATCTGTAACATCTGAGATGGCGTATTTGCTTGCCAAGTACTTTCAACTTTGTACACGCGGTTCTTAACTAATGGCAGAGAATTCTCGACTAATTTTGATACAAAAAGATGCGGGTACGACTCGCTACTTGGCTTAAGGCCACTATTGATAATAAAACATTTCTCGAATCTTGAATAGAAGTCACTAGTATCTTCATCGTGTTTCTGTTTACAGGCCGAAATTGCGTCCCATTCTTCCTTTCTAGTTGTCAATAATCTTGGCAGAACCTGTACTATTAAACCTGGTAATGCTTTAGTTTTCTCCCCAAGGCCTAGACCAGGGGTACGAAGTTTCTCCTCGTCCTCTATTTCTGTCCACACAATCTTTTTATCTCCCACCTCCCATTCTCTTTCCTTCAGCTTCTCGTAGATGCCCGTGGGCAGCAGTACCTTTAACATTTTCATAATATCTTCATATGTGTAATCTCCCATCAGTAACATGTCTTTAAGTTCTCTGTGAAAACCTGCAGGGTCTTTATCGTGACACGGTACTAGTTTCTTCATTTCCAATAGTTCTAACTTGGTCAGAGGTGTGTGTACATACACACGTTTCAGGGCGTTATCAGTACCCATGACTGGGTGTACTTCTCGTAAGGGGTTCTGACTTTCAATGCCATGCAGACGCTCCATATGATACATTTTTCTTTCTGGGGGCGGAGCGGGAACGTATTCGGAGCTTAAGAACGTGTTATATCTGTGCCGTTGTTCTAGAATTATTTGAATTAACTTGGTACTTAGGCCTCTCCATCTATCCATGAGTAGTGCTTCTAATGTATCGTGTAAGGGACCTGGGTCAGAATGTTGATGTCTGAATAACGTGAGGAGGTGCTGAATCATGTATACACCTGCTAATTTCTGCTCGTCTGGGGAAAGGTTCAGGAATGTCTGCGCTACTGTGTCATCATGGTATATGTTCGGATTGTCAGCCCATAGTACAGCTGACCGGGCTAGTTCTTGTTCATCCATAGAATTTAGTACATGGTACCCCATTCGTTCTCGAAGCATTTTATCAGTCTCTTGAAACTGATGTTCAGGAGAGTTCGGTTTTGTTATGCCAGAGAGGAAGACTCTCTTGCTTTCTGGACGAATGCCTTTCCTAAGATAAGTTCCTTTACCTACATACGCTATCATGTCTGTAGTCTTTTCTGGTTCTCCAGATCCTTCCTCCTCTTCAGAGGAAGCTTCTTCTTTCTCATTCTCGTGTACTTCTATTACTGCACTTCTTATTTTCCTGTACATACTGGCTATGCAATTCTGTTTATCATGCTTTCCTTCGGCTATATTTTGACCCCACTTTGTTAGGGCATCCATTTCACCCTGTTCTGTCTCAGGCCTGTCCCGTTCTCTTATAAAGCAATTTATGAAAAAACGTAGGATATATGCTTGAGTGTCGACTTTCTGATGTGCCATGGCTTCCTTAATACTTTCAGGGTTTTCCCCAGTCCGGACAAAATGATATATCCTATCTAGGTGCTCTTTCATTCCTGAAAATAACACTAGGTAATCTGTAGCTTGTCGTAAACGTAGCGATGCCATCAACATCCTATCGTCTTTACCGGGTACTGGATCGTATCTGCAAACTTGAAGCGGTTCTTTGAGTATGTCGAGACGGGGTGATTGGAATGTAAAGGGCTTCTGCATGTCCCTAAGGTTTAATCTGTGTGTTGCTGGCGGGGTCTGGTAACCCCTGGTCGCACCTCCTGAAACGGAGGCTGGAGCATTATCTCTCTGTGGAGTCTGTATCTGTACTTGAACTTGTCTTTTAGTAGGATCAGGCGCAAACGGATTCGGTATCTTAACCTTAGGTGAGGGAAGTGGTGGAGGTGGAGGAACGACAGGCTGTCCGTCAGGGGGAACTTGTTGCGGTAATGGCGGGGTGCGATCTGGAGGCGTGTTGCCATCTCCGTCACCGTCAGTAGGCGGGACGAGGGCACGTGGATTTGTGTAAGCGGGTGCTACATCATTTAGATAGGAATTCAGAAAGATGTCTTTAGTAGTCCTGTGGTTTACTTTAATTGGAACTAATGGTTGTGGCAGATTTTTCGGTATTTCTGAAGTGGCCTCAGGCGTACCTTCGGCTACTAAGTACATACCATTTACAAGATTGTTTCGTGCGCGGTCTACTTGTTCTGATTTTACTCGAATCCCTTCAGTAACTAATTCGTTTTCTCTGGCTTTATCTGATTCTTCTCTGTGTCTGTCTTCTCTACGGAGTGCTTTTTCAGCACGTTTATGTGATTCTTTACGCCAAAATTCTATGGCGTCTTTCTGAGATTGTCTGGCTTTCTTTTTCCATAATGCTTCTTCTACCTTCATGATGCACTCGGCATCCCATGTTCCGGTAACAGGCCATCTGTGTCTTTCGTCTAGATGCTTAGTATAATCGGCCCATAAATCTAGATACAATATGGCGTCTATGCCATGTTTCTGATACATGAAGTTTCCAGGAGTGTCCCTAGGGGGAATAGGAATTTCTTCCTCTAGTATCCCTTTTCTAGTTCCTATCTGTTTTAACTTATTGAAAAACGGCATCTTGTCTATTTAGTACTGAATGCTCAATCCTAGCTGTTTAATTCTGACTCTGAACACAATTAATTACACAAGAACACAGTAATGCACATTAGAAACAGTCACTCATACCACGACATTGAACACATAAAAAGACATTTGAAACATATATGACTACCCCCTATACTGGATGTACTGCTAAACAGCACAGATACACTGCTGAGAACAGTGCAAGAACTAGGATAACTGATATACTGCTAAACAGTACAGATACACTGTCTAAAACAGTGCAGACCGAATTTGTGTACCCAAACCCGTCTAGATACGACCCAGCAATGGTACTCACCGGGAAGCACGGAAAACAGAAGGCCTCGGAAAACAGAAGGCCTCGGAAAACTCGACTGGACTGGACCGGACTCGACTCTTGACTCGACTCGATTCGGGCGCCAAAATAATGTGGTAAATATTTGATTTACCGTCCTAATTTCTATGCAGGTAAGTACTTAATCAATAATAACTCAATCGGAAAGAAAAAGGCAGAGTCCGTGGTGTTAGAGTTCTTAGGGGTTTTATTCCTTAAAAAGGAATGGTCATGACCGGATATCTTGTTCCTGCCACCACTGGGGTGCAGGAAGGGATAGAGCAATATTTTATTGACAATACATAGCTTATATACTTGAGTTACATTATAGAAACCAATATAGTAGGCGTAACAGCTGAGAGAAACAAGATAAAACACACACGTGGTAATAATACGTAATTAGAAGGCGTGAACTAGGCGTGAACATAGAGGTGTGTGCTAGAAACGTCATAAGTAGGTGTCATAAGTGGGTGGTAACAAAAAGCAGAATCTTGCAATGTCAGCAGAAATCTGAGGCCTGGATGCGCGCGCAGCTGCATGACGTGTGATTGACGTGAAACTGGAGGGTGCAGGGGACTTGACATTTACAATGGCGGAAAGAGACAGAAGTCTGGCATGTCAGATCAACTCGTACCTCTATCATATCTGATATCTGATGTTTGGGAACCATACTATCTGGGCGGAAAGGTCTCTGGGGCAGAAGCTATTCTATACTGACTGTGAGTGCGTGTATAAGCGTCTAAGTGTCTGCATGAGATGCGAGGGGGGCATGGGCCTTCCATGGTAACAGAGGCTATGAATCACTTGCACGGAGACAGTAAGGCCAGGCCCTTCGCTCTGCAGCTGGGGGGATGTTTACTTAAACTAGTAGGCAGGAATGCATTTTCGGAGAGCGGAACAGATAACTCGAAGGTTGAATTCAGTCTTGGCAGGCAGCAGGCTGAGCTAAACGCGGTGAGCCGCGCAGGGAGTAAGGCAGAGGTCATGGGTACAGAGACAGCCTGGGCTGAGGCTTTCAGAGTCAGAAAGCGGAAAAAGGCTCGATGGCAGAATTCAGGGCCTGCTTCGCCAGAGCTGAAAAACGTGTAAAGTACACCACAAAAAGACGTTGGCATGGCATACTTAGGAACGGACTATTCAACCCATTTTGGGTGGGTCTGAAAGAGGACATGTTAACGTTGGACGCAAATTTATTTGCGTCTTCATAGCTGGCACAGGAGGGAAGTTACATGCACTTTAAGCTCGTACATGGAGACGGTGGGGTACACGATAGGGAACATAACTTGACCAAAAATTTATATTTCCTCATTACCACCATCCACCTAGGGGGTGAAGAGACCACTTGGCAGGTCAATGGAAGAAGGAGTGTCAATGGCTCCCTTCCGCCAGGTGTCGATCGCCCCCGGCCTCCCCGGGCGCTGGCTCCACCCCCCTGCTGGGTGTCTAGACTCCCTCATCCCGGACCTCCCGACCTCCAAGTGCGAGGGTCCGGACATCAAAGGAGACCAGACCTATAACTGGGGCAGCTCCAGAGCAGGAAGGCAGTTGTATCTTGGAGTCAAGAGACACCGTGAGGAACTCATCCTTGGAGGCCTGCTGGCGCTGCCGCGGCCCTTTCTTGTGAACCATCTCCGAAGCCTGCTGGCGCTGCCGCGGCCCTTTCTTGTGAACCATCTCCGAAGCCTGCTGGCGCTGCTGCGGCCCTCTTCAACGTGAACCATCGTCTTGGCCTGCTGGCGCTGCCGCGGCCTTTCTCGTTGTGCACCATCTTCGTAGCCTGCTGGCGCTGCCGCGGCCCTCCTCGTTGTGAACAATCGTCCTAGCCTGCTGGCGCTGCCGCGGCCCTCCTCGCTGTAAACCATCGTCCTAGCCTGCTGGCGCTGCCGCGGCCCATCTTTGCGGACCCCCAAGCTCAAGGATTGTGAGCTTCCCTCTTGCCGCACCTGTACCGGACCGGTACTAAGACTGTCCCGCTACCCCTTTCCCCTACAGAGACTAGAATTGGGAGGATCCTCGTGTCCTGCCCCCCCTTTATCGTTTATCACCTTGCCTCAAGATTCTTATATAAAGTGTGTTGAACTCATCCTTGTGTGGTGTCCATCTGTGGGGGGGAAGTTACTTGTCTGTACGATCGCCGGAGACGGCCCTCACCGGAGGCCTCTCCCCCTGTACTCGGCCGACCCTCTGTGTCCCCGTCTAACATTGGTGGCCAGCGGCGCGATCCGAGCCAACGCATAATCGTACAGAGAGTAACTCATCCCACGACACACAACCACCATGACAACAAAAGAGAGCGGAACAACGGAAAATTCCAGATGGAAAAACTAGAAGAATACAGCCACAGAGAACTAAAACAATTCTGCATAGAACTGGGCATTGCTACCACAGGACTAAGCACGAAAGAGGACTTCAAACACGCCCTGGAATCTTGGGCAGAGACGGGTACGGCCGTACCCCAAAACCAAAGCCTCGAGACAACCGAAACAAGCACCGCGCCGACAGAAGAAAGAAGACCGGGTCTCTCACCAGAGGGGGCCCGAGAACGAGAGAAGAGCAGGCTCCACGAATTGGAACTGGCTCGACTTCGATTAGATGGAGAACTCAAATTGGCGGAACAAAAAATAACTTTGGAACACTTACGGCTCCGAGAGGAGCGAGAAGAGAAACAAAGGCAGAGAGAGTTAGAAGAGAAAAAGCTAGCCTACGAGCATGAGCGCAACTTGAAGGAACTAGAGATTCGGAGGCAGAACAAAGATCTCGGGGTCCCGGGCACCCGAGCCCCCCTGTCACTACGGACCCCAAGGTCCACATCCCCAAGGATGTCGTCAGAGAATATTACCGGAACGATGATATCCAGCAATGGCTCAAAGCCTACGAAGTAGCCATGACCTCCCACCGGATTCCCCGGAGCGACTGGGGAGCCGGGTTATGGGGGAGGTTTGTCAACGAAGGGCGTGACGCTCTGCTGCAACTTCCGGACCATCAGATGACCTCCTACGACCACATGAAAGCCGCCCTCCTCACTCGATACAGACTCACGGCCGAAATGTACCGCCAGAGGTTCCGCGACTGCAAACGGATCCCGGGTACGACTTGGGTGGAGTACGTGAACTTCTTTAGCCGAGCCTTCGAGGGGTGGATCAAGGGCAGCAAGGTGACCACTTACGAGCAACTCTTTGACCTTATTGTATGGGAGCACCTTTCTAACAACTGCTTCGTCGAGCTCAGGCAGCACCTCCTTGACAGTAAACTGACTGAACCTCGGCAACTCGCTGTCGAGGCTGACTGATGGGAAAGCACCCGAGTTCCCCGAAACGGGCCCAGCGAACAGAACAGAGCCGCCCAAGGGCTCCATCGCCCCCGAGGGGGGGGAGGAGGCCAGGGTCGGGGAAGAGACACCATCCCGGTGGCTCCCGCCAGCAACACCCCGCCCCCGGCCGGCAGGGGGAGCCTCCCGATGCGACCAGGTTTCCGCGCCAACGTTACCTGCCACCGATGCCAGCGACCCGGCCACTACGCCAATGATCCCAACTGCCTGAAGAACCAGAGCCCTATGCCCCGCCAGGTCGCTGCCGCCGCCCTGGGGGAAGAGCAAACCCAAGAAGACACTGAAGAGTACGAGCCAGACCAGCCCGAGTGGGAACCAGCCGCCATGTCCCTGGTCTGCCTAGGGGAAAGAGACCTGATCCCGCGGGCACCCCTTCCCGCCAACACGCAGAAGTACAGCCAGTGGGTCAACATTAATGGGCACCGGGCTGAAGCCCTCCGCGACACCGGGGCTAGTGTGACCGCAGTCCGCTGCCATCTGGTGACCCCGGACCAGATCTTGCCAAATATCCTTTGCCCCGTACGGTCGGCCGACAACTCAGAAAGCCTATGTCGGATAGCCTGCATCCCCTTCGAGTGGGGAGGAGTATCCGGAATGCTGAAAGTGACTGTCCGCGATGATGCCCCCGTGGACTGCCTCCTGGGGAACGACCTCGAAAGTTCTCCCTGGTCAGCCGTCGAGAGAAGAGAGCACCTGGGGATGCTGGGCCTCCCTGAATGGGTCTGCGTAACGACCCGGTCCATGGCCGCACGCGCCATCCCCAGTCCTGAAGAACCCGAATGGCCAGAGCCTCCTCCCCCGATCGTCCACGAGGGAGCCACCCTGGAAGCCAGTTCTCCGGAACACAGCGAAGAAGGACTCGATCGGCTCCGGGACCTTCCCGAACTGGCCCAGTGGCGTCAAGAGGGTGGCCCCACCCAGGAACAATTCCGACAGGAGCAGAGAACATGTTCTTCCCTCGAGGGATTCCGGCAGCAAGCCCTCGCCCAGAGCGCAGGAGACACCTCGGGGGCCCACTGGATTTATTGGGACAATGACCTGCTCTACAGTGAGCAAAGGATTGCTGAGCTGGGGGCCAGCCGGGTGCTGGTGGTCCCCCTCCGCTTCAGAGACTTCCTCTTGAACCTAGCACACGATGTGCCCCTTGCCGGACACCTGGGGCAAGACAAAACGTACAGCCGCCTGGTGACCCACTTCTACTTGCCCAAAATGCGGAATGATGTATCCAACCACTGCCGGGCCTGCCCATCCTGCCAGGCCAGCGGGAAGAGCGGCCGAAAGATCAAAGCACCCTTGCAGCCTTTCCCCATCGTCACCACCCCGTTTGAACGGGTGGGAATAGACATTGTGGGGCCCCTGGACCCCCGAACAGCACAAGGGCACCGGTTCATCCTGGTCCTGGTGGACCACGCCACCCGCTATCCCGAGGCCATCCCTCTTCGAACCGTGACGGCACCCGTGGCAGGCCGAGCCCTGATGGGGATCTTCTCTCGGGTGGGCTTCCCCCGGGAAGTCGTCAGCGACAGGGGCACGAACTTTATCTCTAAATACATGAAGTCTCTCTGGCAACAGTGCGGGGTCACCTACAAATTCACGACCCCCTATCACCCGCAAGGAAATGGACTGGTCGAGCGGTTTAACCGCACCCTCAAAGGGATGATCATGGGCCTAGAAGAACCCCTACGTCACCAATGGGATGTGCTGCTCCCGTGCCTCCTGTTCGCCTACCGAGAAGTCCCCCAGAACTCCCTGGGCTTCAGCCCATTCGAACTCCTGTATGGACACCCCGTCCGGGGTCCCCTCAGCCTGGTCAAAGAAGGGTGGGAGGTGGCCCCCCAGAAGACTCCTCCGGATGTATACAAGTATCTCCTGACCCTCCGCAACCAGACCCGGCGATTCAGGGAACTCGCCAAGGCCAACCTTGAAGCCAGTCAGGAGAACATGAAGAGATGGTATGATCAGCATGCCTCCTCCATCGAGTTCGAGCCGGGACAAGTCTGGGTGATGTCCCCGGTTGAACCCTGCGCCCTGCAGGACAAATGGACAGGGCCCTTCAAGGTGATAGAGCGCAAGGGTCCCGTCACCTACCTGATCGACATGGAGTCCCCCCGGAACCCCCTACGGGTCCTCCACGCCAACAGACTCAAACCCCACTTCGTACGCTCAGAACTCAGCCTCCTGATGGCTACCGATAGTGGGACGGAAGAAGACTCCGAGCCCCTTCCGGACCTGCTGAGAACACTCGAGCAGGACGGCTCAGTGGAAGGGGTCATACTCTCTGATGCCTTAACCCCGGAGCAACGCCAAGACTGTCGAGATCTCCTGCTACAATTCGCAGACCTGTTTTCCCTCATCCCCGGGGTCACCCCCTGGTGCCTTCACGACGTGGACACCGGGGATAGTCCCCCTATTCGACACAGGGCGTACCGAGTGCCGGATCGAGTGCGCACCTGCATCCAGAACGAAGTCTCCAAAATGCTGGCTCTAGGAGTGATCGAGCCGTCTGACAGCCCCTGGGCCAGCCCATTCGTACTGGTCCCCAAGGCTGCTGCCCTGGGCGTTGCCCCCGAGCTCCGGTTCTGTGTGGACTATCGGGGCCTGAACGCCGTTACCAGAACCGACGCTCACCCCATCCCCCGGGCGGATGAGCTGATTGACCGCATTGGGGCCGCCCGCTACCTGAGCATCTTCGATCTAACAGCGGGCTACTGGCAGATCGGCCTCACCCCCGGGGCCCAAGAGCGATCCGCCTTCTCTACCCCGGATGGCCACTACCACGTCAAGGTGATGCCATTCGGCATGAAAAACGCCCCAGCTACCTTCCAGAGACTCGTGAACCAGGTACTGGCGGGCCTTGAAGAATTCAGCGCCGCCTATCTGGACGACATTGCTGTATACAGTCGCCACTTGGCAGACCACCTCCACCACCTCCGGGAGGTCCTGCACGCCCTCCGGCAGGCCGGGCTCACCATCAAAGCCAGCAAATGCCAGATTGGCCAAGGGTCCGTGACCCACCTGGGACACCAAGTGGGGAGCGGTCTGGTGGCCCCCCTCCAGCTCAAGATCGCTGCCATCCAGGCCTGGCAACCACCTGTCACCCAAACCGAGGTCCGAGCCTTCCTGGGGCTCACCGGGTACTACCGGTGGTTTGTAAAGGACTATGGCAGCATTGTGGGGCCCCTCACAGAACTCACATCCAAGAAAAACCCCAAAACAGTCAACTGGACTCCGGACTGTCAAGCGGCCTTCGAGAAATTGAAGGCCGCCATGTGCACCGCCCCCGTGCTCCAGGCCCCCGACTACAGCCGGGAATTCATAGTGCAGACGGACGCCTCAGATCATGGCATTGGGGCCGTCCTCTCTCAACTCAACACCGAGGGAGTCGATCAGCCAGTGGCCTTCATCAGCCGACGCCTGCTGGCCCGAGAACAGCGCTGGAGCACCATCGAGCGCGAGGCCTTCGCCGTGGTATGGGCCCTCAAGAAGCTCCGGCCCTATCTCTTCGGTACCCACTTACGGGTGCAAACAGATCACCGACCCCTGCAATGGCTGATGCAGATGCGGGAGAGAACCCAAAACTGTTGTGATGGTCCCTCTCCCTGCAGGGGATGGATTTCACTGTGGAGCATCGTCCAGGCCAGGACCACGCCAACGCCGACGGCCTGTCACGCTTCTTCCGCCTCGGCGAGGAGAGTACCCAAGAGGATGGGTGACTCTCCCTGCCTTCATCTGGGGGGACGCGTGTTGGACAGGCCTCGGGGAAGGCCCGCTCCCTCCCCGCATGACGGGGACCGGACCTCTGCTCTCCCTGTATCCCCGACAAGAACCATCCCGGCAACCCGCTGGGGCAACCCACGACCCGTCCACAACGGAACTCCAGCCCCCGAACACCCCAGTATCGCCTGGCCCGGGCCCCCGTCAGCACCACTGCCCCGGCCCAGCCGCCATCTTTGGACACTACATAACAAGGCCGCGTGGCCTCGGCTCGACCCCAACCCTGGGCCTGGCCAGGCCCCGACATCGAGGCACCACCATCCACCTAGGGGGTGAAGAGACCACTTGGCAGGTCAATGGAAGAAGGAGTGTCAATGGCTCCCCTCCGCCAGGTGTCGATCGCGCCCAGCCTCCCCGGGCGCTGGCTCCACCCCCCTGCTGGGTGTCTGGACTCCCTCATCCCGGACCTCCCGACCTCCAAGTGCGAGGGTCCGGACATCAAAGGAGACCAGACCTATAACTGGGGCAGCTCCAGAGCAGGAAGGCAGTTGTATCTTGGAGTCGAGAGACACCGTGAGGAACTCATCCTTGGAGGCCTGCTGGCGCTGCCGCGACCCTTTCTTGTGAACCATCTCCGAAGCCTGCTGGCGCTGCCACTGCCCTTTCTTGTGAACCATCTCCGAAGCCTGCTGGCGCTGCCGCGGCCCTCTTCAACGTGAACCATCGTCTTGGCCTGCTGGCGCTGCCGCGGCCTTTCTCGTCGTGCACCATCTTCGTAGCCTGCTGGTGCTGCCGCGGCCCTCCTCGTTGTGAACAATCGTCCTAGCCTGCTGGCGCTGCCGCGGCCCTCCTCGCTGTGAACCATCGTCCTAGCCTGCTGGCGCTGCCGCGGCCCATCTTTGCGGACCCCCAAGCTCGAGGATTGTGAGCTTCCCTCTTGCCGCACCTGTACCGGACCGGTACTAAGACTGTCCCGCTACCCCTTTCCCCTACAGAGACTAGAAATGGGAGGATCCTCGTGTCCTGCCCCCCCCCCCTGTATCGTTTATCACCTTGCCTCAAGATTCTTATATAAAGTGTGTTGAACTCATCCTTGTGTGGTGTCCATCTGTGGGGGGGAAGTTACTTGTCTGTACGATCGCCGGAGACGGCCCTCACCGGAGGCCTCTCCCCCTGTACTCGGCTGACCCTCCGGTTCCCTGTCTAACACCTATGTTTTGTCAGTGAATTTCTAGGTTTAAAAGAAATATAAAGTACAATATCCATCACTGTGTGCGGTCAGGCCCAGCACCCACCCCCCTTTGGGTTCCAAGCCCCCTGTCACACACAACCTTTGACAGTGTACATAGGGGGTTGGGTAAAGGGCCTGGCCTGTGCCCACCCCACGCAGCACCCAACCACCTTTAATTTGTTTTTTGCATTGTCTCATATTTTAAAATCCATTACGATATTCCAGAGGCCACTCTGAGCTCTGATGGGGATTCCTGGATCCATAAAAAAGCTAAAAAAGAAAATATTTCTGAGCCAAGGGAAGATCCATCAGGGCCTCCCACACATGACCCAGGGGGTCATGTCACCCCTACCCTCTCCCCCTTATATGTTTAATTTTTTTTATAGGACTCATAGACCAAGTGTCCAGGTCCTCGAATGGCTTCTGAATCATTATCTTCAAGTTGCAGCCAGCCAATACGATTCAGCGTTCAGCCTCGTAGATCCATCATGGTTAGTTGTGGGTCAACCAATCAGAGCCCAGCAGGAACCACGGATACACTGCAAAGGATCAGTGGCGTGAAATATACAAATATTTTGAACATTAATTTCTCAAACACTACTTAATGAATTTACACCGAGTCGTAAAGAGCACACTTTCTAGACCAAGATCTAGCTTTCTGTCAAACTTGGTGTAATTTGGTTTCGCTGTTTTTTACGGTATCGAAAATTGCATGGGGGAAAAATATTTTGGGGGCCCCCTTTTTCTTGGACTCTGCTTGACGGCTGGCCCAGAAACTTTACAGGACAAAGCTGAGGGGGATAAACATTTTTATTTGGAAAATGTTGTGAAGGTCCGTCAAACTGCACCAAATTCATTAGCAAACCAAAAAATGAATTTCTTGTTGCAATATGGTCCCAACTATAACTACCCAGTGGCAATTATGTAGTGGTGTTTCTTCTTTTGGATAGCATGATCTGATTTCCTGGTGCCAGGGCTCTCCTAAATACTGAATTGTTATTGTTAATTGTCATTTGTTAAGCGCGTCATCACCATCAGGTCTCTACGTGCTGTTAAAAGAGTGTAGGGTAGTAGCCAAGGGGCTACTTACCGCTGGTGCCACTATACCCCCTGTATGACCACTTCCTTGGGAAAGTGAGCATAATCTTGTCCCAGAGACCCTAAATTTACCATCACTAAGATGGTCACTTTTGAAAAGTCATCTCCACTTCAGATAGCCCAGTTCATGGGTGGAACTCGCTTGAGTGTGGACACACCTGTCTTGCCTAACTAATTTTACCACCTATCCAGGTGCCAAAGGGCTCTGGACAAATGGGGTTTGTTTCCTCTCTTGTAAGAGAAGCCAGATTTGCATTCCAAAGGCAGTGGGCCTCTTTGAAGCTACCCGGCCCTTGAATGCTGCCCTGCAGGTCATACTGTGGGCAGGGGGTGCTCTCCCTGAGCAATTTTGGGTTATAGCCACGAGATCAAAGGGCCTCACCTTATGAGGTCAGAAACCCGTCTCTGATGGCCGGCTGGTGAAAACCAGTCAGTCAGCGCACCAGTAACTGGTAGGTTTTTGGGGGTACCTCTATGGTGCACCTTGGGTGCATGTATTACTAAATCGGACACTGGCATCAGTGTGGGTTTAATAATACGAGATGTTCAATACTAAACATCCCTATTTTCAGTGAAGCCATCATGTAGCTGGGGAAATCGTTTTCACCAGTGTCCAGCACATGGTTTTAAAATGGCTTCCCTGAACACTTGTACTGGCAGTAATGGAACTGACCACTATGGGGGCGTATCTGCTCATGCAGTTCTGCCTTAACACGTAGTATAGTGCACCCTGTCTTAGGGCGGTAAGGTCTGCTGTAGGGGTGACTTACTTATACTGCATACAGTGTCTGCAGGCAGGGCACACAGGTTATGTGCCATGTGTTTTCACTTTTGTCTGCCCCAAACATGCAGACTGCATGAGTTTGCATGAGCATGGTGAGGGGTCCCTTAGGGAAGCATAATTCAAGCTGCACCCCTCGGGGGCCCTCTTTAGTGCCTTAGACCCTAGGTACCAGGGCTACCGTTTACTAGGGTCTTACAGAGGTCATTAAAGGTATCCCATATTGGGGAAAAGAATTGCACAGTTTTGGTAAACAGATCTGGAACTGGGGACCTGTTCAGCAGGAACCCTGTGCACTTCTAGTCAAAATCACATCAAATGCCAGGGAACAAGTGGAGGTTGACTGTGTCATAAAGGCACTTTCCTACAATAGGGAATTGGAGAAAGAGTAGATAGCCCTGGAGAAAGATAAGCACAAGTTAGCAGTGGATAGAGGGCTTAGCTGTGTGGATGGTGAGTCCGCTTCTAAGTCTCAGGGCACGGAAAACACCACCAAGGGAACAAAGGAATTGATACACATGTATGTCCCAGGCATTGATATTCTCAGCTGGATGTGTGCTTTTGATCTCACGTGTAAGGGTCAAAGTCTGAATGGGCAGTCCAGAGCAGTGACTTTACTGAGTCGTCTCCTTTGGGAAGGGACTAAAGTCATTGATAGGATGCCTGAGAAAGACAGTCTGGCATGAAGGATGCTTTGATTAGGCAGTTTGGGTTGAAACCAGCCCAGTGCTTGCAGAGGTTCAAGAACAAGAAGGCGGATGGAGTTCCTTTTGAGAATTGGGTCCATGACATAGTGAGAGACTGGAATGAGTGGGTTAGAGGGATGGAAGCAAATGAATACCAGTCCCTAAATCAGGTATTGATAGCAGAGCGTCTCAGGAGGAGTGCTTTCACCCACTCAGACAGTATTTGTCTAACCTTCCTGAAAGGGATCCAGAAAAACATGCAGTGTTGGTAGATAAGTAGCTTGCCAACAGAGTGAACAAGGGGGAAGGGGCAACAGAGTTCCAAGCCAAAGGGGAGAAGAATGCCCAGCACCCTGGCCCCAAACCAGAGGGGAAGGGCCAGAACAGTTCCCAAGGCTCTCAGCCAGGACAGGAGTATAAGGGGAAGGGGGCCTCTAGTCAGCACCATCAGGGCAAAGAAGGAAAAGGCCCTATCACTCCCAAGGTGACATAATGCTATAAGTGTCACAGAGAAGGCCAATTAAAGCCAGATTACCCAGTGAAGGACCCAGTGCCAGTGGCACCCGTGATAACAAGTGTGCTTTCAGTGGGGGAGACATGAAGGGAAGCTCAAATGAGTTTAACTTAGTCTCCAGGGACATCTGGGAACACGACCCAGAAGCCCTGAAGCATATTCACCCTAACACAAAGAGGTATACGCATTGTGGCATGTATTAATAGAAGGAAGGTTCCTGCCATGAGGGATACTGGTGCCCACCGGACTATGGTTGGATGGAAATATCTCAAACCCCAGGAGATCATGCCTGGTTCCAATGGTTATTGAGTCGTAGATTATGGTATTGACATGGAGTACCCTCGTGCCAGAGTGGAAGTGGAGGTGAATGGCAAGAAGGGGGTCAACATGGCGGCCCGAGAGAAGAAGGGTGCTGGGTGCTTTCTGTGGAATGATCCGGTAGTACCAGGCCCTGAGGCCTGTATGGCCTGGATTTTATCAGCTGTGCTCACTGGGGCACATACTATAAAACTGCAACCTAGTGAAGAGGGGGCCACTCTTGTGAAAGAGAGACTAGAGGAGAATAGGCCAGAACAAGAACTAAGGGCACATTCTGAGAAGGCACCTGTCCTGGTGTCTGCGCCTCCTGCTCCAGTTGGAGAGTAGGGGGTACATCCAAAGGTGGATACGGTGTTGGAGTCTGGGTCTCTGCCAGAGCTGCAGGAGGTGCATGTGGAAGGATGACTGTCCCATGAGGAGTTATTTAAGGCACAGACTGACTGTCCTACACTTGTTGGCCCATGGGAGACTGCTCAAGAACAGGTCTCTACTGGAGAAGTCAGAAAATACTAGGGTGCACATGCATCTACATAGACAATAGCGATTCTTTAATTGTGATTATTGAGGAATCGCAAATAAAGAATCGCTACTGCCTATGCATGTAGTAATCGCAAAAAAATTGTGATTCCTACAAATTCCTTAATTGCGAGTCGCAAATTGCGAGTCGCAATTAAGGAATTGATTCCCATTCATTCCTATGGACCCAGAGGCCCATAGGAATGAATGGGAATTGCATGCGCAATTTTCCAGTACCCAATGGGTACTCGCAAATTGCGCATGCAATTTCAAGGGTGCAAGGGTTCCAAAAGGCTACCCTGTTGCCCTCTGAAATTACAGTTTATCTACATGTTGCACACACACACATGCCCCAAGGGCATGTGTGTGTGTAACATGTGACTTTGAAAAATGCACTTAAGTGCATTTTTCACAGAAATCGCAAATTACCATCAACTTTAGATTGACTGTAATTTGCGATTCATATTTGCAAAATCACAATTTTTTGTTGTTTACTGCATTGCATTTAAAGAATCGCAATTTGCGATTCCTTACATACAATTTAATTAATCACAAATTTAGCGATTCCTTAAATTGCAATTTTTGCATTTGAGATGATGCCTGGGGCCCTAGGTGGCTTGGGATGATGGACTCCTTTACTGTGAGCCCTCTGACCCAGAGCAAGGAGCCAGCAAAAATCTGGTTGTTCCTCGGGTACACAGGAATTTCCTGTTGCAGCTAGCCCATGAAGTATCCTTAGATGGTCACTTGGGCATCAAAAAGTCAAAAGACATGTTAACACCTCTGTTTTACTGGCCATGAGTTGGTCAGGTTGTGGAGAAGGTTTGCAGTACCTGTCTGGTCTGTCAGGCCAGCGACAAGTCTGGTCGCCAGACTAAGGCACCTTTGGTGTCCCTACCATACCACCTGGGCATTGATATCCTTGGTTCAATTGACCCTCCATCATCCTCAGGCAACAAATACAACCCTGTTGTGGTGGATCATGCCACCTGGTACCCTGAGGTGGTGGGCTTGAAGAGCACTATTGCCAATGTTGTAACTAGAGCTTCTAGGGATATTGTCAAGGGTTAGATTGCAGCAGATGGAGGTTACCAATAGGGGAACAAACTTCATCTCGTCTTACATGAAGGCCAGGTGGGAAGAGGTAAGTGTGACTTACCACTTCTCCACCTCTTACCAGCCCCAGAATAATGGTTTGGTGAAGTGCTTCAATAAGGCCCTAAAAAGCATGGTGGGGACTCTGTCTGATCCCCTCAAGAGGAAGTGGATCTATTCTTACCATGCCTGTTGTTTTCTTACAGGGAGATCCCACAGAAAGGAGTAGGGTCAGTTCCTTTGAACTTCTTTTTGGGCATTCTACTCAAGGTCCCCTGACGTTGGTTAAGAAGGGCTGGGAGGGCAACCCTAAGTCCCGTACCCATGATTTTTTTTTTTAATTTTTTTTTATTGCAGAATTAGAAACCATTGCATATAATAAATCAACCAGCACACTCATGGTGTCCCCCCGCATGGATAAAATAAACCATAGATCGTACACAGCCATTCAGCCCGTATCCCGGAGGCCGGGCGGCGTAGTAATCCAAACTTCCAGCAAGAACATCACAGTGAGCATCCCTGAGGGACAATTGGTCAATAGCCGCTTTGTGTATCTGCGTTTTACCCCCCTAAACACCTAACCCTCCCCCAACACCGTCTAGCAGGCACTAACATTCCAGTTACACAGGCGATACTCACAATCCTGAACCCCAGTCCATTCGATGGTGGGCCCCTATCATATCAGTTCCATGTGTCCCTGTCCCTACCCCACCGCCTATCCGGGCTTTCCCGTCATGCTGGGGGCAGTTCCAACCCGGGAATCACTGCTGCCTCCCGACCTGGGTCTCGGTGCCTAACCCTCCCCCCAACAACCCCAAAACAACCCCCATCCCCCCCCCCAGCAACCGCTAACGATGTGGGCCATGTTCCTAAAGCTACTATGGGTCTCGCTACAGATCAATTGATACCTCTATACTCATAAGCCTCATGGAGCCCGCATACACAAGTAATTCAGTCTTCGTCCTCCACCATGGAATCACGCAACGCCTGGACTATCATCTCCCTCGCTCTCGCCATTTCTAGGCTCTTTTCATTGTCAAGCTTGACTGCCTGTCTCATACGGAGCACACTCTCACATTCAGACCACCTCAGCAGTTCATTCACCCATCTCCTTACTGACGGTCCCTCCCTGGACTTCCAATGCCAAGTGATTTCCCTCTGCGCCAGTATCAGCCCCAGATCAATGAATTTACTCGTCACCTTTGTATTCTTCGTGTGTGGGAACCAGAGCAACAAACATGCCGCCATGTCATGTCCCGTACCCATGATGTGGTGGACTATGTCCTAGGCCTCCATAGACTAATGGCCCAGCTCATGAGTAAAGCAAAGAACTATTTTTAAGCCAGCCAACAGCTTATGAAGGAGAGGTTGAACCAGAAGGCTATGCTGATTGGGTACCCGGAGAACCAGGAAGTCTGGGTCCTGAAGTCATTGTCCCCGGGCTCTGAAGGACAAGTGATGTGGTGCCTACAAAATTGTTAGGAATAATTCTGATGTCAAGTTAATTGACACAGGTGTTGCATGAGAGCCCTAAAGGGTGTTCCATGCTATTCAGCTGAAGCCATGTCTTCGCAGAGATTACACTGTTTCTTTCTTGCAATAGCTGAATAAATAGAAGTTGAGAGTGAGCCACTCCCTATCTTATTGCAATGTGATGAGACTGATGGTTCAGCTATGGAAGCTAAAATTGCCTCTGAACTGACACCTGAACAGCAGGTAGAGCATAAAGAGCTGCTAAGGAGATTTTTCCATGTCTTTTCACTTACCCCTGGGCTGACGCCTGTCTGTCTTCATGACATAGACACAGGGGACACCCAACTGTTAAGAGCAAGACGTACAGGATGTCAGACCGGGTTCAAGAGTGCATCAAGACTGAAGTGGGCAAGCTGCTGGACCTGACTGTTGTTGAACCCTCCTGTAGTCCCTGGGTCAGCCCATTGGTGTTAGGGCTTTAGCAAGGGTCAGTTGACCTGCGCTTCTGCCTGGAATAGTGTAGTCTAAATACTGTGACAAAACCTAATGCCAGTCCTATTCCCCAAGCATATGCACTGGTGGATAGGTTGGGTGTCACAAAGTACCTTAGTGCTTTTCATCTAACCAGCAGTTACTGGCAGATTGCATTAACCCCTGGTGCCAAGGATAAAACCATGTTTTCAACGCCAGGGGCCTCTACCAATTTAAAGGTATGACTTTTGGATTGAAGAATGCTCCAGCTACTTTCCACCGCCTAGTCAACCATGTATTGTCAGCCCAGGAAGAGTTCTGTGTGGCAAACCTGGATGGCATTGCTGTGTTCAGCTGTGAGGACCACATGGAACACCTGGAGCAGGAGTTGGTGAGGATGCAGGGAGACAAACTGACTGGCAAGGCAAAAAAGTGTCAAGTTGGGCATTCCTCTGTTGTTTATCTTGGTCATCAGGTGGGTTATGAGATGGTTCATCCCCTGGAGGCTTAAGTTCGGGCGGTGCTGGACTGGGAGATTCCCACTACCCAGACCCAGGTAGGGGCCTCTTGGGACCTTACTGGTTACTGTCCCTACTTTGTAGCAAACTATGGGACCATAGTTGTTCCTTTAACAGCCCTGACCTCTAAGAAGCCGCCCAGAAAGGTGATCTGAACTGAAGAGTGTCAGAAGGCCTTTGATGAATGGAAGACCGCACTATGCAATGCACCTGTGTTGAACGTCCGAGAATACAATGAGACCTTCATTGTGCAGACAGATGCTTCAGACAAGGGAGTTGGGGCAGTTCTTGCCTAGTTCAATGAGAAGGTAAGGGAGCATTCAATGGCAGTTATCAGCTGCTGACTACTCCCCAGGGAGCATAACTGGTGTGCTGTTGAAATAGAATGTTTTTCCATAGTGTGGGCCCTTCGAAGATTCAAGCCTTACTTGCTAGATTGAACTTGAAGTTTTCTCTGTTACTGGTGGATTATGCTGCAAAGGAATGCGCCAGTTTGAACTGGAACAAGGGCATTTGTCAGAGAACCAGCTGTCTGAGACCTGTGAAGCTGCTGCTTGAATCACAAGGAAATTGCAAACAACTGCTCAAGTTAAAGACGCTTGCAGCACATCAACTGAGACAGAGGGAGACGGGGAAGCTTGTTCCCAGTCCTTGAAGGTGAGATAACTTTATCCAGACCCTCCCCTGTGCTGTGGGAGCATGTGTGGTACTTCCAGTTACCGTCGGTAGCTGCTGAAGAGTGTCCCGTGGTACAGGCCCCCACCTTCCTTTTTGAGGCATCTGGGGATATCAGGGTGTACTGGCTCTCTGGCCAGCCACTACCCTCCTACGGCTAGCCATTGCTACTGGACTAGTGGGACACAGTGTCCTCACTCCTGAGGGCACTTCAGTTTGTTTCGGAGGCAGGTTGAAGGTTGATCAAGAACATTTTACTTCACATCTAATGCTAAAATTACCCGATTTCAGTACAAGGATTGGCATTATAGCTCTAGCGAATGAGAGCAACCCTGTGCAACATGGCCTGTAATATGCAATGCTAATTGTGTATCTACATGTTAACTGTGTCTTCACAGTGCTTAGCGTCAAGGTGCTACAATACTGTTTGGGGCGCAGGGGGCTGTGAGACATCTGGTTTTCACTGTTTATCCTATTCTTTTTAGAAAGTAAAGCGCTGACTGGACAATGATTTTATCAGCTGGTAGTACGGTATGCACTCGCAGGTACATGCATCAATATTGCTTTTTGCGATTCCTTAATTGCGAAAAATAAGGAATCGCAATTAAGGAATTGCAAAATGCAATGCATCAAGAAATCGCTAAATAAATTGCGATTTCTTAATATTCCTTAATTGCGACTCGCAAATTGTGACTCGCAATTAAGGAATACCTCCCCATTCATTCCTATGGGCCTAGAGGCCCATAGGAATGAATGGTAAGACATTCTCAATTTGCGATTAGCAATTAGCGAATCGCAAATTGAGAATGCGATTTCAAGGGTGCAGGGGTGTCCAAAGGACACCCTGTTGCACCCCTGAAATCAATCTGTGCACATATGTTGTACACCCACATGTCCTTAGGGCATGTGTGTGCACAACATGAAACTTTGAAAAATGCACAAAAGTGCATTTTTCAAAGTTTTCGCAAATTACCATGAGTTTCAACCTCATGGTAATTTGCTCCCCCTAATTGCAAAATCGCAATTTTTTTTAAGTTTCATGCATTGCATTTAAGGAATTGCAAAATGCGATTCCTTAAATGCAATCGCAATTTGAGAATTCGCAAATATTTGCGAATTCTCAAATTGCGAAGGCCTTCATGCATTCCAAAAGCAGATTTTGCGATCGCAAACGGCCGATTTTTGCGATTCGCACCGTTTGCGATCGCAAAATCCTTTGATGCATGTGCCTGTATATTCTGAATGTCTAAAACCCACCTCACCTCCTTAAGTAAGCCTTAAACTGCTCTGTCTCGCTACCCTGAGAGAGCCAAGTGCTGGAGAGGAGTGCTTGGTAATCCAGTTTTGGGTCCACTAGTACTGAGGCCCCAGGACACCAGTGCTAACGCTCCAGTTGACGCGATTGGCGCATAGTGACCCCTGAGTGCACTAGTGGCAAGAAAGCTGGGTCTAACACACTGTTATTCTGCTTTGGTATAAGCAATTCACACAAGACTATCACCTTTCCTCAAAGTCTGAGCCGGCTTTGCTCTTTTGCCTAGCTCCCTTAAGTGCTGACCCATATTGTTTCATTTATGATAGTTTATCTGATTGATTTGTTGCAAAACGATATTGTTATTTGGTTTACCTTCGTTCGTGTCTCATTCATTTAATTCAAAGCAACTCAGCTGTTATATGTAGGTCACATCAATATCGCTGTAGTTGCTGCCTTATTTTGTCTCGTAAATTACTATTCTTAATGAAAGCGCTCTAACGCCTCTGGGTAATGTCAATGCTTTATAAAAGAGCATAAATACATAAATATACACGAGGCCTCTTTTTACTTAGTAAAAACCCCACATATTATGTGGGAAGACCATTAGATTGAGTGATTGCATCAGCTACGCTTTTACAACTTGGCATCCTTATAAGAAACAAATGCCGATTTTAGAAATAAGATGTAGCTGTTTAGTTCCGGCCTTGTCACAGCTTCTTTGGCCTCCTCACCTCCTAAACTTAAGGTTACCATGAGACTCAGTGATGTCAGGGACACCATTTTACAGTCCTGGGCGACCCTTTAAAATCCTAATGCATCCTAGGAGCTGCATTATTAGTTATTTCAACTGCACGAACAGGAGTAAAATCAATCAATCATTTGTAAAGTGCACTACATACCCGTGAGGGTCTCAAGACGCTGGGGGGCGCTACTGATCGAACAGCCAGGTCTTGAGTATCCTCCTGAAGGTCAGCAGACCCCTGAAAATGATTATTTGAGAAAGAAAAGCTCAGGACTGGGGCTTGGGGTCTCTGATCACATGGAGACATCTTGTAATCTTTCACAAACTGGACATATTGACACCACCCAAGTTATGCCAACAGTGGCGTAGGATACCTCCCAATACAGCTGCTTAAACCGGAGCAGCACTGGGCGCAATGGACTGGTGAACTGGGCCCCACTGTTTATGGGCCTCTTCTTTCTGCAGACAAAATGCTCATAAAAGTGAGTGGAATGCAAGATAAAGAGACAACCATTGCACAGGTCTGTCTACACCTGGTCAAGGGATATGTAGGGGCCTATTTACAAGCCTCTTGCGTGCCAGTGCGTCACTTTCAACATGGGAAAAAGTGACGCACAGGCGGAGGAAGAGGCTTGCAAATAAGCCCCGCAGTGTTTGAGATTACTTGTGTGATTTTATAACCACTTAATGATGTATTGTTCAACTATGACTCTTACGACTCACATAACATGTAAAGCGCTCTGATATCTTTGAGTCTAGCTAGCGCTATATAAAACTCAAAATAATAATAATAACACTACTAGGAAGTATGCACATCAGAGGGAACACAGAAAGAAAATACTTAAAATCGGGGGAAGCACAGAGAGATGAACGCAGGAAAACAGTGACATGCGAGAGAAAGATAAAATAAAGGTAAGGATTAGAGGAAAAAACAGGTGCAAAGTAAAGGAAAGAAAGAATGGGAGGACGAACAAAGGAGACAGGAAAGAAGAAAATGTGAAAGGAAGAAATAAAATTAATTAAAAGAAGGATGAAAGGGGGAAGAATTGCTGGATGTAGGTGTGAAAGGATGGATAGATGGAACTGTGAAAGGATTGTCAGATGAAAGCGTGAATGAATAGAAGGACAAGAATGAATAAATGGGGACGAGTGGACGGATGGGTGAAAGCATGCATAAATGGATGCATAAAAATATTAATGGTTGAACAGATGGAGGTATATTTAAAAGCATGGAAGAGGTATGGCTGGATGAGGCAACAGATGGCTGGATGGAAAGGTGAAGAGATGGACGGATTCAAAGATGGATAGTTTTATCTGTTGTTTTCAGTTTTCTATAGTTCAAACTTGGCCTAAAGGCATTAGACTGCTTTACATGAGCACCAGATTAAACTACACAACGTCAGATTCATTTTATTTTAGGTACCGGGAGATTATGTTTTTTACTCAGAGTTACAAGATGATGAGCCAACACTAGGACTAGAACCTAGGGGCATATTACCAAGGGCCTTATCGCCGCTTTAGCAGGAATTTTTCCAGCTAAAGCGGCGATAATTTAATCGCCCTATTACCTAGCTGTCGCTAACACCAGTTAGCGACAGCTAGTAGGAGATAGCGATCATCTTGGGGCCCACTTTGCATGTCAGCGATATTTATCGCTAATGATATGGAAAGTGGGTGTGCCAAGATGTTAGCGACTGGAAACAGTCGCTAACATCGCTATCTCCTATTACTTACTTTTGGAAATATTTGCGCTAAGCGCGAATATCTCCAAAAGCTAACGCCTGCCCAGAGCAGTTCTTAGCCATGTTATCCAATGGTAGGTGGATAACATGGCTAAGAGCATTAGCTCGGTAATGCATGAATATCGCTGACTTTTCAGCGATATTCATGCATTTCGGACGATTTTTATCCCTTTTGAGATAAACCTTGATAATAGCCAAGGTTTATCTGCGATAAAAATCGGCGGAGCTCGGCAATAATAATATTGCCGCTAAGCCAACATAGAGATAATTATCGCTAGTTGTTGGTAATTGTTGGTAATATGCCCCCTAGTTTCTCGAAGTTACAGCTCTGACCGTTACGCCACACCAGATGGACGGATGCCTTCTAAAGAGGGTCAGGGTTGCTCACTTCGCACGCTTGGTATGATTAGAAGTATGTTTCAAGTGGGGTTATTCTAATATTTAGGCTACTCCTTTCATGCCACCCCTACCTCCATCGTTTGGTGACGCATGTCAAGAACATCAGTGATCCAGGGAGGGAAGGTGCTTCGAGCCATCTCAGGAGGTCAGATACTCGGGTCAGACTGGCCTATATGGCAGTCTGGCAGTGCCAGAAGGGCTGGTCTGACAGGTCAACGCAAGAGACATTTTTTGGGATGTTTGTGGTCCTGTTTTATGGTGTGATGGCCCGTTTTTTTAAATTAATGTTGCTTTCCCCGATATTACCACAAACATTTCTTACAGCAAGTACAAAGGCATGCAGTCGCCTATTCCTTGCAAACCCTACACAGAGAGACTGTAACAATTCAAAACTGTTCACGTTTGCAAAAATGGGACACTTTTTTAACTCTGATTTACTCATAAACCCACTTTTATTTTGGTGCCTCGGCCTATTTTGCTGCCACAGTCCAACACTGAATGCTAATTTGCAAAAAGTACTTCGGTCAAAGCTGCCAATCCATAAAAGTTTGTGTTCCAACATTTTACATGGGCTCCTGTGAAAATCATTTTTTTTTCAGGGAAAAGTGCCTCACAGAACCCAAATTCTACTCAGCCTTTGTTTAAATCCCCAACACGTCCCCTCGTGGGCCTAGCCTGGCCGGCGAGTGACTCTGTGATTTTGGAAGATGCTTAAGTTAATGCGGAAGTGTTCAGACGAGCGAGTTTACACCTCCCGCTCCCCTGCAATGAATTACTCTGCCTGTTAGTGGCGCCGCGCCCCAGTGGCTCGTAAATCCCTTTCTCGGGGGCCCGCCGTGACGTGCCCCTTTCATCTGAGCTGGCTGCCCTGCCACGAACAGGAAAAGGAAAAGGTGATTTTTCATGGATTAGACCTCACCCCGGCCCCCAGGTTTTCCACTCTGCTGAAGCTGTGACAGGTCCTAGCCATCAATCACCTCGTGACCCGCTCTCTCATCACTTGCTCTTCACTTCCGCTGCCTCAGACAAACTTTACCAATTATCCCCGCCTTGTGCTCGCATTAACCACCCTCCCCGCTGCCTCCCCCGCAGGAAACGCGGGCCACCCCTATTTCTCTTCATCCTGCAAGTCCATGTCTAAATTACGTGTCAGGGCAGCACGAGGTAAATAGATGAGACTTGATTAGCACGTACATTTTGAATAATCCTAAAACCTAAATAAACAGAAATAATTCAATTTCCTTCTAATTCTTGGCCTTTTCATCTACCTAATTTATTTTTTGGTAGCTTTATAAAGAGCAGACATGACACCCAGGGGTATCCGACATCTGTACATATTAAAAGGTAACAGGTTCCAGAAAGAAGATTTTAGAGGTTATAGACAATGAGGGAGACATTTCCAAGGGTTAGATACAGGAGAGAGAAAGGAAGTGATCAGTTCACCTCTCTGGAGGGATTTGTGGCACTGTCTTCTGAACATAAGCCAGGCCAGTACATTAGATATCTTTCAAGTTGAAGGGATTTAATGCTCTTCTTGAAATATGTTGGTATGGGGTTTGTGTGCATCTCTGGAGGTAGTGAGTTCCAGACTCTTGGAGCGCCTCCAGAGAAGGGGCGTGAGTGGGATCTCTCCTTCATCAGTCTAGGTGGCTCTAGAAGTTGCATATTCAGGCTTTGCAGGGAACAGCAACCTCTGGAACAGGTGTGTTTGCAGGCTTGGTATTTTGTTGTCCCAAGAGGAAGTCCTTTGTGGCTAATGCCAGGGCTGGGTTAACCATTAAGCAAAATAAGCACATGCTTAGGGCATTCAAGGGAAGGGGGGCAGCACAGAAGTTCTCCATTGCCCGATTTATCATGGATCATATGGTGCAAAACTGCAAATGTTGCAATTAGAAAAAGTAGGAGAAAACTTTTCAAGCATAAATAAAGTGGAAGTATTCAAAAAGAAATATTATTTTCTATCTTACCGTAAGTTTTGTTTCATTTCGAAAAATACAATTTTATTTTACAGTTTATTATTGTTTATAGTTTGAATTAGATGTATATGGGGGCCCCGAAATCATTTAAGTGCTTAGAGCCTCTAACCCCTTCGCTGCAGGGGTTAATCCCCTGCTGTGCTGGGCGGGAGGGTGGCGCGCACAGCGCCCCCATGCTCATGACGAGCTGAGCTCGTCATGAGCTACGGCGCTCCTGTGTACATGTCGAGCTCAGCTCGTCACAGGTGTATTGCCTCCCGTGGAACGCTCAGCACAGCGGGGGAATTCTCCCCGCACCTGAGCGTTCCACAGGCCATGACGAGCTGAGCTCGTCATGAGCACCGGACCGCCGTGGCTCATGACGAGCTCAGCTTGTCATGAGCATCCAAGGAGTTGAAGGTCTTAATGCGGCACTGGCTAATGCAATCCACTTCGGCAGTGGGCTTCAATCGGGAGTCACTTGATAGTTGTCAGTCAGGGCATAATGTGCTCAAAGCATCTGACTCCCAAGACTATTCTGGCTACCCCATTGAGCATGGCCTTTATAGGTGCGAGATGAGATTTCGGCATGCCAGATAGAATCGCATGACCGTAGTCCAGCCAGGAGATTATATTTTGGAAGTCAGACCTTTTGTTTTTTCAGAAGTCTGAGTGGGTATAATGCGCTTCTTCTGGGTGTGAAACTGATATGGGTAAGCATGTTTAGGTTTCTGTCCAACATTATGCCAAGTGATGTGGTGCAGTCAATGATTTTGGAAGTGAAATTGAATGAATCTGCGAAATTGAGCCAGTCTTTAATCTGGGGAGCATTGTGCGTGGGTGAAATGAGAAGGAGGGTTTATCTTAAATTAGTAATCACAACCAATATTGAACATTTTCTAGTATTCTACTTAGGCGAAGCACATAATCCAGAAATGAAATTTTTAGACAGCGCAGTGGTATTCTCATACAGATGAAATGCAATATTGGCTTCTTGGAGGATCAAGGTAAGGGGCTCCACATAGACATTGAGCGTGGGGACAATAAGGGAGTCTTGAGAAACCCCTTGGCTGACCAGGGCAGGGATTTAAAGGGGCCCTATTTGTTTATTTTATTGGCAGTGCTTGTTGAGAAATGAAGAAAAACAGTTCAGGATTGGGCTATCAATCTCCACATGTGATTTTAGGGTTTTGAGAAGAACATTGTGCTTAAATGTGTCGATGGCCAAGGAGGCATCGAGAAGTGCAAATAGACATGATTATCCTTTGACTTAACACTCCGAATTCATTCCGGATACGATTGATATTTGGGTTCAGTGACGAGGAAGAAGGTCCACCGACTTGTCAGTGTTGAGAGCCATGCAGTGATGTGGATTGGGGAGAATGTCTTTTGATTCATTAGTCAGACCCTGTTCATGCTTCTTGATGTTGTCAGTGAAGCAAGTAGAGAACCCCTCACAGCTCCCAAGAGAGAAAACCCATGACAGTTTTGGTTGAGTTTTTTGTTGTCTGATGATGCTGAATAGCATGTTTGTCCTGCGTCTATCATTGTCGAGTTGGGATCTGATAAAGGAGGTTTTACTTTGAAAATTATTTTTTTGTACTAGTTTCTTTCATTTAATAGACATTGAAAGGTGGAGTATCCCTCCACAAAAAAGGTAAAATTGTAGGGTTTTACTATGGATGACAGCCACACCACCCCAACGTGCCCTTCTGTGTCTAGTGGCTTAATGTATCACTTTCGGAGCACCCAAAAGATGGGGAGTAGAGATTATTCAGCCACGTTCCAGTGCGGATGAGAATGTCTAACTCATGGGGTTAAGATACATTTACCTAATTCAGTGTTGTGCTTGGTTGTTGATCTGCAGTTGTACAGCATGCATTTTAGGCAGGAATTCATAATTGCTGATGTTCGATCCGAAAGGACTGGAACATTGCATTTGTAGTTCAGGGAAGCTCTCCTGGCGCGATGACATGGTGTACGGTTGTCGGAGTCCATGATCACCGGGATGTTGTATGCAATCCAAAGTGCGAATGTCATGCTGGATGTGTTGTATGAAATATGGAAGGAGTGTATGTCATCCTGAGAGAGACTGCTCACAGTTCTTTTGGGTTGGGGGCTTTTTTTGCTAAGGGCGGGGGGAGTGAGTGTGAAAATTTAGGAGAGTTAGATGTAGGGTTCGACTTAGTGTCTCTAGCGATGTGCTGAGTTTGTGAACTGCATGATTATTGGATTCCAGGTTGGCAAAGATCGATTTACCTTCCTTGTCTAAGCTGAATAATCTATTTCCAAAGAAAAAAGATGGAGTATAGAATCTTTGGTGCCATTAGTGCTGTGTGAGGATAATAAGGGTCTGTAGAGGGGCGATAGTGATTGCGAGCCAAGGGTGATATTGGAGCAGGGCAGAACAACGCATTTGTCAAAGAGGTGTTTTTGGGGTAGAACTGGAGCAACTTATGCTTTAGAGCTAACCAAGGTGTTATGATTTAAGTATAGGATGTGAAAAGGTGGAATGATGTATTGAAAGGAGAGGAATGCAAGAGAGGATATAGAAAGGAGTCAAATTAGGGACGGCTGAGTAGTTTGATCTGTCAGTCAGTGAGTCTAAGAAAGGATGAGATGGCCTTCTGAACTGATGGTTTGGAAGAGGGGTGGGTGGAGTGTCCATGATGTGGGTGAGAAAACAGGATGAAGAGGGAGAAGGGTACACTGGGGTTGAGAGACAACTGTGTGTGGTGTGATAGGGATGGCAGATAAGGTGTGTAGTGGGTATACGGTGTGAGATGTGTGGGGAGAGAAGACCATTATTTTTCTTTGGTTGATTTCTGTAGTTTTATATAGCCCAAACTCGACCCGAAGGTATCAGAGCGCTTTACATAAGCACCAGCTGCATTACAGACGGACGCTTTCATTTTTTAATTCTATTTTTTCATTTTTAGGCACTGGGAGATTAAGTGATTTGCCAAGAATTGCGGGATGTTTGAGCATCCTTATAGACTCAAACCTGGTTCCCAGGCTTCAAAGTCGGTCACTCAGGCTGTTAAGCCACACCCTCTCCCCATTGGAAGAGAGAGAGACATATGGGGCGTGTTGATATGGTGAGGATGATTCTGGGATGTCTGTGTACTAGGAGTGGAAGTAGAGGAGAAAGTCACAGGAGGATGTGGACTTGGTGAGGAAGGGGGAAGGACATATCTCATACAGAAGTTTAGTAGCGTCAGAAGATTAGTAAAAGGGAGTATCACAAATATTGCGGTTATGGTTTGAAGAGTTAATCAGGGTGTTGCCTTTATTGTAGATGGATACTGAGGCTACAGCTCTGTAACTGCGCAAGGGGGAGAGGGAGAGCTTGAGACAAATAGGATTTTCCTTGTGTTGGACTCACAGAAGTGAATAATGAAAACTTCTTTCCATCTAGAAGTGCAGTGTGAGCACTTCTAGATGGAATGAGATACATTTTGGGGTTTCAGGGCGTTCCTTGAGTAGCCTGTGCTTGTGTTTTTTCATTATATAGAGAGATCGGTAGGGTAAATGATTTTGATTTTTTTAATTAGTTTGTATTGATTTTCTTTCAGCCTTTCGTTAGTGGTGGGATCCATTGATAAACTGCACATAGGTGGGGAATATTGATTAATCTGGGCGGACTAAATGGTCCGGCTCTGTTACACCACAGAGTGCTGTAGAGGAAATACGAGGGTTCTAATTCAGAACTGAAACCATGCCAGAAGTCACTTCCTACTAATACTACTACTACTACTACTACTAAACACAGTTCCACTAGAGAACAAGGGTCCAAGAAGTCACTTCCCTAGATCTCATGAGGCATACACTGCAGTGGTTCCTTTCGGTACCTGTACCTGTAGTAGGAGGCTTATGCTAGATTCTGGTCAGAAGGAAGTGAGGTCGGGGTGTTCAGGCCATCACAGGAGTAGTGTCATTAGGTGGCAAGAGTAGAGGAATATTGGACAAGCTCACTCTCTCGACTCTGCCTACTGTTAGAGGGTTAAGGAAGTAGGCGAAGAGTCTAGGTTATAATGTTTCTTGAGGATAGGTCAACCAACAATATTAGCATAATGGTAATGTTACCTAAACAGATGACTTTTGATGGTCACTGTGAGGGGGTGCAGTAATTCGTAGCTTATTGAGTGAAACCCCTCGTAAGCCCAACATTTGTCTTACTGTTGCTTAGTTTTGAGTGGGAATTGTAAATGTAACTCCTCTAAAGCCAAACACTTTCCCAACTGTTGCTTGAATTGTATTGGAAATAGTAAATCTAACTCCACCAACTTCCAACACTTTCCCTGCTGTTGTTTAGATTGGAGTCAGGATTCACTGATTTTGCTCTCGGTTTGCTCTCGGTGGAGGGAGAAGAGTAAATGTAACCTCTTCAAAGTATAATATTTTGCCTCCTGTTGCACGGATTGGCATGGGAATAGTAAATCTAACCTCTACACTGTACAACACTTTCCCTACTATTGCTTAGATTGGAGTGGGAGTGGTACACCTGACCCCTCCCTGTCCTGCACATTTCCTGTTTACTTTGGAGTGGGAATAGTAAATGTAGCCCTTCCACCATCCAACACATTCTCTACTGTTGGTCAGATTAGAGGGGGAATAGTAAATCTAACCCAACACTTTCCCTTCTTTTGCTTATGTCAGAGTGGCAATAGTAAATGTAACCTCTCTAAAGTAAAGCATTTTACCTTATTTTGCTTATGTTGGCGTGGGAATAGTAAATATAAACACCCCAAATTCAAACTTTTTTGTGTTTGCTCACATTTAGATTATTTAATGTGACTCATTTGACCTCCATCACTTTTGATACTGTTGTTTATTTTTGATTGCTTTTATTTTTTTTATATTGTGTATTTTTTAATGTTTTTATTATTTAGAAAATGTAATTTGTATTTAACTTTTACTTTATTATATTTTTATTAGTTTTGATATATTACGTTGTTAATATGTGTGTTAATTTCAATTAAGGTATTGTTAATATTATTAATTTCTTTTTTAAATAGTTTAATTAAAAAATATATATATTTATACCTTTTTAATGTATTTGTTTAGTTCACAGCATTAATTCAAATATTTTATTTACATTAATCTTACATTTCGAATTAGGTTACATATATGTTTTGGGTATGTATATGTTAGTTAATTTTTACTTTTAAGTTATTGATGATGTATTTAGTATGTTGCCACAGTACTACTGATACAGCCAATCATGGTGATGGTGCCAGCGGCGGTGTGTGGGCTCATCAAACATCTGTACACCACCATGTCTGCCACCACCACCATGTCCACCACCACCACCATGTCCACCACCAACAACGCCACCATGTCCACCACCACCACGCCCACCACCAACACCACCACTACGTCCACCACCACCACTACGTCTACCCCTACCACGTGCACCACCACCACGTCCTCCACCAACACCACGTCCACCACCAACACCACCACCACATCCACCACCACCATGTCAACCACCACCACCACGTCCACCACCACATCCACCACCACGTCCACCACCACCATGTCCACCACCACAAACACCACCACGTCCACCACCACATCCACCACCATGTCCACCACATCCACCACGTCCACCACCACCACATCCACCACCACCACATCCAACACCACCACCATGTCCACCAAATCCACCACCACCACGTCCAACACCACCACCACGTCCACCACCACCATGTCCACCACCACCATGGCAACCATCACCACCATGTCCACCACCACCATCACGTCCACCACCACCACCATGTCCACCACCAACACCACCACCATGTCCACCACCACCACGTCCACCACCACCATTTCCACCACCACCACGCCCACCACCATCACCATGTCCATCACCACCACGTCCACCACCACATCCACCACCACCACGTCCACCACCACCACCACATCCACCACTAACATGTCCACCACCACCACGTCCACCACCACCATGTCCACCACCACCATGTCCACCACCACCTCATCCACCACCACCACGTCCACCACCACCACGTTCACAGCCACAACATCCACCACCACCATGTCCATCACCACCACGTCCACCATCACCACGTCCACCACCGCATCCACCACCACATCCACCACCACCACTACCACCACCATGTCCACCACCATGTCCACCACCACCACCACATCCACCACCATGTCCACCACCACCATCACCACCACCACCACTTCCGCCACCACGTCCACCACCACATCCACCACCACCACATCCACCACCATGTCCATCACCACATCCACCACCACCACGTCCACAACCACCACGTCCACCACCACCAGGTCCACCACCACAGCCACCACCATGTCCACCACCACCACCACGTCCACCACCAACACGTCCACCACCAGGTCCACCACCACCACATCCACCACCACCAAGTCCGCCACCACCACTACGTCACCACCACCATGTCCACCACCACCACATCTACCGCCATCACCACGTCCACCACCAACACGTCCACCACCACTTCCACCACCATGTCCATGACACAACTACATCTACCACCACGTCCACCACCACCACGTCCACCACCACCACCACCACCAAGTCCACCATCACCACCAAGTCCACCACCAACACGCCCACCACCACCACATCCACCACGACCACCACCACATCCACCACCACCAGGTCCATTACCACCACCACCACCACCAGTGACGTTTAACGTGTCACTGGAGGGCAGGGGTAATAGGAGTGTCAACCCAGGCTGTACATGTGACATTTAAGGATGTATTGGGTGCGAGAAGACAGGAATAGGGGCTAGAAGTATTACACCAGACCCAAGATACATTTTGAAGAGGTGCAACGTCACAGAGGCTCCTGTAAAAGCACTCGCTGCATCTCTACCTCACAGTGGCATACCTGCATGAGCCACTCACTCAAAACAAGCAATGGCATAGTCAATAGGTTTTGCCTTTGGGACCTTATAAGTGTTTAGCCATGCAACACTTGATGTTGTTGCACCAAGGATATTGTGCTGGATAACTAAACACTTATAAGGTCCCAAAGGCGAGACCTATTGGCTATGCCAATGTTTGTTGTGTATGTGTGTGCGCCCTTCTGTACTGTGTGTTCAAGGATGTTGATAACAGTCTATGGCAGTTAAAATGTCACTTGTTGATGCTCGTTCATTGTGAATAAATGCGTTTTACTTTACCGCTTGACTCGTTACTACAAGGCCTAAATTGTTGACTAGTACCGGATCCTGATATAGACAGCTGCCTTTGTGTGGACGATATTATTACACAAAAGGGCAACCAAATCTTCCACAAGGAACTGTGTGTTATAGTCCATTCACAAAAAGTGTTCCCTGAGTAATCGTTTCTCCAATATTCATCACTTTAAATGGTCACAGAAGTGATCCCATTACTTACCTTCTACAAACATAGGGCCAGAGCCAGAGGTAGGCTTTTACTGGTCGGTAATGGCCAAAATCGGCTGTTACCGACCGGTAAAAGCCTTTTCCTATATAGGAGGCTTATTTACCGATTCGGTAAATTCCGAATCGGTAAATGTTGATTCGGTAAATAAGACGTAGGAAGCACTTAAAAGAGTGCTTCTGGCCTTTAAGAATTTGTTATTTACCACCAACTATTAGTTGGTGGTAAATAAGGAATTCCTATGTAATGCATAAATGTGCATTTACACCTGAGCCATGTGACAGACATACATGCCCTTAGGGCATGTATGTATGCCACATGTGCACACCAACACTAATCAGGGGTGCAACAGGGTGTCAAAATGACACACTGCCACCCTTGACTAATTCACAATTTTACCGAATCGGTAATTACCGATTCAGTAATTGACATTCATTCCTATGGGCCGCCAGGCCCATAGGAATCAATGGCAAATACCGAATCGGTAAATACCGATTCGGTAAATACCGAATCTTACCGATTCTGTATTTGTTACCGAATTTTTATCTACATTGCAATTACCGATTCGAAAATACAGAATCGGTAAAATTCTATATTTTCGAATCGGTAATTGTAAATTACCTACATCTAGCCCATAGACCCATATTTATCAAAAAGAGTATATTTTACCTAAATCCGTATTTTATTAATTAAGTTATACATGCCATATGTCCAAACTGTATTACATACATTAAATTTTTAAAGCAGTACATATACAAATTCATATGGTAACACTGGTACCGCCACATAACCCCGCAATTTAATCAATGGGCATTCAATATAGGAATCTAAGTAAGCGCAGACAATCCTCATAAAAGAATCATTTAAACAAATTCAAAGCTCCCATCAAATCAATATTCAACATTCAAATAATCAGATCGAACTTAACATAACAATTATTGTAATTGATAATGTTAAGGAGGATTAGTTGTCGACATTTCGGTCTCTAGTGGCCAACCAGGTCCGCGAGACCATCCTCAGGAATCAGTGCTGAAATGTAATAAATCCTGTAAGTATTGACATAAAACATACCAATAAGTCAATTGTGTGGATGATGGCAGTGTGCACCTGCCACATCTTGTCAACCTGCTGTGCGATGTCCAGTGTTCATGAATTTTGAGGAGGTGGGTCACAGTGTTTGCTCTCTCCCACACTTGCTGCAACCGGGTGTATGTTTCTACCTCCTGTCAGCTGAATCCAGCCACCTAAAGACTGAAGGACAGGCAGGTTTTAAATATCAGATGCAACACTTCACCGCAGCAATTTTGAACAGATCCTTCCAGCTATTTTTCCTTCCTTCCTCCTTCCAGAAATATTCACTTACTGTATACTGCAGCAAACTTTAAGTCAGTATGGCTGGCATGATGAATGCTGTAACTATGCCCAACAACTTCCTTGATATGCCAGGTTCACCAACAGAAGGCTGGTTTAATTGAATCAAATGTTTTGAAAAAAATTTGAAGTCATAGTTGGCCTGGCAAGAAATTTGCCTTAGTGTGGCTTGAAGGAGAATGGACTCACATTTTGACACAGCCGTGAGCTTCATCATGACTTTTTTTTTACCACTACTAAGTACCTGGGGACTCAATTGAAGCCTATGTAGCTACTCTGAGAATGATAGCCTGCTCTTGCTCATTTTAAGACATAAACAAAATAATATGAGACTAAGCTGTGATGCGCCCCAGATATGCAAAGGGACACGAAAAACTCTTATATCTGAAGAACTTTGAGAAAGTGGCTTATTAGATGGCGTGGATGGTAGTCCACCAGAAGTAATATTATAACTGTTCTAGTTGGGTCCAGTAAAGGGTTCAGTATTTAAATCTGAGCTCAACCTCTGGTTGCTATGCCATTAAGCAGACAGTCTTCAGTTAAGAAAATGTTTAATGCCTTTAGAATATCAAAACAGTTAAGAAGTTGAAAACACAACAAAATAGAGAAAAATGCATTGTACAAAATGACAACTATACGATAAAAATCCAATAAGGTGAATCAGAGATGGAAAGTTTCAATAAAAATAGTGCCAAAAAGCATTAAGCGCCAAACACTTTTATCTGGATGCGCTTGACCGGTTACAAAGGCGTAATTTAAGACCTAATCCTGGTTCGTCTCAATCAAAAGTGTCACTTTTTCACTAAATCTCTGAAATGGAAGGCAAAAAGTGTGGCAAGGCAGCAGGCTGTCGATAAGAAGGACTCCTAAGGCTGGATGGTCGGTAAAGGTTCCGGTGACGCTGATGACTTTTGGCGGGAAAGCTCAGAACAGGAGAAATTCAAATTTTGTGTCCAAGGAAGGTCCCGCCTCCTGGTTACTTTTGTTGCCTTCTCTCCGCAAAGATTTCTAGCTCTGGACTGAGGGTCAGATTTATATACTAGCGAGCCAGGGCGATGGAGTAAATTCCTTTGTCACCCTAGCAGAGGTCCCGACGGCCAGATTTTTAAATGACCACCAACTTGGCAGTCATTTATAAAGCATTGGCAGGAACCGCTATCACAACAGTTCCTGTAACCACATTTTGCTTTTTGGTGCCTTGGCTCTGTCAACATGTTTTCTTTTTTTCTTTTCAAAAGGAAAATCCCGAAACGGAGATCATTTGGCTATTAGACTCCTGCACAACAATTATCGCAAAGTATAAGGGGCCAGGAAAAAGGTGGTGCAAGAAGAGGCCTGGTCTAATCTGCTATAGACTGCCGAAATGTTTTGGAGTAAGGTTAATGCACCCTTTCTTATGAATGACAGCATTTCTGAGGTCAACTCTTTTGTCCCCTGTGAGGCATGGGTGGCACGTTTTCCGACCATCTTTGATTCTGCCCGGGAGGTGTGGCAATCAGCTGAAGGCGACAAAGGCCTTTGCTCAAATCATCTCCCATTAAATATTACTCTACATGAGTTTCTCCTTGCCCTCGAACGAAGCAGAGGCGGGAAGGCCCCAGGCCCAGATTGAGTCCCAGTCAATGCCTGTAAAGATTTGAGGGATTTATGGGGTCCCATCCAGCAGAGTGTAACCCCCCCCATCCCCTCGGGCGGTGTCTGTTATTGTCCCAACCTTTAAGAAGGGAGACAAGGCAGACCCTAAATGTTATCAGACCATTCCCCTCTTATACTCCTCAGTGAAAGTGATGAGTACGATTCTTCAGTCGAGGATTGAGGGTTGGCCACAGGAAAACTCCATTCTTTCAGAGGTACAGTTTGGTTTTAAGAACGGTTTGGGCACAATCGAACAATGTATGAATCTTTAGCTGCTGATTGTCAAGTGCACCAGAACTAAGGGCTCCATTACAATGTCGGGCGGATCGCCACCGCCATGGTGGCGGTGGCGATCCGCCCAACAGAAATGCCCACCCGCCACCCTTTTCCCCCCGCCACATTACAATGGTGGGGGGGACCGCAACGGAGGGAAACACCACCCGCCACTTTTCCGCCCCAGTCGCCTTGCGGCCGGGGCGGAAAAGGAATAATATGGTGGCGGTGTCTAATATACACCGCCAGACATATTATGATGTGTGGTGTGCAGTGCCTTTCCGCAGCGGCGATGCCGCCACAGGAAGGCATGCGGTCTTCCCTCTGGGGGCCCCCTGCGGGCCCCCAGAGTGAAGTACAGGTGGGGGGTGCACGTGGGGGGTACCTGTGGTACCCCCCTTCATTGTCATTTGCAAAGCGGCAGGCACCGCGCGGTGCCTGCCGCTTTGCTAATGACAATGTTAAAGTGTATTTTCAGCATTGTGGCGGGCGGTGCAGAGAGCACCGCCCGCCACAATGCTGAAAATACAGGATGTGCCCGCCACTGTGGCGGGCACATCCTAATGGCACCCCCCGGGACCCCCGCCCTTATGGCGGGCGGTCCCGATTTGCGATGGGATGACGGGCGGGCAAAGTCCGCCCGTCATCCTAATGAAGCCCTATGTCTGGATGCCTTTATCTTGGTTTTTCTGATTTAAGTACTGCATTTGATGAAGTTGACTATTCTGTTCTTTGGTCTACTTTGATCTCCCTCAGTGCCCCAGAGGAGATTATTTGTTTTCTGGCCCATCTCTACAAGAATCTTTTTTCGAAAATCTGGTATGGCCTGAATGGGGATTGCACCTCCCTCTCCGGAGTGAAGAGGGGAATTAGGCAGGGTTGTGTTCTGGCTCCTTTTCTGTTTTCCTTTTTATTAATGTGGTGAACGGTGCTCTCCAAGCTCTGCAGGGTGATGCACCAAGTGTCACTGGCAGGCCTGTCCATGTGTTATCTCATGCTGATGATGCTGTTTTACTATTTAGGAAACCCAACTGCCTCCATAAACTAATGAAGGAATTTGGAAATGGTATGGCTTCGGTCTGTGGGAAGAAGACTCAGAAATGTAGATCTTTCTTTATTGGGGATTCACCTATTGTTAGATGTAACTATTTTTGTTATTTAGGGATTCTTTGTGCATGGACTCAGCAGGTCGCTAATGCGAGATCCAAGATGGCCAGAAATTGCCATGGGATTTTTAGGTTTTTGCACAAGTTGGGCTGCTGACCTGTTAAAGGGATGGTAGACATATATAAGCAGTTGTTATGCCTTTCTGCCTCAGCCTCATCAGTGATCAAACACAGGGAGCCTGGTCTACAATTTGTAGAAGATCTCCTCCTGGTAAAACCCTGATTATTGTGGTACTCCTTCTGGTCCAAAGCGAAAACTGGTTTCACCAAATTAGTCATTTCAGGCTGTCTCGCTCTGGATAATGTTTTAAGCATTCACTGGCATCGCTTAGTAGGTTATTCAATATTTCTGTTCTTTAAGATCCCGTCTCATTCTTGATCTTTGATAAAAGCTCCATCAAGACATGCTTTCTTAATTATAGGCAGGATCATAGAATGTGTGCTGAGTTAAGGAAGTTGACTATTGTTTAATAAATGTCATCTGCCCTACAGGTCGGTTGTCAATATTACTTATCTTATGTGACTAATATCCAGCATTGTGTGGTATTGACTAGATTTTGTGTTGCCATAGCCCATCATTTAGTTGCATTCCCGGTAATGAAGGTACACCCTCTGGATATGACGCCTTGCCCTTATGATGGGTGCACTAAGTATTCAGTACTTTATGCTTTTCTGTGGTTTCCACATGCATTTGAGGTGATTCTATCTTAATCCAATCTTCCTGGCACAGACTATTAGAGACTATAAGTCTGCGCTTAGCTACCTGTATGCACTTGACAACCCATCTGTGTGTCTAAATGTTGCATGTTTTATCACAAGGGCAATAAAACCCAGGTAAAGGATAACTTGAGATGTGGTTGTTTTTCAACTAAAGATTTGTTTACCTGTGTATTTTATTTTTATATCTGTATGCACTTATTATGAAGACAATATAGCTTAGGTAAAGAATGGTTTAAGTTAAGGTTGTTTTAACAATTTTTTTAACATATTTGTGTATTTTCATGTCTGTATATTTTTAATGGATGATATCTCATTTGTACTTTATGGCTTTTTTTAATCTGCCAAATAAAGCTATTAATCAAATCAAAGTCATTACTGTATCTTCCCCAGAGTAATGGGCAATTCAAAAGAGCCACTGGACTCCTCAAGGAGACAGTTCAAATGGTGCTTAAGTCTCTTATCCATCTTGTGGCAGCAGTCAGAACCATGTGGAAGATTTGGTTCGAGTTGTTTTAGCGAAGGTTGGCTATTACCAGGCTGCAGCCCTATTGGTTGATCTTTTGGAAGATGGCACCAAACTGCGCAAGGTTGCTTCAGAGAAGCAATGCAAAATACAGTGCAATTGCAATTCTACGAAGGCAGTCAAAAACTTTTCTATCCAGGATGGTGATTAAATTAGAATAAAATATACTGTAGGAGATAAATCTAGGGACAGTACAGTCAGCCAATATATGTGGTTGAGAAGAGGGGTAAGTGCCTCCTATTTGAAAATGGTAAATGATGGCATGATTCATGTGTAGTCATTGCCACACCTGCATTTGTTGGTAATCAGACACTTCTCCAAGATGACATTGCTCATCTTCACTTGATAACTCCGGCAATGCCCCAAATAGGACTATACCTAAAATTAACATTGAAGCATCGAGAGGATTTCTGATTTTGGATCATCCTTAAGTGCGTGTGTACAAGATGGGAGGAATGCGCCCATTTGTGAAGGTTGTCCAAAAAAGAAATGCTGCACCAACCACAAGGTGTAAAGAATATTTTATGGATTGATTTGCGTGATAATAGGGCACAGCTATGGTAAGCTGCATCTCTCTATTACTGTATTGAAGCTATATTTTACTTTTGCACAATATATGCATATTTATTTCTCTTTTGTTAATGTGAGTGTGCCTCCTCATGCACTGGATTAATGAATATTGTCTATGACAGCTGGATTGCCTGTTGTTGATGCTCCTTCCTTATCAAACACATGTTTTTCCTTACCACTTGTCTCATCACTACAGAGGAAGAACAGTGAAGGGTGAAGATAGTTTTGGTTCTTGTTTGAGAGGTACATGCCCAAAAGTATTGACAATACCTCCCATCTATTTATTGTCAAGAGGAAGTGGGACAAGCAGGTAAAGAAGGAATGAAAAAGTGCAGATTACTGCAGTTGGCCATGAATAACTAATCTAGTACATTTTGATAAATGTTGATAATCAATTGGCCATCTTCACTCTTTCAAAAGGCGCAGTACCTTTAAAGTTGAACAAGATGAGTTGCACAAAACATTGCTCCCTTAAAATGTGTTGGCCCTTCAACATACATGAGTTCAACATTTGGAAATGCCTCTCTCTACCAAATGTCCAGCTCCATTCCTGCTCATCAAAACAAAGGCTGCCAGTAGACAAGAAAGGGTTAAAAGAGATTCTAGCTGACTTCACCATTATGTCAGTGATTTGCTTCCTTGAAAAATCGTGGTTCAGTATCAGAAATAAAAACCTTGATGACAAGCGCTAGGGCCATTTATACATTTTCTGCATAGGCGTTTAATGTCAAAGCAACAAAAATGAGTCAAGATCGCAGCGTAGTTACACATATAACTCAAATCAAATCAAATCAAATAAGCTTTATTCGATTTTAGAGTTATTTAAAATCATAAAAACATACACATAATCCGATAATAAATTTACATTCTATACGTAGAAAGCTATAGGCAACAATCATATTTAACAAGTCAGAATTAAAATCAAAATAATTTCATTCTTCCAATTGTCTTGTAGCTCTGAGCAGGTGTCCCATGATTCAATAGTTAACTGTTTTTCTAGTCCTCACAGCATTCTTTAGGAATCCCATGTGTAAACAACAGCCTAGGCAGACAAACTATTTGTCAAAATAGCTAGACTAAGTGCGTAGGACCAAATTAGAAATAAGGTTAAAAATACAGTTTATTTGCAAATACATCAAAGATTCATAAAAAATCACAATAATTTCAATAAAATAGACATAAAATTAAAATAATCCAGAAAACTGTGACAAAAAAATATACATAACATGAAAAGCAATCACAATATATACAAAACAGTTTTTATAAAGGTAAGGTTGAAAATGTAACACAGAACCCTGGAGGCGCTGATGAGAAACTGACAGTGCAGCTTCCTGCGCATCATTCGCTCATAAAAGGTGCATGGAGTGATTTATAGTCTAAACAGGTGTGACCTGCTTATCACGGTTCCATTGGATTAAGCACGTTTACACATGGTAAATTGATCCCAGGAGACCAGGAAGAACCTGGATGACACTGGATTAATGGGAGATTCACCATAACATTCGGAGGCTCGCGGTTCAAAGTGCAGTGATCGGATGCAGATATAGTTTACAGGGAGTGGACATCCGTGGAGTGCGACAAATGCACATGAGTGAGCAGGACCAGATATTTAAAGGGGTAGCTTGAAAAGGCCGAGTATGTGGGCAGAAAATGCACTGAAAATACATCCATTTAGGCTCCTCTTGGAGGTTCTCCAGGCAAGAAGCAGCAAAAGTCAGATCCGCCAATCGCCACGTGGTGGATTTTTTTACTGCAAGCACTCATAAATGCGATAGAAATTTGGCATCCTCAGGTGCCTTTCCAACGCAGGTGGTCGCAAGCAGATTTTATACTCGAGCAGCAGCAAAATCAACTCACATGGCCATGCTCACTTGCGCACCGCATGGTGCAGTTCGCGCTGACTTTTCAGCGATGATTGTGCTACTGGTGCTAAATTGCAGCGCGAGCAGCGCAACATGCATATTCCCGCCCATTGGCGGAACTCTGCAAAATCTCGCAGAGTTTTTATGCACTCAGCAGAATCCACAGAATGAAACTCCACGAGTACCGCTCACCCCTACTAATTAATATCTAAACGTTTGCAACAATTGGTGTCGCCAACCTTTATTAAAAAGTAACAAAGTTGTTCTGCATAACACACACCTCAGTTGGTGTACTTTTACTTTGCAATGCCATTGTGCATAGAAAAACTTTGCAAAAGGTAAATAAGTAGAGAGAAATTCTGCCTACATTTTCCAGCTTAGCTGAGTTTGCTTAGAATGCTGTGCAGTAAAATGATTTTGCACTGTGGGAAAAAAACTGGTGGTGTCTATAAACCAGAGATTTTAACATAATTTGTAAAAAGGGTAATACTCAATAAGTTCTTAATGTCACTTGGTATCGTACAGTGATACTCAAAGTACGGCCCGGGGGCCGCATGCGGCCCTCCTGACCTTTACATGCGGCCGCCTGGTCAAGAACAGCACTGGGCTGCTGTTTTCTCGACTCAGCAGAGGCATTGAGAAATAAGTGAAATAAACCGGCAAGCCTTTATTTAGAGGTTCATTGAAGTTAAAGAAAGAATGTAACTAGGTTATCCTGCACTGCCTAACTTTAGAAACACTTTTATTTCATCTTGTAGCACAAATGTTAAAATATAATAAGATCTCTTCAAAATTCAAAAAGTGTATTTTATTAACATGAAGAACCATTTCAACATAGTACATCACATTATAACAGTGCATTAAGATTTTTTTAATGCAATAGTTTTCAAAAAATGAATTTAACAAACAGTCATTCTTCCCCAATCCTGACATTAATGTCAATATTGAACTGAGATGCGAGTCAGTTGTTAAGTGCACTCTTTAGGCTGGATTCCATATACACGAAAAACATAATAGTTTAATAAATCAAACACAGGAGAAGGTTTTGTGCAATGCACATCCAGAAGGCATGTATTTCGACTTCCTTTTTTGTCCTTTTTTATATGATAATTAGGAAGGAGGGAAAGTGAAATTAAACAACTGCCTAGTATCATACAGTTTGGTAAAGTGGGGACGCTGGGATTAATCGCAGGCTTTCTGGCTTCACATTGTAAAATTCTGCCTTTGGATGTATATGCTTCACTTCCTTATTCCCCCCATGTACCGCCTCCACCCCCCCCCGGCACCACCCGCCCCGACCGCCAACCTACTGGAAGCAATGCGGCCCTCGGTCACATAACATACAAATATTTTGGCCCCTGGGGAAAATGTTAGCGAGTACCCATGATTTAGAGTGTATAGTTAAGACACAAATGTGATTATTTTCAGAACTCAAAAGCTGATACATCGAGAAAAATGAATGAGTTTCCAAAATATATTTAAGGATGGCGTTTTAGCGATAAATCACGAAATAGTGGAAAAGATTTTTACAAATGTTATCTTGGTGCCAGACACATTGCAGCTATGGCTGTTATGTACACCCATTTAAACAAATTATGTATTGGCAAACGTTTTTATACGTTGCAACTTACAACCATGCCAGATGGACTAAGGTGATTGCTGGTAGTAATCTTGTATATGGTGGTCACTAGTGCAATCTGTTTGATGTGGTCACTATTTCAATACTACTAATATTAGTAGCTCTCAGTGAGTTGCATTGAACATAAGTAGCTATTATTAAAAAAAAGGTTGGAGACCCTGGCCTTAGAACCTCGTTATCATATGTGGTGAGTGATAGATTCATATGGACCCCTACACACTGTATAAATAATATTATAAGAATGACAGGGAAAGATACAAGGAATCATAAAGCAAGGAAAGAGTACATACACCAAAGTGGGAGTGATGGTATTTTAATCTGGTTTATGTACACATCCACCACAAAAGTAGTCCTCTTAGCTCTAGGACTGGTTGGACAATTTCGGCTCTCATTTCATGTTTTTAGTTATTCATGCAATAGTTCAATTAAACTTTTTTTTTCCGCAAACCCCCATAAAATTTATTAAAATGAAAATCTTTGCATGCCTGCAGGGCCAGATCTATTTCTGATTTACTTTCCATTCCATTGCAAAGCTAAATACATGTTAGGGAGAAATAATTAATCTATTATTTTTCATTAGCCATCTATTCCTTTCTCCTTCTCTCCCTACAAAACTGTTTAACACTGGTCAAAGCAATGCAGCTTTTAAGGTACTTAGGTGCGCTAATTTAAACACTTTGGGACTGATTCATAAGCTGCATTGTGTTGTGCGTAAAGTGGCACTAATATAGTACTATTTATGTATATTTATGTATTACAAAATTCAATTCACAAACTTCTGAGTGTAAATCTCCACCCACATCTCTATATTTTGTTTATGGGGAGATCCTCCTACATGTAATTTTACTAATTAGGGGTCGATTACGATGTTGTTCAGAAAGCATTCCGACCGAATCGGTCTTGAATGGTTTCTGACGGAATCGGATACGGGGAGTCTGACTGACCGATTACGATGGTTCCGGATTCAGTCAACTCCCAATGAGAGCCTGTGTTCCGATCGAATACACAGGCTCCCATTAAAGAAAGGGGTGGCTGAGGAAAATCATACACCCAGTGGGGGGCACCCTTTGGTGCCTGCCCCACTGTGCATGGTCTGTAAGGGGGGTCCCTTGGGTACCCCCACAGGCCTTATTCGGAAGGCTGTGAATGAAGGGGGGGGCTGCACGTCCCCCCCAAAGTCAAATTCTGACAGCCGATCTGTGTCGGAACAACCAAATCAGAAAGGCTGTCTGAATCCGACATCATAATCACTTGGTTGGAAACGCAGTCCGTAAACCTGTATGAGTCGGCTCCGAATGACTCGGTTCATCCGAATTCCTTCTGGTACTGACTCGGACAGTCCGAAAAATGTACGAACACCGTAATCAGTCGTTCAGAAACCATTCCGAATCGGTTGAAAAGACGGGTACTGAATTAGATTCGGCAGACCCAAATTCAATTTGGAGCCTTTCCTAACGACATCGTAATTGACCCCTTAGTGATAAAAGTGGGAGCCACCAGAGAGTAGCTGGAAAATGGAGAATACTTTCTACTAATTGGGGGGTCTAGGGAGGAGGAGCAAGATAGGGTTTAGGGAGGGCTGAGAAGGGGTTTAGGGAGAGACATACACCGACCCACAAAGGAGTAAGCCCATTGCTATAAAAAAACAACACTTTTAAACTTACGACAGTCAAGAAGGACACAACACAGTAGTAAATGTACTCCAGATCAGACCTGGAGTTTGAGGTTTGAACTAAATATATAAATTATTTCAAAAACATTAAATTAATCAAAATAATTTTTGAACGTTTTATTTAAAAAACTCCTTCCTTAACCGCGGCGGCAATTCCGCCGCGGTGCGGCCGTTTAGAGGAGTGGGCGGGGGTGCATTGGCCAACGGACGTGTGCAGCACCAGGGATGTTGGCCGACAAACGCAGCGAAGGGGTTAAGTAAAATGTTTACATTTACTTGTTATGTATTAAAAAATACAAACAAGTTATGTATAGCATTCATTTAATTATGTTTAAAAGATTTAAACTAAAAAAGGTTGTGACAATATTTTGTCATTAAAAAAAAAATGAAATGAAAAGTAGATTTATGTAGCGTCAACAAATACCTGAGGGTGTCTAGGCATTAAAAATGTATTTCTTACTTTTATATATTTTTAACATTAAGTTATAATATTACATACTTTTTTTAAGTCAAAATAAATTAATTTATTTTAACATTATTTACAATAGGGTTCTAATTTACTTCCCTTCTTCCATTATTTCTTTAGAAGGGTGTTGCAATACCAGTAGTTGGCCTTGTGTGGTGCTGGACTTACCTCAGGTTTCTTTTTGGCAGTAGTAACTTTACATTTGTAAATATGACTGCAGTGGTGGGGACATGCAAGTCTTAGGGTCTCATTTAGATCTTGGCGTTCTTACTGCCGTCACACCATTGTGGCGTTCCCAAGTACTACGCCAAGTTGACGGTCTTACACCAGCCTTATTTAGATGCAAGATCGAAATTTGGGTGTTTGGAGAAGTTAGAAGCGCTCATGTAAAAGTTACGCAATTTTATAACATGAATTGTTAGTATTATTTTCTGGTTAATATATATCGCAGTGCCCTTAGAAAGGGAGAGTATACACCCAATCCCTCCCACAACTTCAATCAGACGTGATTGAATACAAATTTCAACAATTTTCTGAAGCACATGCCACAAGATAAATTTTCAGTATATACAAAAAGATCTTGAATTCGTAATGCTTTCTCTTGTTTCCTTTTTATTTCTTTCCGCTTGACCAGCGTTCTTCCACTCCCTTATGCCAACGCGTTTCGTCGTTATGGGGAATAAACCCACGACTTCCTCAGGGCTTCTGTTTCCTGTGTATTTCAAAATATCTGTGGAATACCTATCCCACGCAGTGACTGTCGGTATGTAGTTTCTCCCAATGTGACTATTCACTTTTTATTTATTTATATAGGCGCTTGTTCCATATGCAAAATTTCCTCATGTATATGTGCCGATAGAGTCCCACATATCCAAATATCCACTCAAAAGGTCAAATTTCCACGTAGTTTATCCACAAAGTCTGTTAATCACCAGTTTATCATTAGGTCTTTTGATTGTGCAAGATGCCTATAGAGCAAGAAATCAGGTCACCTTGATTGCAGGGACCGGGAAAGTGCGAGGCGGAAGTATTGGCTCCGCGCACATTCACCTAATTTTTGGGTGCGCTTTGGAAACTTGGAATAAAAAACTGGTGATTAACAGACTTTGTGGATAAACTACATGGAAATTTGACCTTTTGAGTGGATATTTGGATCTGTGGGACTCTATTGGCACATATACATGAGGAAATTTTGGATATTGAACTGAAGCATTGAGGTATATCTGTCGTAAATATATATCCTTTACAGGTCAAAATTTGAGGTGTGCTTAAAAATATACCTTTGAAAGCTTTTAAATGGATGGTAATTGAAGGCGAGAGTTACCTAACTTCTTGGGCTAATACTTCATTTCATTTTGCTCCCATTTCAAAGTGTGTCATGTCCAAACTGCAGGCCCCTTACTCCCAGTGGCCAGTATTCACTGTGCCATAAGTAGTTATGTTTAGCCTTCAGTAGTTCACAATGTTTTGTACTGCTCAGAAGTAGGTCACATCACAGATTATATAAGAGCCCCCTGGGCTAGATGATGTCACAGTCCTGGATTAGTGAGTTTAGGCCATGACATAGGATGAGTCTAATCAACAGGTCACTACAAAAGTATGCATTAAGATATTTGTTTTGGTCAGGATGTGAAAATACACATGTTGTATGGCAACCTATGAGTCATGCAGGTGATACATGGAGAAACAATGTGTTACAACAATACAGACAAACAAAAAGTCACAAAACCATTGTTTTTTCCTTCATTTCTTGTATCCATACAGCTCAACGCCCATCAGAAGCAGAACATTCGGAAGGCCATCGGCAGGAAGGTGCGGAAACATGGGGATAAAAGCGGTGCCACAAGAGGCGGAAGGACCTACGACCTTGGACCAGAAAGTCAGTAGAAGTCCAGCTCGGACAGCCCTCCCAACTTGGGAAGAGGTGCGCCTCTCCCTGACCCCCTAGCCAATGGCTCGGATTCTTGCAGTGGCCTATCTGGAGTTTGATGGCCAGTTGAGTGCCCAACAGCAGAAACAAGGGGGTAAGTTCTTAACAGTTTCACATGTTTCATGACTAATTTTTTGTTATAGCCAGGATTTTTCCCTTCATCCTTAATGGTGACCCATGTCCAACGCACATTAAGAGTTCTTGAAGGTGTACGTTTTGCACAATGTGTATGATGATGTGCTTTGTCTATTAATTTGTTAGAAAGGATCCCACCTCCTCCCTACTCACAACCAAATGACTGTTCTGAGAAGACACAACTGCCTAAACTCCACATATACATCAGATTATTTGAAGTCACGAGGGACAGTTGAAGCAAACAGACTCATAGTCTTTGTTGTGTCGGTGTGATGCTCCTTCACTATTGTGGATGATGTAATAGTAGACCAATTACACGTGACATTGCATACTATGCAGTTATGATACAGTGGATGTTCCAAATGTCACATTGTGTTAATTTGAGATATTTTGGAGTCAAATGTGAATAAGTTGATGCTCAAAGCTAAAGTGGATTAAAAATGTATCAAGCCCTATATATATATACTTATGCTATTGGAGTCATTTGTCAATCCACAGTGACAATATAGCTGCATGCCTTCATCAGCATAGGTAAATAAATATTGTGTGTTACATTGATAAGCTACTTCAGTACTGAAAGCATATAATATGTTGTACATTTCTACAATACTTGAGTTACTTGAGGTAAGTGTTACCATTGTGAAATGGCCAAACAAAAGAGACAGGCTTTCCGTTTCTACAAATATTGTTACAACATTGCAGGACTTGTTGGCACTCATTGATTCATATTTTACTTTTGTGTATGTCATTAATGAAGCTTTTTGGATCTTGTACGCACAGTGTTCTAAGGTATGTTTGGTGTATATCCTTAGTGGTGACCAAAGTTCACTATTCTGGAGAACAAAGGCCAACCATTCAGAAGTGTTCAATAGTTCCCTTAGATAAATGATTATGGTTAAGAGAGAAGATCATATTTGATGTAGGAGCTTTCATGGGGAATTACAGAACTGTGAGCAAATTATGTCTGAAGATGTTCCCTATATCCAAGAGATGACGATGTAAAGAACCACAGTTTATGAGCCGTGTAGCAGGTGCAATATGGAAACTAGGAAAATGTTTTTGCTCAAAGTTGTTGATCACTTCTATTCATACAGCTACAATTAAATTATTGTATATGTCTTTTCAGCATCATCCGGAGCAGGCGAACGAAATGTTGATTACAAACACGTCTGGTGAGACCACCGACACCAGAGGACACAGTGCCATGGAGGGAGAGGGGAATGGCATGGAGGACTCCAGCTCAACATCTTCTTCAGAGACCTCCCCAAGTGACCAGTCCATAGTGGTTGCGGACCCTACTGCTGCTGTTACACCTGCATCCTTGTCCGCCACCCAGAGTACCATCTTCACCTTCCCTTTTGCTCCCCCTCCCCAGTTAGCCAACTCTGCCCCCCTAAAGGGGTGGCATGTCCTTCGCTCCAGGTGCCAAACCTCCCTGCTCTTGTCTCCACTGCTGCGCTGAGTGAGGAGGCTATTGACCACCTCCGCAGCATCGCTGTAGGCTACACTGCACTACTGACAGCCATGTAGGGACTTAGCTGCTATATACAACAAATGCTAGCTTACATGGAAGGCATTCATTGTGGTATGTCTGGCCTATAGCAATCTTGTTAAGGCCTGGCCTCCTCACTGACCGCAGCCCTCCAACCACCCCAACCTTGTGACCCACCTCCTGCCCTTTCCCTTCCCAATTCCCTATTCCCCACCCTGTCCCAAGCACACTTATACTTTTGCTCACACCCACTCCAGCGCACACAGAGAAACACAGAGATCACAAAAAACCCAGGCACACAACCAAATATACAGACATTGCAGCCATCACCATACCCACATGCACCACCACCAGCACACCGACAGACACCACAGCTACCACCACACCCACATGCACAACCCCCACCACCAGCACATCCACAAACACCACAGCCACCACCAGACCCACATGCACAACCCCCACCACCAGCACATCCACAAACACCCCAGCCACCACCACACCCACATGCACCACCCTCACCACCAGCACATCTACAGACACAACAACCACCACCACACCCACAAGCTTCATCCCCACCACCAGCACAACCACAGACACCGTAGGCACCACCACACACACATGCACCACCCCCACCACCAGCATACCCACGGACACCGCAGCCACCACCACATCCACATGCACCACAAACACACCCAGCACCTCCACAGACACTCTAGTCACCACCACCACACCAACATGCACCATAACCACACCCAGCACCTCCAGAGCACACCCATCCACACACACATTAGAATTCACAATCACAAAACTCAAACGCCCACACTCATCCAAACAACACCTTTGACACAAGACACATCCAAACGGTCACAACATACACCAGACCCACAGGCAAATGCACCCTCAAAAGACACATGCACATCGGACACAGTCACTCCCTTAACCTCCAAAACCCAACTCCCTGCCGAGCCGAACACCATACATATTTTCCCATAGAAGATGTCCTTTTTAGGTTTCGCCTGCACAGCACTTGCGCTGTGCTTGTGAAATCTCTTGTATTTAATATATCTTAAAAGGGGGCTCCTATCAGTCCCCAATGCTGAATTACTGTGTTCCTTTGCTTTTGTGTGGAACTTTTTTTTTGTTAACACATTGGCAATACTTCTACTATAGCTGTTCACACAGTTTAAGCCCCATTCACTGTCAAGATAAGATCTCTTCCCACCGAAAAGGCAGACATCTTCTAACAGTAGGCTCGAATGCATGCTTTTTATTACTTAGTTGTGTAAAGCAGATGTTTTAGCCTTAGAATGTGTGTGCCATTTCATATTCATGCCTCAGTACCTTTCTTTGCACTTTGTAGTCATTATCAAATTGATTTTTTCAAATTATTGTATTTGGTCATTGTAATCAAATTCTAAAAGTTGTAATAAACATTACCTTAACCCCTTCCGTGCTTCGAACGTCCAACGGTCGTCGCGCGCGCTACCTCGCTGGTGCTGCTCACGACCGTTGGACGTCCGAATCCCGTTAGCGCGATCAAACGTCCGCACTGGGGCAGAATGTTCGACGCGCTAAAGGGGTTAAAAAAAAGTTAATATACAAGAGCTATGCTGTATTTCACTACTAAACAGGCAGTCACAAGTGCCGCTATCTTACTGGCAACAAGGTCATTATTTGAAAGGTGCAGCAGTTGCAGTGACGCCGGGCCTAAAAGTTGTCAGAACTCCTCTAAACACCTAATATTGCTATATTTGAATACTATACAGGCAGACACAATTGCAGTTATATTTCAGTTAAAATGGGCTTGATTTGAATGATGCAGCAGGTGCAGTGGCACTGGGGCCAAAGGCTCTAAAGACCCCACTAAATGCAGAATGATGCTAAATGTTACAACTAAACAGGCAGTCACACATGCAGTTATCCAGCAGGCACTAGGACCATGATTTTAATGGTACTGCAGGTGGAGTGGCACTTGGACCAAAAGTTGTCATAACTCCTCTAAGCACCAGATTTTGCTACATTTTACTAGTAAACAGGCATTCACAAATGCAGTTATCTTGCAGGCAGTAGGGGCATGATTTGAATGGTGCAACAGGTGCAGTGGCACCAGGCCCAAAAGTTGTCAGAACTCCACTAATCAGATAATATTGTTATTACATCAATTAAGTTTAATATTTCCCTCTTTCATTTAATTTTCAAAAGTGTATACCTTATTCACACTATACCACTAGTAACAGCACAATATATTGCCTTTTTGTACATAAACAAGTCATAACACTTTAACAGACTTTCTGTAACTTATATTGCACAATTATTAATAGCATAGGCGAAACCTAATGCACTTACCAATGTGTGTTACCCTTGCCCCAACCCCCACTTAGCAAACGCAAATCTACCCTGCTAACATTTAAATAGGGTGGGCAGACTGCAAAGCCGGTGTTTGGGAATACCGCGCGAAATGCCAAGGCGTGACTCGATCCGCCAAGATGTAAATCAGGCCCTAAGTTATAAATGTACACTTGGAAGTAATGAATGGCCAAAAGTAGTACATTTGCTATGAATTGTAAGAGTTAATGTAGTTTTACTCGTGTAAATTTACCTTTGTGACTAGGCCCCTCTTTAAGACCTAAGAGCTGGCTTTTTCCTTCCATTTAGTGGTGGGTGGGTATTGATAAATGGAGAATTGGCCTGCATAGCACGCGTTCCAATGCCAAGGTACCAGAGTGGGGTGACAGCGCTCTACAACACAAAACATAGTAAAGTAATACTTGGAAAAGGTGAATAGTAAAAAGTTGTACATTCACTATAAGGTGTAAGGGTACATTTAAAAGTGCAGATGCACTCACACATACATTTACTTTTGTGAATAGGCCTCTCCTTTAGTTTGTAACTATGGCACTTGAAATTACAAGATAGCTTCAATTGCATTTTGATAGCAAGTCTAACACAATTGTGAATGCTTATTTTTTCAGACTTTAAAGCGCCTATCTTTTAGAGAGAAAAGTAGTGGGAAGCTAGAAGGGAGAAATGACTTCGAGTGCACGCATCAGGCATGTCCAGAGTCTGTGTAACTATAGACACATCTGGACACGTGTGTCTGCATTTCCCAAAGGATCTAATTGCAGCAGACAATGTGTTGTAATTCAGGTGTAATCAATGAACTATGGCAATGGTTTTCTAAGCAAAATGATTGATGTTACCACACACATGGTCTAAGGTCAAAGTCGGGTCACATATCAGGAAAATGGTCACAGGAGAAGCAGGGTGTTATCTTTTCATTTATCACTGTCCTTAAGCAAAACAAATGCATGTTATGTTTTGAGATTCAGCCTCAAATCTCGCCTATCTTATTTCTACCAGTGTAATGACGCAAGAAGCCATCTCAGGAGCTCTGCTCAAATTGGCTGCTGCTGTGCACCACGAGGGGCACAGTTATAAAAAGCATACATATAAATTGGTTGTAATCTTGGTCCCACCGAAGTCACGATAGCCTGACATTAAGGGCCACATGTATGTAGCTTTTTTGCATTTGCAAACAGGCTGAATTGAAGAATCGACCCATTTACGAACACAAAAAAAGACTTTTTCCATGTATCAATTCCTATTGTGTGATTCGGTTACCTGCTACCGAATCGCAAAATTTGTTTGCGATTCCGTATTTGGAAGGGGCGTGTTTAGGACATCCCTTCCATAAACCGAATCTCTGCGGTATATATTTTGAGAACGTGAATGCAATCGCAAAACATCCTCATTTTACTTTAAGTTGGTGGTAACCCATTCGAAAACGGGAAGGGGTCCCCTTCCCCGTTGGGAATGGGGGCGAAAAAGTTTTTTAAGTGCCGGCAGTGGTCCCACGGACTACTGCCTGCTCTTAAAAAATGAAAACAAAACTTTAATTTTATTTTTCTTTTAAACACAATCCGCTTTCCTTTAAGGAAAACGGGCTGCTTTAAAATAAAAATGACTGCTTTATTTAAAAGCAATCACAGACATGGTGGTCTGCTGACCTTAGCTGGCCCCATCCCCTTGATTTGAGCTATTCCTAGAGGGTCGCCAATTGCGATCTACCTCATTAATATTAATAAGTTAAGTCAATCTGCGACCTCCTAGGAATTGCTAAAAGAAACTATATGAGTTTGATACGTTTGGAATAGTGATTACCTAATTGCGATTCGCAGAAAATTAAATTGCAATTAGGTAATCGCTATTACAAATGGCGATACATGTGTCCCCTAAATGTATATCCCCAGTCTTGACTGTGGCTGCAGAGGTCACACAAGTGATTTTACCACATTGCACCACTGGCTGTACCCCACTGAGAAGCATTCAAATTAATGTTTGTGCAGTGATTGTCCTCTGTGCTCAAAGCGTGTCCTGAGATAGGCCCAAATGGAGTCAAGGTCCCAAAGTTAGCAGTAGCATCCGTAGGGAAAACATTCAAATCATTACCCACTGGCTCTGAATGAATGGGTTAATGGGTTAATGATGGAGCCTTCAGGGGAAATGGGTGCCAAGCAAGTCAAGTCAAGCCAAAGATATGTTTATTATGATCGTAATCTTGCGTGCCAAGCAGGTACTTCAGGTACTTCAGTATGTTGCTGCTCTGGACGTTCAGACATTGTGCTATGTCTGTACTGCAGAAGATCACAAGGAAATTTTACTACCAGACTAAAATGCAAGCTAAAAGCAATTGAAAAAGGTGTACGTAAATAAGTGTGTAACGTATAAATGTGACCATATCCTTGACAAACAGCTGCCCTCTCAATATCACTCCGCAGAAGCAGAGTTTGGACATCTTCGAGCTTTGGGGGTTGTTACAACAATAAAGATGAAGCGGTCACTGAATTCTGAGATGTGGGAGTATGTTTACTAAGATTTTGCACTGTGTTTGCGTCACAAAAGTGACACAAATTATTTTTGGCCAATGTTCTTTCCAGTGCAAAACTTGTTTGCTGGAAAATCACTTGGAAGTAACACAAATACTTAGCGCCAAGAGGGCGTTCCATGGGCGGTGCATGGGTGTTCCCATGCAACAACCCAGGGTTTTTAATGCGAAACCCTATTTTTTTTTTTTTAAGTCGACAGGGTTTTGCGGCAAAAAACAGCACACATTTCAAATAGGCGCTATCACACAGGCACCACAGCGACCACCACACCCACATGCACCGCCCCTCCTTTCTTTTCCAACTTTGCATGTCTGCGGCACTAAACGGCACACAAACAAAGTGGGAAAAGTTTTAAAGTTAGCCTAAGCATATTATTTTGTACTGGAAGGGTATCCTTCAGTAAAAAAACACTATGCTAGACTCACACAGACACCCTTGCACTATGGTGCCAAGGTGTGTGAGTGGCGCACTGCAGCAAATTTCAGCACCAGCTCTAGGGAGAGGGGAGGAGAGTGTCATATTTCTGTAAATATGGTGCTGTCTGGCTCTCGCATTCTCATGCAATGCAGCACAGCATTTTGGCAGCTGCATTGTTTGAGGTCTTAGTAAATCTGAGCCGTTGAGTGGCACAAATAATCTGTTTTTCACGTGCCTCCTCTTTCACCCAGCTTGCCTCCGGACAGAACTAGAGCCTAGTAGGTAGCCTATAAGAGCAATAAGCAGGCTAATATGCCAAGTAAGTCAAATGAAAGAACATAAGGACACCTTTAGCCTTCCACATAAGACTTGGTCCTCAGTAGGCCTCAGTATAAAGCGTCTGGACCACAAATGGCCTCCAGTGCAAGATTACAAAACCCTTTGCAGCCTTTAAAGAAAGAAGCCTGTTCGGTCGGCAGCCTCCCAAGCAAAACTCCAACCAACCTGTGCAGCTCCAGCATAGAGGCCCAGCCCATATGTGGCATCCAATGAAACAAAATAAACCTCAATTTGAACTTTAATAAAAAAAAAAATAATAATAATAATAAATATGTTGCCTGCCACTTCATGTAGTGAAAAAAACACATCACTCTGGAGAATGGATGACCCTTAGATAAACAAGCACCAGTATAGGGGTCCATCACAGAGAAATGCCTACGTTATGCTCCCTCACGGTTAACCATCACACGAGATCTCTGGAGACCCACCATCACTCAGAAATTCACCCAGAGTCTACTGACCTACCACTGTGAAACAAGCTCCCCTCACTCTGCTTTAGGATTTTTAAAGCCCAACAAATCTCACAGAACCTACAAACTGGATGTGACCCATCTAAACAAAGAGGAGGAAATACCTGACCACAGCTGTAGGCGTCACCAGATCAACCGGTGGAGCGTGCTAAGCCATCAGAGTTCATTAACAGAGCTTCCACTTGGTAATGTGTTCCACATCTGGGTGCCAGGTAGATGGATACATGCACGCTTGAATGGTTTAGTGATAAATGAATGAGGTGTACGTGGAGCAATGTTTGAAGGGTATCCACAAAAATTCAACAAAACCCCTTAGAAGTTTTGTTGTAGGGGGGCTATCGATTCTGTGTGTGATATATCTATTCAATGGGATGACTGTGGCGCAAGAATAAGCACTATGAATATGATGTATCTTTGCATCTAATGAGGAGATCACCAAGCACAGCAAGAATATCATAAATACGATGATTGTATGGAACAAAGAGGGGAAACCCTTTTTGGGTAGCTGTTGCGCAACATACATTTAAAAACTAACTAACTAAGAATGCATGGGATATGGTGTATGTTGTGTGTCCAGAGATGCATAAACCTAAAGGGACAGAGCAGAAACCAGGAGAATGGTTGCAACAAGGACAGATATTCCAACACATGTTGGACCACAAAAAGGTGGCATTCCTTTATTTTCCTTTGAAGTGTGACTACAGGGTACCGCCTACTCCCTCTTAGCCGATAAGGTTGGATCAGGGACCCAGTGGGGAGTGATTTTCGGAATTTTGTATTGTTAATGTCGCACCCTTTTAGATCCTTGCACATAGGTCAGTGCAAAACTATATGTATGTGCAGAGTGTTGAGTACCTCAATTGATAAAGTTGAGTATGTTCACAAACATGAAAGATGAGGATGTGCGGTTCAGAATAGCCGTTTGAAGTTGTGTTAGAGTGGCTGTTGTGACGTGTGATCCATAGGTTTAAAAGAATACCACATTGAGCTCCAAAAATCTCAATGAGATTGTTGTAGTTATGTTCTATTAACCTACAGGTTCTGTTTAGCGGCAGGGATAGGTAGGAGTGAGCCTTATGCCTCCTAGTTAGTGACACTCCTTTAGTGTAAGGCTTAGGTAGGCAGGGAGTCTTTGGCCCTAAAGAAAGCAGGATGGCTAGTAAGGGCAGTCAGTTTTTGGCTGAAACATGTAGGTTGGTTGCAGAAACCATTATGTTTTAAGACACATACATAATTTTTGATAATGACATGGGTACCCAATAAATAAAGAGATATATGGGGTTTACCCATTATACTTTTTAACTGGAAACCTTCACTTGTCCAGGGAAATATCTTATGTTAAGCTTACTACATTTCCAGTTTGGCTGAGCCCACTAGGGTGGTATTCACTCAGCCGAGTGAGAGGAGGCACCTGTGATGATCCATGCCACTGTATTAACTGGTGAGGCCTCTCGTCCAATATGTAATAGATATTCCTGCAGGATGTTATGTTAGAGCTTAAATTGAGGACAACCCAATTTTCCGGCATCCACATGTTGTGTTGTGTGCTTCTGACCAGCTCCCCATGCCTGCAGAGGTAAAGTCCTTCATTGGTTCTCCTCTTACCTATCCAAACAACACCAACTTGTTCACAAAGGCACCTACCTTCTTGAGCCTCCAAATGCCCAGTGGAGCTCCCCCACTCGACCAAAAACAATGTTTATTGGGAGGGGGGTGCTTGGCCCCCCTCGTCGAGCGATCAGAGGCCCAGGGGATCTCAACGTTGGGGCCAAACGTATTATTTATGGGGAGGGGGAGCTGGCCCCCATTCCTTGAGCCATCAGAGGCCCCGGGGAGCCCAACTGGGTAAAAATCATAAAAGAAGGAGGGGGAGAGTCATGCATCCCCCTTTCAGAGCCTTGATAGCCCCTGGGGAGCCTACCCAGGATCCAAAAAATGTTTAAATGGGGAGGAGGCCCCCCAGCCTGTAAAGGCATCTGTGATGTTATCAAATATGCAATTTAAGATGTCATCAGTGATGTCACAAACAAGGTCATAGAACGTGTCGCAAGTGATGTCATATGTGAGATCATAAGCAGTGCATGGTGGGCCACTAGTTATATAGTTAGTGCTGCTAACTATAACTGGTGAATTTCTGTTTTTTTTGTTTAAAACTTTAATATATAACTTCATGTTTTATATATATACATATATAAAACATCAAAGGAGGTGATCAAAAAGCTATACTGGGACTGGGTCCTGAGTAACATGTGGAGGGACCTAGAAGGAGGCACTCTTACGGACCTATTTTTGTCATTTAAATGCACGAGGAAATTAGAGCCCTTCTTGGACTTGATAACCAAACCCCTTGACCGCGCTCTATATATAAAATTGCGTTATGGGACACTTCCGGTGCACGACTTTACGTCAAGATGGTCTAATTCTGGTACCCCCCTGCGTTCATGCCCTGGATGTGCTGCACCAACTGAGTCAGTGGCCCATGTATTTTTTGCCTGCCCTGCTTACAAAGGGGCGCGCAAATCTTGGCTGAAACCTGTGTGCAGGGAACTGGGTTTGAGGTGTCACAGATCAGCCCTTCGGGTCCTCTCTACTGACTCCTCATCTTCCTTCATGATTTGTGGGGTAGCTAAGTTCTTGGGAAGTGTATGGATGATACGATCCCGCCTACTGAAAATCCAGTCGTGATGTTAATATACTGACGGGGTCTATAAGTATCACAACGGTGTTGGAGTTGCAAATCGTTCTTTTAATTCTATTTTAAATATTTATACCTGTTTGGAAATGTATTGTATTGTATATGTTTACTTTTATGGTGACAAAGTCGCCGAATAAAGTACTTGAAAGATATATACATATATATATATGTATGTAAATATATATATATATATATATATATATATATATATATATATATATATATATCAAGTTTCACAGGTGCTCAAAGCTTTAGGAAGCACTCTCCATCTGCTTACTCCAGTAACATCAGGCTGTAACACAGTCCCTCCTCTGCACAAGATCAATTGCGTTGCCTTACGCGTTTCAGACATTCATTTCGTCCTTGTTCACAGGCTGAGTGGCAAAAAATAAATGGTAGAGATTTAGAATAACATCACCAGTTTCTTTAATTACCCACAGTTACGGGGTCACATGATCACACATTAGCATTCTGGGATCCGTAGTCTCTATAACACCAGAGTTCATCATAAAGCTCACTTTGCCAACTCAAAATTAATACAGTTCAATACAGCCATTAGTGGGCTTCTTGTACATGGCAGACTTCGTTGCACATCAATAAACGCCCCACAGATGGACCGGCATAAGGCTCCTTCCGTGAAGAGCCCATCGGACCACTTTTGCTCATTGCGGCGGTGCAATCCCCCCGGCAGAGCTGCCGAGTAATTTATCACGTTTCACAGGTGCTCAAAGCTTTAGGAAGCACTCTCCATCTGCTTACTCCAGTAACATCAGGCTGCAACACAGTCCCTCCTCTGCACAAGTTCAATTGCGTTGCCTTACGCTTTTCAGACATTCATTTCGTCCTTGTTCACAGGCTGAGTGGCAAAAAATAAATGGTAGATATTTAGAATAACATCACCAGTTTCTTTAATTACCCACAGTTACGGGGTCACATGATCACACATTAGCATTCTGGGATCCGTAGTCTCTATAACACCAGAGTTCATCATAAAGCTCACTTTGCCAACTCAAAATTAATACAGTTCAATACAGCCATTAGTGGGCTTCTCGTACATGGCAGACTTCGTTGCACATCAATAAACGCCCCACAGATGGACCGGCATAAGGCTCCTTCTGTGAAGAGCCCATCGGACCACTTTTGCTCATTGCGGCGGTGCAATCCCCCCGGCAGAGCTGCCGAGTAATTTATCACGTTTCACAGGTGCTCAAAGCTTTAGGAAGCACTCTCCATCTGCTTACTCCAGTAACATCAGGCTGCAACACAGTCCCTCCTCTGCACAGGATCAATTGCGTTGCCTTACGCGTTTCAGACATTCATTTCGTCCTTGTTCCTAAATCTCTACCATTTATTTTTTGCCGCCCAGCCTGTGAACAAGGACGAAATGAATGTCTGAAACGCGTAAGGCAACGCAATTGATCTTGTGCAGAGGAGGGACTGTGTTGCAGCCTGATGTTACTGGAGTAAGCAGATGGAGAGTGCTTCCTAAAGCTTCGAGCACCTGTGAAACGTGATAAATTACTCGGCAGCTCTGCCGGGGGGATTGCACCGCCGCAATGAGCAAAAGCGGTCCGATGGGCTCTTCACGGAAGGAGCCTTATGCCGGTCCATCTGTGGGGCGTTTATTGATGTGCAACGAAGTCTGCCATGTACGAGAAGCCCACTAATGGCTGTATTGAACTGTATTAATTTTGAGTTGGCAAAGTGAGCTTTATGATGAACTCTGGTGTTATAGAGACTACGGATCCCAGAATGCTAATGTGTGATCATGTGACCCCGTAACTGTGGGTAATTAAAGGAACTGGTGATGTTATCCTAAATCTCTACCATTTATTTTTTGCCGCTCAGCCTGTGAACAAGGACGAAATGAATGTCTGAAACGCGTAAGGCAAAGCAATTGATCTTGTGCAGAGGAGGGACTGTGTTGCAGCCTGATGTTACTGGAGTAAGCAGATGGAGAGTGCTTTCTAAAGCTTTGAGCACCTGTGAAACGCGATATATATATATATATAATGCTCCGCTGCCAAAAACAGAAGGACCAGCACTCGTTTTAGCTTAATCCCGGTTAGGATTTATTCGTGCAAAAACAATTTCAAAACAACCGACGCGTTTCAGCCGTAGCTTTCGTCAGTGTCAGCTAGCGTCATTAAGGCGGAAGTTAATATTTGCAAATGATGATCAAAACAAAGGAAGGACCTTCACATTTGCATTTCAGTCGCCATATTGGAATGTGCAATAACCATCCTAGCAGTTCATTTTCGCTGTTTGAAATAAACAATGCGATACATAGTTCATTAAAGCTATGATTTCAGATAATCCAATCATGAATTACTCTTTTCCAATATACATGATTCCAATATTTACAGTGAACTCAACATATTTAGAGACAAATGCAATTTGTAATTATTAAGCCCTGGATGGGCTGGCATTGGTTTACATAGTGAGATGACTTCTCTTAGTTAATACCTTCTGTGTCAAAAACAGTAGCCTCCATATATTCATATTCTTATCTATCTACATAAATTTCAATATGTTACTACTAACTCATATGTTGTCTAATTCATAGATGTGTTAAATTCCAGTCCTCCCATGTACTAACCCAGACGTGACTAGAGCTGCTCAGAATTATATACATATGTACATGCTACCAGTGAGTTACTAGCTCTTCCCCAGCGTTCAAGCTATTGGGTGACTTCGTTTGGAGTTTGATAATATATCTTGACTCCAGACGCCGCAACCTTTTCTCCCTATCTCCTCCCCTGATTTCATTGGGGATACAGTCTAGACAGAAAAATTGTAGGAGATTTCTATTGCTGTTGTGGTAGCTAGCAAAGTGGCGGGCTACCGGGTAGTTGTCATCCCTATTTGCCATTGCTCTTTGGTGTTCCAATATACGCATCTTGACTGCGTTGACTGTGCTTCCTATGTAGCGGTGGCGACATGGACATTCTAGGCAGTACACTACATGTGTTGTAGTACAGGTCATGAATTTTGCAATCTTGGTAACAGGCATTTTGTCAGGGACTTGGTAAGTCAGGATTCTTTTACTGGTGCTGCGTGCTTTGCATTTCCCACACGGGAACGAGCCATGAAGGCTCCGCAGTCCTGAAGCTGGAGGTGGTTTAGTTAGGTGACTCTGTACCAATTGGTCCTTTAAGGACCTTGATTTTCTAAAAGTAATTTTAGAATGGTCAGAGAGTTCTTTTCCTATAACACTATCTGATTTGTATATGTATATATATATATATATATATATATATATATATATCTCCAAGAATACTGGCCCTGCACCTCCAGCTGATATCTGGCAAACAGAAACCACGGCGAGTCCCAAATTATCAGGCAAATGTTGTTTATTTCACCAGTTACACAGCACAACGGTCTGACGCTTTTCGGGCGGATGCCCTTGCTCACAGATAGTCTAGCTTGTGTGTGCCATTTTTTTAAATGCAGTAGTGGACACCATGTGATCGTAGACACTAAAAACATACTACTTAGCAAGTTTATGGTTGTCAGATTCGTAATAGAAGGGCATAGGTGTAATGTTGCCAACCCATCAAATAACTCATATACTGAATAAATTCAGAAATTAACAGAAGAAAGAGAGACACCATCCTCCCTACTGAGAATTTCACAAGACAAATATAGCTGCATGAATGCAGGTTATTAGCAAGGTAGTCTGAAGTGTATTTGTGCAAAAAATGCAGATGTAAAAATATAACAAGCGTGCAATATATATCGCAAATGTAATCATATTGATTGTGCAAATATACACATTTGATAATATTATATTGATTTGGTTAAAAATCAATAAATAGTATAGAAAAATGATCAAAGTTAAATAACATATTAAAAATGAGCAGTTAATATGTGAATGTAAACATCATAATTGTACAAAATACATAAAATGGTATAAATACTAAAACAGACTACAACAATAAATATAAATATCTTATTACTATGAATGGAAGAAGACAGTAGGGACATCTGTGACGATGGCAACCCTTCTTTGAATCATAAAAGACCATAATGAAGTGTATGTTTAAAAGTATTTGTGTATTATAAAAAAAAACAGGTGAATTCCATGATGTAGTAAAGTATTAAAATCAATTCCTGCATCTAAAAAAAATTTTTTTTTATATACAGTTAAAAATGGCCAAGAAACAGTAAATCATCAGTTGAGCGAGGGAGGCGGCCATAGTTAGACTAATAGTTGTAGGAACCAGACTGAGAGAGGATGTAGATAGATGGAAGAATAGCTGGATGGTCTATAGGAAATGATATAAATCCTGCGTTGTGTTAAGGCCATTAGGCACTTTGCTGTCCAACTCAAGAATCATTTTTGATTCGAGTTGCCTTAGCATCTTATCTCTATCGCCACCTCTGCGTGGTTTGGGGGCAGCAGTCAATACATAGTAATTGTGACACTCAAGGTTGTTATTATGTATCATCTTGAAGTGTCTTGCGACAGGATAGGAGCTTTCGTTGTTGACTATTGCTCGGAGATGCTGCAAAATTCTGACATGCACCTGAAGCCTGGTACTCCCAACATATCTCAGGCTGCAGGTGCATGTCAGAACATAAACAGCACACTCTGTCTTACAATTATAGTTGCCTTTGATGGGTAACAGAGTTGGACTAAACGGAGTGGCATATTTGGTAGTATTGATGCAAAACTTACATGCTCTGCAACTAGAACATTTAGTAAACCCCGGCCGGGGTTGTAACCAAGATTCCGGTTTCATAAGTTCAGGGAATGAGTTAGAGACATGTGTGCGCATGGAGGGGCCCTTACGGTAGGTGATGTTGGGTCCGCCCGTTAATTGGGGTGCTAGGACACCATCAGTCATTAGTATGGGCCAACTTTTTGTTAAAATAGCTCTGATGCGTCGTTTCTGACAGTTGTATGTTGTCACAAACCTCAAACTTGGGTCATCTTTGATATTAGTAGTCTCCGGAATGGGGACCTCTGAGGGGCTCAACAGGGATTCCCTATATTTTCCTTCAACTTGTCAGTAGCTATTTTGAGCACTTTGTCACTATATCCCCTGTCTTTGAATCTCTTGAGGGCTTGGGTAGTACAAACTGCCAATTCTTCCTCTGTGCTACAAATCCTTGTTAGTCGGAGCAACTCCCCGTAGGGGATGTTGTCGACGACATGGCGAGGGTGTGCACTGCTGGCGTGGAGAACAGAGTTTCCCGCCGTGTTTTTTCTAAATAGGGTGGTTGCAATTTTTCCATTCTTGACGAACACTCTGACATCCAAGAAATCTACAGTTTGTTTGCTCATTTTGTGTGTGAATTTCAGATTTTCTTGGTTCATGTTGAGCTGTTCAATAAAATCGATGGCACTAGTTTCATCCCCCCTCCAAATCATAAATACATCATCAATAAAGCGTATCCACCGTACTATGTGTTTGGAGTAAGTGTCATGATGTGTTCCCATGCGGACCAGCTTCTCCCACCAGCCTACGGGCAAGCACGCATAGCTGGGAGAAAAGCAGGCCACCATAGCCACACCTCTTTTCTGCAGATAAATCTCCCTACCAAAGATAAACAGCCTGATTCATCATTGGGAGGTTTTGCGAGTCTGAAATAGCGAATCATAAGGAATCGCTATTCCAGACTCGCAAAACGGGATTCATGTAGGAATAGCAATATTTTTTGCGATTCCTACAGATTCCTTATTTGCGATTAGCAAATTGCTAATCGCAAATAAGGAATAACTCCCCATTCATTCCTATGGGCCAAAAGGCCCATAGGAATGAATGGGGAGTATTCCTTATTTGCGATTAGCAATTAGCTAATCGCAAATAAGATAGCGATTTAGAGGGTGCCAGGGGTGCCCAGAGGACACCCTGTAGCACCCCTTAAATGCTCATTTAAACAGGTGTTGAGCACACACATGTCCAAAGGACATGTGTGTGTGCAACATGCACCTCAGAAAAATGCTTTTAAAAGCATTTTTCTGAGTTTTCGTTATTTACCACGAGGTTTGACCTCGCGGTAAATAGCGGCCCGAAATTGCGATTTCGCAATTTGAAAATGGATGATGAATTGCATTTAAGGAATCTCAAATAGAGATTCCTTAAATGTAATTCCTCGCAAATTTGCGAATTCGCTATTACCGAGTTTTGCATTTGGGATGATGAATCCCAAATGCAAAAATTGCACTCGCAAAGGGCCAGATTCTCAGAATCTGGCCCTTTGCGAGCGCAATTACCTTTAATGAATCAGGCTGTAAGTGGTTATTATATAAACTCCATGTGACAAGCTCTGTAATCATCTTATTATGATTGTAACAATCTAAGGGTCGAGTCCCTAAGAAAAATTCAAGTGCCCTCAGTCCTGTGCTGTGTTCAATACTATATGTATATATATATATATATATATATATATATATATATATATATATATATATATATATATATATATATATATATATATATATATATATATATATATATATATATATATATATATATATATATATATATCATTGACCTTTATTAAGTGAGTTATATTGTATCTGAAAACAACTTTTTAACCATATTTTTCCAAATAAGTCTTTACTGCTCAGCTACAGCTCCCAAAGGAAATTCTTGAAGGAGAAGGGATTATTAAAGTATTAGCATGCAACATCTTGGGTCTATAAAAAAATAAATATTAGATTTCCTCTTCGAAATTGTTCTGATCTCCTCACACCCAAATGACTGGAGAAAAATCCTGACATAAACTACCTGCACTTAGTTAATATATGATTTTTGTAAGTATAATAAATAGTACCACCGGCTTTAATTGTATTTTTTCGAAATTTGCAAACATCCTTATAGATTCAGCTTGCAGAAAAGTACCCCATGTTGTACTGGCATGTCTCTGTGACTGCTTGTCTGACCTTCGGCAAACATTGGCTTTCCGACAGCATTTTTCCAGCACTCTTCACAATGCACAGCATTCTGCGAACAATTATTATCACTGGAAACTGCTTCATTTAGTTTTATTCCTCTGATTGGATTCACACTCCGGGACATCTACCCAATCGAGTAAAAAATCCATTTCGACGGAGGCCGCTTTGAAAATGATTTTATTGTTTCAGCCGTTGATTTGCCACGGAGGCAGGGTGCTCGGTTCAGCGGGTGAGAGCGATAATGTCGAGAGGCCTTGTCAGACATTCGTACAGCGCATGGATGAATGGATGAATTAACAATCAGGGAATCACTCCATTTGAGGTGCACGGTGTCTCCTGTTCTGCAGTGAGCATTGTAGTGCATAGTATTAAAAAGGCTTTAGTGTTGCTTCTGTTAGAAGTGTTCATTCCCTCCTAAGAGACCTTTTCAGAATGTAAACCGCGGTTTTCACCTCACTCTGGCGTGTTGTCGTTTTAGAAACTAATCAGCGTGTCTTAAACGCAGTAAGACAAACCAGCAAACACGAAAATACTCGGTGGGTTTTAAAAGGATTGCACGTGTGATCTGAACCAAAGCTACGTGGATACGAATGCACAGCACGTGTAACACTTATTAAGTCATTTTAGTGCCTGGTTTAACTCGCTGCAGTGAAAGTGAGACAAAACGCTTTGCAATATCACAAGATACTCACCGCTGCCTGGGCAATTCAAGATCGCCCGGAGATCGAATCAAGGCTGCGAGAGCAGACACGCGCAACAGTTTTCGCAAAATCAATACCGAGTACACCCCTTTAAATCACACTGGAGAGATTACAGGCATGATTTACGAAGCCAAGCATCGCGAGACCTGTCACTGGAGGTTTTTATGTTTGGTTCGGACAATCCTGGTGGTTGTCGGTCGATTTTAAAGAGCGGAGTTTGTGCTTAAAAAGTACATCTTTGGTTTCAAATGAATCTCCAGGTACCGCGGGTGATGTCTGGGAAACGTTGGTTCTATAGGCCTTCGAAAAGTCCCAAATGCCAAGAATCTTTGACCTGGCTTCAGATCAGTGCGTCCAGATGAGGCCAGAGTCCAGCAGGCCAGGCAGCAGTACAGGAGGCCTCCATCGAAGTAGCCTTCAGATGGGTTAGGAACTGGCCAGTGCTTAAATTGTTAAACAAGCTTTGTGTTGTGGGCTTTGTAATGTAATGTGTCTTGTAAAGCGCACTGCTGCCCTGAGGCGTAGTGTCGCTGTAGACCGCTGGGGAATCAGTCCTGGCTATCCCTGTGAGATGGTCCCTACTGGGTATCTCCAAGGTGAAACCAGGCATCCCTGGCGAATGTGGGGGGCCGTTGTAGAGATGAGGCAAGCTAATGCCCAGAGTTGCCGAGTGTGATCCCTGGTTAGAGTAGGCACCGAGGCGAGAATTATCGAGTCCGCTGACCCTGGTCCACGACCCTGCCGCGTCGGGAATTGAACCCTGGTCCTGGGCCGTTCTCTGCTTCCGAGTCTGCCGCCTCTAACCAGTGAGCCACACCACTCCCACTTATGTGGGCTTTTTGTATGACATCAGTACCGGGTGTGGAACCTGAGGTCTTGAGGGTTCTTGGGGGTGCGTGGGGACTTGGGGGGAAGGAACGGTGTAGCGGTGGTGTCAGATGTTGGGACCACTGCTGTATGGTCCTCATGCAATTTGCTTATGCAATAAAGTATATGTTGTTCAGCCTACGAGTGTGGACTGTACACACGACAAGTGGCGACGAGCTTGCCCGAAGGGGACCCCACGCATGAGAAGCTTTCAACTACTAGCTGGGACTTCATGCAGCGAAACATAACAGATAAGTGTGACTTTGAGATTTATTTTGAGGTCAGATGAGTATTACCAAGCTCAACTCTGTCTTTGCCAGCCCGTTGCCGTGAGTTCTTTGGCAGCTGAATCTTGGACAACGAGTGTGTGACTGTTGATACTGCGCATGCCCACTAAGCTTGCCTCTCTATTTACATGTGAGTGTGGCTGCGCATGGTAGTCAGGTGTGTGCATCGACGTTGGGACATCGCAACGCCATGGGGCGGCTCCTCCATTTGGGCGGAGGAGCGTCACCCTTCTGCTTTCTCGCAGTGCGTGAAGCAGAAACCTAAAGTGGTATTTAAAATTCCATTTTATGTTTCTGCTTCTTGCACTGCGAGAAAGTAGAAGGGTATGCCTATTTGGGGGCCGGCGGGTCGGGGAGGAGTGGCTTGCCTAATGCTGTGGGCCCTCACTGTTTGGTCGACACTCCGCGGCGACCATACCAGTCATGCGCACTCTGCCTTTTCTCTATATAGGCTGCATGCAGCCTACATAGAGAAAATGGCCTCCACATAGACGCCCGGCGGGCCGCTGACCCCACCAACTAGCGTTGTGATTGGCTTAGGGGAGTGGTGGAGGCTGCCTGTGTCTGCTTCCTGATCAGGACTGCAGGACCCAACCAGAAGCTGAGGTGGCGCGGGACCCAGGAAGCTACTTTAATTTTTTTTTACATTAAACCCGTCCCGCCTCCGCCCGCAAACCCGCGCGACCCCCCACTTGCCCCCCCAACCACGAGTCATGCCGGCCGCGACTGGCAAAGCCATCTTGAAGGATCACGTGTATGACGTGGTTTGCGTAATTGAGAGTACAGCGTGCTGCCATCTTTACTGGAGTGTTTCTGATTGAAGTGGATTTGAAGTGTTTCCACTTTTAAGTGGAAGCATTGTCATAGCCAGTTATACAGCAGTGAGAGGAGGAGGAAAACAAAGCATGAAGGAATAAAGGTGAGCAACAGTTGTTGTGCAGCTTCTGGCAGAATTCCTGTTGTTGGAGTGTTGAGCTTTGAAGTTTCAACTGTGCACCATTATGACTTTTTGAGAGTATTACCTGCTCACCATTCGTTTTGGAGCATATACGAGGTTTGAGGAAAAATAATATACATATGGAACACAGGGGTATATTTACAATGAAATGGCGCAGCGCATCAAGCAAATCTGCTCTGCCGAGCAGCATCATTTAAAAAATGCAGGATCTCCATACACAATCCTTAGTGAGGAGATTTGGAGGGACCAATTTGTTAAGAAAGTGTGTGCTAAGCTATTAAAGTCAGATATCAACCCAGAAGGTTATAGTAGAAAACGGGTTGACATGTTATGGTTTAGGTGGCTTACATTTAGATTAAAAAACAGATTTGCCAGAGGCAAATTGTATGTAGCTAAGAATGAGTCTCCAGTACTTGGTTGGCATGACCAAGGCTTACATTTAGATTAAAAAACAGATTTGCCAGAGGCAAATTGTATGTAGCTAAGAATGAGTCTCCAGTACTTGGTTGGCATGACCAAGGTAATTTGCACATTGTACTAGATCCTAATAGCTAAGAACATGTATTGGTGATAGATGAAGGGGTATAATTGGGAAATGAATTGACTACAAGATTTCCAAAGGTTTTCAGTAGCAGTCTAAGAAAGTTGACAGGATTTGACTATAAGATCATTTTGAGGGACAATGCCAAACCTAAAGTCCACAAAGTGAGGAACATTCCATTTATGGTTAGGGATGAAGTTACTAAAGAACTCAAGAAATTAGTCTCTTCTGGAGTTACAGAACCAATCAAGGCGTCGGATTGGATATCTCCATTGGTGGTCACGAGATTAGGTTGTGTGTTCGTTTACACCATCTCCACAACAACAGAATGCTGGATCAATTTCTATTGGCAAAGATCAATGAAATGGTGACATGTGTCAGGGGGGTAGAGTGGTTTTCTACAATCGATCTGTCATCAGCATACCACCAAATTTCTTTTAGCCAGGATTCCAGGAAACTAACATCTTTCGTCACACCCATAGGCTATTGTCACTTGAAGCACATGCCCTTCGGCCTTGCGTCGGCGGCAGCTGTATTTCAAAGGTTAATGTTTCAACTAAATGGAAAGAAGAATGGGGTGAAATTCTTTCAGGGCGACATTTTTGTTTTCAGTCGTAACAAGGAAGAACATGACAACAAATTAAAGAAGGTTTTGAGTATTTTGCGATCCAAAGTGATATTTTCCAAGTGTAAATTTGCCAAAAACAATGTCTCTTATCTTGGGCACATGATTAGTGCAGAGGAAGTGCGGCCTAAACCGAATCTTGTAAGTGCAATTTTGGATGTGCCCGCACCGGCCAGTAAAGAAGATGTAAATTCTTTCCTTGGTATGGCAGAGTACTGTGCTAAGTACATTCCAAAATTTGCCGAGAAAAGTTGCAACATAAGGCAACTACCTAAAGCTAAAAGTAAATTTGATTGGACATCACAATGCAAAGAAAATTTCTGTGTGATTAAGGAGAATATTGCAAATGCTTTGGCGTTTAAACGTTTTGATCCTAATGCAGATTGCATTAAAAAAACTGATGCCAGCTGTAAAGAACTGGGCGAAGTGGTAACCCAATTGAATAATTTAAGTCAGGTCTTTGTCACCTATGGAGGAAAAATATTCCATCATAGAGCATGATGTTTTATCATGTGCATGGGCCTTAACCCATTTCAGAGATTTTGTGTGGGGGCAGCCATATACTATCCATTGCGATCATAAGCCCTTGGTGAAAATTTTAACTACGAAAGGTACTGTGAGCTCTTCTGCCAGGTTAGCACGGTTGTATATGCGCATGCAAGACTAATAGTACAAATTGGTGTACTTTTCTGGCAAAGCAAATATGGATGCTGATTTTTTGTCAAGGATGCCAAATTACATGGAATAGTGCGAGGATGAAAGGTGGATTGAATTTCGGGTGGGACTGGTGCACAATAGTGGTACATCTGCTGTCAGAGGTAAAGAGTGGATAAAGGAGTACGAGCGCGATAAGTTACAGTTGGTCAAGACTTATTGAGTTTGGGTTCGCTGAAAAATAAGTCTTTGAGTCAGTCCATTAAGCCTTTTTAGGAGATTAGACCAAAGCTGACTGTAGAAAACAACACCATTTTAAGAGGACAAAGGGTAATTCACCAGAGACTTTTCGTGAAGTCGTCATTTGTTTGAGACATGAAGGGCATTCTGGAATCACTAGGACCAAGTCTGTTGTAATAAAAAGCTATTTTGATGGCCAAGTGGGGTTTTAGCGATAGAGTGATATGTAAGAGAATGCCCAAATTGTATATTAGCTGACTAATCTTTACACACAATAAGGCCTCCCATGAGTGATTGATTGATTCCAGAGTATCTCTGAAAGTCGGTGGCTATTGACATCATAGGGCCTTTTGGAGATCCACAGAAGTATATTTTAGTTGTAATTGATTTATTCTCTTGGTGGCCAACAGTAAAAATAGTTGATAGAACTTATAATGATGCAGGGTTGGAATTTCTAGATCAAGTATTCAATTCTGAAGGTATTCCTGCAAATATTTTGATAGATAATGGTATACAATTTGTTTCACTCATGGCAAAATTATATTTCAAACATATTGGTGTTAAGCATAAAACAACACCACTGTATAATCCCTTCGGAAATGGAATGGTGGAAATGTTTAACCGAGTAATCAAGGGTGTTATACAATTTGTAATGACAAGTAAGGAGGAGATTTGAGAAACTCAAGTAGGAAAAATGATCTGTGCTTCTAGAGTTACTAGTCACAAGACTACAGGAGTATCACCTTTTGTCATGATGCAAAGTAGAAATCCCAGAACCAAATTTACACCTGGGTGGTAATTCCATGTTGGTGTGGAACAATGGCCAGAGATATGTGAGAGAATGAAGCAAGGACACAAAAAGAGTAAAGAGTACTATGACACAAGGAGAGGATCTAAACCAGCAAATATAAAAGTGAGTGATTGGGTCCGAATTATGAAGCATGAATTTGTACGTAAGGGAGAACAGCTTTTCTATGAACCAAAAGAAGTTGTGGAGATTTTATGCAATGTGGTATGGTTGAGTAATGGAAAAGTGTGGAACATGAAGAGAGTAGTAGTAGGTTTCAGCGACATATGGAAACACAATCATGCTAATTCACATAAGTCTGACTCAGATTTGTCGGGTGAGGAGGTGGCAACGAATACCAAAACGAATAAATGTGTGGATTTGACGTGTTTGGAAACTCAAGAGGAGTGTGCGGAACCAAGGATGGAGTTGATTGAAGAAAAAGAGTCATCTGAGGACTGTGAGGAATTGGGATGTGAAGGAGAAGATAATGTCAAGGTGAGATCTGGCAGTGGGAAGTCATTGACACAGGAGGGTGAATGTGTGAAGGAGAAATCACCTACATGGCTAGAAGAGTATGTATGCAGCAATAAGTAGTTGTGTGTAAATTGTACTAATTTTATTTTAATGCACAGTTTTAGTATTAGTTTTGTTTTTATTTTACTTTTTATTTAGTTGGGGTATAGTTTAGCTAATTCATGTTTTGATAAGCGGGGAATGTGTTGTCGGTTAGCTAACTCATGTTTATAAAGAGGGGGATGTATTGTATGACATCCGGTTCCAGGTGTGAAAACTAAGGTTGTGAGGGTTCTTGGTGGTGCGTGGGGACTCGGGAGAAAGGAAAGGAGTAGTGGTGGTGTCAGACGATGGGGACAACTGCTGTATGCTCTTCATGTAATTTACTTACGCTGTGAAACTAGACCATAAAAATAGGTTCCAGGGCCCAAAGTTGTTCACAGACTTCCATCTCAGTTGTTGCCAGGTGCATCTCCTGGCACTACTGTCGAATGCCAGCATTACATGCTAATTATCACACTCAAACAAGCGTCATACTTTGGACTATTCTCAGGTCTCCTCAAACTGTAAGGATGGCCTGGAGGTTCTAGTTTTATAACTTTCTTGAAATTATATCAAATAGTTCAATACTCCACTTATGTTTTCTTCTAAAAATGTAGACACACAGCGTCTCCGTGTGTAGACTATGAAAATACATTCTGGTGTTTAGAAATAAATGCTGTCGCCCAGAAATGAAAAACACCGGCATAAATTAAGCACTGGCTACATAATATTGAGGGTGGGCAGGTGGTTAAAGTAGTCAACCTGAAGGAGGCAGGTATAGCAACATCATGGCACCCATAGTGGCTTTGGTGAGAAACCTACCTGCAGTCATTATAAATCAATAAAATTGATGATGCTCTGAGGGTACTGCTAAAGTGATGAAACGAAACCACAACCTACAAACGAGAAACCTAAAATCTGTAAGGCCAAGGCGAAAGCTAGGACTTTACAGTGCATCCATCATGGGGACAGAGTGGGAATATCTGGTTAAGATTTTAAGGGTCACCAACAGGGGAAAGGCATAGGTAATGGTTAGCCGATGTTTCTCCACTAGGGTCAGACTAATACTAGAACTTAAGGTTAATCAAGCAAGATACAACTACGTGCAAATGTTTGAAAAGGAAATCATGTATGTAATCAGTAGTTAACCTGAACTAGCTACAGTTATCAAAGTGCTAGGAACGATGTGGAGTACCCCTTCAGAGAGAGAAGTACAAGAGGAGCATTAAACAATCTCCGACCCCCACTCACACGCATACCATCAAACATACCATAAAATGCGAACATGCTATAAAACACCCAAACAAATAGACACTAACAGATACCTGTACACGATCTGACACCCAAGCATACATTCACACACTATGAGAGTACCACAGACACACACCATCACACAATGACACATACCATCATAGGATGACACACACCATAATATGGCTATACCCATGCATGCCAAAAGACACAATCCTACACACAACCTATTGCAGGATGTTGGAGGCCCACCATGGGCTGGTTGATTATCAGTTTGCCTGGGGGCACAAAAGACTAGTGTTAAGTCATTTGTGAGTGTGCTGAGGCAGAGTCTTTGTGATGTGCTAGTGTGGTAGGTGACGGCTCCTCTCCTACATCCAGACGGAGATGGCCCATCCTGACAATACTCATTCACACTTTGTCTCACTGTCTGGAAGTAATACTCAAAAACCAACTGCCAGTTGCACCTAGTCATTTGACCTAGGATACAGGCTGCAGACATCAAAAGGTTAGGGCAAGAAAATGACAACTTTATAAAAGTGGGATGGGTATGCCCAGATGTGGGTCCCGTGCTCTCCATGCCACTGGAGTTAAGCTATCCTGGCTGATGAGATCTGAAAGCCCAAAACCGGTCCTAGGATGCATGTTTCCAGTCCAGGGAGGACCTGGCCTGGCAGTTCGGTCTGGACTGTTCCCATTGGGTTCAAGATCAAGACTGATTTGCATATAGCTGGGTCCAAATTGGAATGGCATGGGGAGCAAAAAACAAATGTATTTAGGCCCAGATGTATGGAGTGGTGCAGGATAGAGTGCAGTGTCATAGAGTATAGTGGGTGAAAAGTAGACATTATCCCTTGGTTTCTACACACTGAATTTAAAACAAAGACTCACTCACATACCAACATTTAAATACAGATTAGTGATATATTCTCAAGCCCACACAGTAAACACAAAGAATTGTCCAAAGTAGAAATTTGTACAAAATGTATTAAAAATATACAATTGTTCATTAAAATGTATTGCATTAAAACCGTGCAAAAACTGCTTTATAAATCAATTAAACTGTTACTTAAAAACTACAAAGGATCCAATTTATGCACAACTAATACACTTGTGGGTCTCTTACCCTAATAACGGAAACAATTCATAAATTTTCAATATCAACCTAGTGTTGCGAGAGAAACAAACAGACAGTATACTTTGTTATATGGCTAACCACATTCGTAACAATTTTGTTTTAAAAATAGGACCCGATACAACTACCCACATCACAGAATCTATGGATCCAATCAAACAAACGCATTGTGTAACACTTGGGTCGACGCGTTTCAATGGTGTTTATGTTATTGTACCATCTTTTTCAAGACAATGTTTAGTACTCTCGGTATTGCACTGTAAAGTTGCACATAGGATGGATCCTTATTGTCTACTCAGAGCACATCTGTAGCTCTGTCTTCACCGATTTGACATTGTTAAACCAAGTCACCCCACCTCTCAGAGGTATTACTTCACACAATCTTAGCAGGTCTCACTGTCAAACAGCGTTTTAACTCTGACTTAGATAATCGTTTGTCTCAAGATTGTTAAATTTAAGGTTTTCTGGAGTGCAAAATAAAGTAATGCCCTTCCTCTATTAAATCGCCTTGTTTTATCTTAGGAGTCAACTCTTGATGAGACGTGGTATACCGTCGTTGTCCGGGAGACTAATGAAACTTTTAAAACATCACTTGCGCGCATGCCCTTACTTCATGCGGACTTAAAAAAGGGCCCGTGTGGGAGCCCGTTAAGTTCTCCTCGTGTTCACGGTGATAATCTCTACTTTTCACTCATTAATAGTACCCTACTCCTTTGGTGAGGCAGAGCTGATCCTCTCATCTTATTGTAGATAGAGTATAGTTGTGCAAAGTAGATTAGAATGGCATAGAGTGGATTGGCATAGGGTGCACTGGCATAGAGTGGAGGGGTTCAGAGGCATTGGCATTGAGTGCAGTCGCATAGAGTGCAGTGTTGCCGAGTGGAGTGGTGTAGAGTGGAGTGGTGCAGAGTAGAGTGGAGTGACCCAGTCTGGAGTGGCTTAGAGTGCAGATGTCTTTACTGTCTGCTGGGCTTCGACCTGAACATTGAAGCCGGCACGCAGAAAGGACTCCGTATTTGCGCACACAGAAAACTGAGTCTGTTTGGACAGAAGAATAGAATTCCCCTCCTCCATTCTGAATCGAGTATGTATCTGGCCAGTGTTAGCCTCCAACCCCAGACTTAACTTAATAGACATGTACATCCTTCTTTTAGTGAAGCATCATTACCACAAAATCTGCCACTTTGTAATGCAACCAATTCTTTTTCCGGCTACCATTTATTGAAATCAGTGTCACCATACCCTCGCGGTCTGATTGCAAAATCAAGAAATCAAGAAGTCTCAATGTGATAAGGCAGTCCAGAAACCATCATTCCCTTCTATTATACGTTGACTGTGTTTTTGTCTTTGACACTTCCTTTTGGCTAGGCTCACGCTATACAAATACCACATACATACATACATGCACCTGCTGCTGGGAACTGTGCTCAACAGTCTCATTCCTTAAATACTGGTTGACAAATGCATTGTTTAAACCACAAGAGTAGAAAGAAGGAAAGAGGATACAACTGACACAAAGTGTAGGTCTCATAGAAATTGCAATATCAAATCTGCTTGATGTCCATGCTGGAATGCTGGAAGACTTCCTGCTGTGTTGATTACTTACTCTGAACCAACAATTGAAAAAATGACAGGCAAGTCTATTACCCCCCTTCCTCTCCTGACCGCGGTGATGGCACCTCATGAGCGACTGGAGGTAAGTGAGAGTTTTAAAAAAAAGAAGACACTGGCATAGAGAAACTCAGTACATGGGTCGTCCTTCCTGGAAGGGAGCTTTTTAGCACTAAATGCAGAATTACTCTTTTTGCGGAATTCTGCGGAATCTCACGGAATTCTTAGGAACTTCTACAAAATTTGAATACGATCACCCCTATTTTCAAGCTTTAAGGAGTTTAGGGCTGTGTGGCCCCTATAGGCCTGGTGCGTTTTTAAAGGGAAGGGGTGAAATGGGCTGACATCAGGCAGGAGTTCACTCAGGGTACCAGGCCCACTGCACTTGTTTTACTCTCCTGCCTCCAACTCTGCCTCTGCCCCGCATCACAATCCAGCTCCAAGCCTACCGCGGGACTGCACAGGCCCAAGCCGATGATGGGACTCCGAGGAGGCACAAGTCGCACATCAGTGTGCCCTCCCACGTCATCCCATTGTCATTCTGTGCAGGTGAATGAGTCGGTTGAGTTGTGCGAGCCACACAGGTCTAAGGCTGCAGCGGCCATGGCTGTGTGAAGTGATGGGGCCCAGGTAGGTGGGCTGACAGGACAGCGAAAGGGGGCGGGGGCAAGGAAACAACAGCCAATGGCTATCAAGCTCTTGTATGTATGTATGTATGTATTGCGACTTATATAGCGCACATATCACCCGAAGGCATCAAGGCGCTTGCCTTTGGAACCCGTCCTGGCTTTTTCCCTGTGAGATAAACCCTACTGGACACCCCCAAGGCGAAAGCCAGGCATCCCGCAGCGGGTGGGCCGCCGTAGTGGAGATTAAGCAAGCTATTGCCCAGAGTTGCAGCGTGGGACCCCATGATTAGAATAGGCACCGAGGCGAGAATTATCGAGTCCGTGGACATGTTTGGGCTCAGGACCCTGCCGCGTCGGGAATTGAACCCTCGTCCCGGGCCAGACCTCTGCATCAGGGTCTGCCGCTCTAATCAGTGAGCCACACAGCTTACAGGACAACAGCAATGTTTGTGATGGAGTACCCTGTCTGCCAAACTCTTAAAAAAGACCTTAGTACAGCTGATGTGTGCTTGGAAACTCACCTCTGCTTTCTAACAGTAGTCAAAAAAAAGTCAGACTTCCATTTTCACTCCTCTTCTGTACTCAAACATCAAGCCTGCAAACAGCCCATCGAGGCAGATGCCGCCATTACTCTGAGCCGAGTTAGAGCTAGGGATGCCCGCCTACAGACAGCCTGTCTGCAGTTGTCATCTTCGCCGATCACCTCTACGCATGCACAGCAGACAGAAGCCATACCCAGATGTTTCCCAAATCCTCCCATTACCCACATGCTCATGCATATGCAGGCTGCTCTGAAGAGAAGCCACCCAGCTGTTTTATTTGACTCACAAAGGATTGTCTTTTCTAATTGAAAACTAGCATCAGTGTTGTCAAATAACTCCTTGCTGTGATGGCACTTTGCTGCAGCCCTCTTTTCTATTTGCAGCTTCAGAGAATCCCAGGTCTGGTTGCCCTGCATTTATGAACAGATCTCACCAGGATGGAAATTGGAGAGGCGAAAAAGGCTCAGTGGTGCCAGGGCTCCCATGGCACAAGCTCTTTGTTGTCTGCTCTCCTCCGCCCTCTAAACAGCTGATATTTCAACAATATTGGACTAGGTTATATACCTCACGCACCAGAGAGTTGGAAATTATGCACCAGGCACAGTGGCATAGTACAAAATGAGAGACAACTTGCAGATTGTGGTAAGGGGCTCTGAGACTCCTGCAGCTGACAGATATTCATAGATTTTGGACTGAATATGGGCCCCTGGAAGGTGGGGGCTCCTTGCTCAGTAGGTGCTGAGGGGCACTAAGTTACTCAGTGGCGGCTGGCATCTACGGGGAAGGGGGCGGCCCACCCACACAAACATCAATATTAAAAACAAAACTGACCTGAACGGATGTGTTCCACTCTTGGCCTTTTCTGAGGAAATGGGAATTCTGCAGTGTGGGCACCAACCTGGAACTGCTCTGATGTGAGAGCAGCGCCCTGATTGGAGGAAGCAGCGTTACTCAACGCCCCCCAGCACTTTGTAGGCCAGCACTTACTCAAAAGACAGCTGGGTTAGAGGTTTCAAATTGCGCATGTCTGGCACGCCATCGCAAGACAGCTGGCCAAAGGGACATGTGCACTTTGAAAAGTGCACAAACAGCCCACCCTCTTCCCTGCTGCTGTCATTCAGCAGCGGCCCCACCCCTGTCCTGATGCTCGGAGGATGGAAAAAAAAATGGTAATGAATTACCATTTCTATTTTTTATCTTTGGGCGTAATTTAAGTGTGGCGACGTTACTCCGCTATAAATGGAGGAGCTGCTCTTGGTGTTAATTCCCTGACCAGACAGAAAATGGTTATGAGTTCTAATGTTTCCGCTTCTTACAGTGCAGAATGTTTTCCCAGCATGTTCTGACTAAAATTTGGGTTCAATCAAGTCATTCTTTGTGTGAGAAATGGCACTGAGTTGAAGACTGTACAAAGTGGTGGTGGAAGGGGAAACGTCGTTTACAATGCGGTGTTTACACCGCACGACATTTACCATGCTGCCATTACAACGCAAGTCGTTACTACGACTTGTGCTGGATGGCGCTGTTGGTTAAGGAATATTGTAATTTTCTATTCCAACACCTTCCCTACTGTTACGTGGACTGGTGCTGGAATAGAAAATTATAATAATCCTCAATCTGCGCCCTCCAACGCAAGTCGTTGTCGTTGTAAAATCTGCGATGTAAAGTACCGCGATAAAAAAGATCGCGTTGTACTATCATACATCCGGTGGAAGATATGTAACCTTGCTTACTATAGCTTGTGACGTTAAAAACCTTGCAACACTTCTTCTCTTCAAGGCATATAACCGTAGAAATAAACTTAGTTAAATAGTAATGAGCTATGATTTTGAGGCAGATCTTTGCCCCATGATGAGGTTGGGGCAAGGGCCCACATTTGTGACTTGCAACGTTTCTGCACTTCCCATCGTTTATGAAATTCTGATGGGACCAGTAACTCCTCTTCACGGTTCCTTCGGAAATGCAGGGAGAAATTGTATTTGGCTAAATCCTGATACCTGGACAAACATGATTTTGTTTAACACGAAAGAGGGGCGAGGGTCAAATCAGTTTATACTCTAACACCCCAGACCCCCAAGAAACTCAAATGTACGCACATAGGGGGTGTATAGAGTGGATTACACATACAAAATATACAAACAGAAAGGACCCCAATAAGGCAAATCGCTCTGTTTGGGAAAACTGCCCTCACTCACATACCGAGGTATGTGACATGCTTCATCATCGGGCCTGCTTACAATGCGCCCTGGTGTAGCCACACACAGGGCGGAGCATTAGGGAGGGGGAAAAATAATAAATTCCTCTTAACAAGACGTACAACCAGGACAATTCAACATAGACGACACATAACACAAATGTTGGTGAAAGCTGTGCAAACACCTACTGGTAGATGCATCAACGTTTTCATTTGCGATTCCTTATTTGCGAAAAATAAGGAATCGCAAATAAGGAATCGCAAATGGCAATGCATCATCTATTTCGCAATTTTATTGAGATTCGGTTAAAATCGCAATTTTTACCGAATCGCAATAAAATTGCGAGTTTCAAATTGCAATTTCGTAATTCCCATTGATTCCTATGGGCCAAAAGGCCCATAGGAATCAATGGGAATTGCGAATTCGCAATTTGGAACTCGCAAAATGTTAATGCATTCCATGGGTGCAGGGGGGGTCCAAAGGAACCCCCCCTGCACCCCTGAAATGTATTTTAAAGTGCATGTTACACACACACATGTCCTAAGGACATGTGTGTCTGTAACATGACAGTGTATTAAAATGCATCTTTGGGCATTTTGACACATTTTTGCAAATTACCACGAGGTTCAACCTCGTGGTAATTTGCACCCCCTATTTGCGAAATCGCAATTTTAAAAATAATCATGCATTGCTTTTAAGGAATCGCAAATTTGCGATTCCTTAAAAGCAATCGCATTTGTGAAATTCGCTAAAAATAGCGATTTTCCAAAAATGCTTGATGCATCCCAGACACCTATTTAGGAAGTGCAAACGGCCGAATTTTGCGATTCGCACCGTTTGCACTTCCAAAATAGGTTGATGCATCTAGGCACAAGTGACCACAACTGAAAAGTGCGACAAAAGGTGCAGTTTGGAAAGTGATTAAGACTGATTAAGGTTGCCAACCAAAACACAACCTTCATTATACTTTTACAGTGGTTATTGTTCTGCAAACTGTTAAAGTCCCATCTTTTCATATCCACCCAATTCCAAATGATCTTGCCAGGCTCATAAACTGTGGGAAGGTGTCATCAACTCATAGTATAATCGTAAAACATCTTTTGCTCTCTTGCAATGGTCTTTTGATATTCATATTCCTCTTAACCCCATGGCTGCTAGGCGTTTTCCCGTCCTGCGCTGGGTTTTATTCTTTTTCATTGTTTTATGACGAGCTGGCCTTGTCATCCGCGCACGGCAGGTAAGCGCCATGACGAGGCCAGCTCGTCATTAGCCTCGAAGGGGTTAAACTGGGCTCTTGACCACATGGAAGAAGTCCACGACGTACTGATGATGTGTGGCTAAATGAAAGCTTTGGAAATATATCAACCCGCGCACTCTCCTACTGTTATTTTGCCAATTAATGTGTGACTTTGAATAACAGTTACTATTGTATCTATCGGTCGTAAATATTTTCTCTTGTACTTTGTAGTATATTATGTTTGTACAAAGTATATATTTGTTTCATTTTTTACATACAGTTTAAATATTACTCATTGTTGACTAATGCTCTTATATTGTTTTTCCAAAAGTTTACTTTCATAGTTTAAATGCACATAACACTTACAATATAGCTGTTTTGCAAGTCAGACACGTCTTTGTTAATGTGTTAGACTTATTTTTTAAGGTACATATAACTTTGCACCTATAAATTGGTCATTGTGATGCAGTGTACATACAAATATACTATTACAAGAAACAGCGATCACCTGGCCACATATTGCACATGCATGCTATATCAATCAATACACTTTTTCTGATCTTCTAATCAAGCCCCTATTAATTGGTTCCCGTAGTAAGTGAATATTAGGGTGACTGTTAATATTTCTAGGATCACTGGTGCTTAACTAACATTACTCTGTATATATCATATTGAATTTTTTAAGTCGTGATTTTTTTTTTGTTAACCATTACCGCCCACTGTTAAACGTAACAACCTGTTTTTATTTATTTTTAGTTTTGTTTAAATATGTCTAAAGCTTTATTCCAAGAGCCTGCAAACAGATGTGACATCTTCATTTGATGTCACATTTAACATACCATAGAAAGTAATCAAATATATATATATTATGTAATGGAGATAGACACGTATGATTTATTTTCTTTTTTTAGGTCTCGCCTTTTCCATTCAGCAGGAATGGAAAATGGAGAGAATTCAAGTCCTCAAAATACTCGTCAAACTAAGGCTTTTTTCTGTGCGGTTTTCTTTGAGTTCATGTGAATCACGTGACCAAACAAGCACGCGCATCAGCCTCCCTCCCTCCCTCCTAATTGCATTTTTTCACGGCCGCCACCACATCAAAGGGCTTCTCCCAGCGTGTGCTCTGCGGCTTCTCCTCCCCTAATTATTCATGGCTGGCCGGCCGTACTTTCAGTTTCCCGGCCGCTCTTGTTTCGTGGGGCGTGCATTATCAGGTACGTGTTGGTGACGATTTACACAGAACGCTTGTTGATGACCCTGGTCTGCTCAGCGAGTGCACACTCCCACAGATCGACTTTCTGTTTGGCGTGTTTCCCGCCAGGCTTCCTATTACATCACTTTTTTTTTTGCCCCGGACCCCTGCCAGCACATTCTCATATCCCACAATGCTGCTACGCAATGAGGCTTATCCGCCCTTTTTAGTCCCCTTGTATGCACAGGCGTGTCATTTATTTATTATGTCTGCATCTAAGAACAGGATGCTTGTCTCAGACTGCAACTTCTGAAAGTTGGGGTTATTCAGCTGAACGCGAGCCATGCCTTCTCCTTTGTGATACGTGCATTTAAAGCAAGCCATATATGGGTACTGTGTACTTTTCGTTTTGAGAAGGCGATAATCTGACGACATTTGATATAACGGTGCAGCCGCATGGGTCTGTTTGTTTTCTGGATACCGTTATGCAGTTGAAAGGGGAGGGTTTATGGAGAGTGCATACTTTCAGACATATTCTGGATGTTTTTATTTTTGCAGTCGCAAAGCAACCAAACTATCGTCTGTCACAAACGAAACATGACATGTCATTTCGTATTTTTTATTATTAACTATTTGATTCTAATAACTATCCATTTGTCCTCTGGAGGAAGTGACACCACCTGCGTACTTTAATATTCTTGTCGTTCAGCTGTGTTTTAAGTCAACGATCCTGACTGAGCATGCCCCCAACTCTTTCCTTCTTAGTAGGACTGACCTTTGCGCCACACCCGTGATTTTTGCGACCTCTATGTAAATGTCACTCGACACCGGGAGAATGTAAATAGAGCTCTTATCAACTGGCATGCTTTTGTTTTGGTTATATTGTCCCTGTCGTGCGTGCTGCTTTCCTGGCTGAAGTGCCTTGGGCTCAGTTGTATATCGAGATTCTTGCAAGATACACTTGTTTTTGGGGCATTTTTCTTTCGTAATTCCACTTAAAGCTTTTAATGACCGTCAATGAATACAACATGGCTCGAGCCCCAAAACATAATGTTACATTCAACCAGGGTTATGATCATTTTACCCAATAGTATTTTGGACACTATGATTTGTAGTCTTGCTTTCATGTTGCATCTTTGAGCCGCTTAACTGTAATGATCTATTTCGTATTGGTATTACTTGATCAATATAAATGTATCGTTGTTCACTACATGCAGTCAGTCCAGCACCAAACGACCCGCACCGTAATCAGCAGTTGAACTAAGCCAGAACACAATTTGCAGTTTTTTAGAGGTTTCTCACTTCAGAAGGTTTGCTGGTTTGTGGCCAACTAATTATGTCATTTGTATAGCTTATTTTTGGGCCATTTATTAAAGTCATTTTTCCATCACTAAAACTTTCACATAGTCATTTTGGCTAGCCTCCACACAAACACACACCCAACCACACACACAACCACACACCCAACCACACACACAACCACACCACACACACAATCTCGCACACAACCACACACAACCACACACCCAACCATACACACAACTACACACACAACCACACACAACTAAACACACAACTACACAAACGCAACCCCACACACACAACCCCACACACAACCCCAAATACCCACACATACACCCAAACACCCACACACACACACAACCCCACACACAACCCCAGCACCATACACGCATATAACCACTCACACATACAACCACTCACACATACAACCACTCACACATACAACCACTCACACATACAACCACCCACACATACAACCACTCACACATACAACCACCCACACATACAACCACTCACACATACAACCACTCAAACAACTACACACACAACCACACACAACCGCACACACACAAACACACACATCTGTCACCCTCACTCTATCTATTCCCCTCACTCTATCTATCTATTGCCCTCACTCTATCTCTCTATCGCCCTCACTCTCTATCAATCTATCTATCTATCGCCCTCACTCTATCTATCGCCCTCACTCTATCTATCGCCCTCACTGTCTATCTATCTATCGCCCTCACTCTGTCTATCTATCTATCGCCGTCACTCTGTCTATCTATCTATCACCCTCTATCTATCTATCGCGCCACCACAGCATCACTCAGGGGCACCACAGCATCACTCAGCACCACCACAGCATCACTCAGCACTACCACAGCATCACTGGTCCAAATATGTTCTCTCAATGTTTGAAGCTTTATTGCAAATGTCACAAAAAATTTTAATATTTCACTTCTGGTCTTGGATTTTAGTCACTGAACATAATCTTCACAACAGTTATTTACAAAAGTTTAAGCTATTGCCATTAAAAATTACAATCACTTTTATTTAAGTATTAATTATTTAAAAAAATTAAAAGCCAATGTTAATTGTAATATCAATACATCTAAGTAAAGGCAATACAAAACATGTGACATTACAAATACTAAAAGTGTCACATATGCTAAAGTTAAAAGTATTGGCATTGTAAATCACAAAGGAATAAATGTGATAGTTAAAAGGTTTGAAAGAAATAAACTCCGCTGTGCGCCGCACGCATGATCAATGCTCACACGCGTGCAGTACACACAGCGGGGTAGTCTCAAAGTCCCTGATTAAGCCCAAGAGATTATCCTCAGCTAGAGGAAAGTCTAGGGGCTTGTTGGTTATCCAATCGTGGGTGGAGGGAGAGAACCCTACTTCTTTGAAGGACCCTCACTCACCACTAGTTGGTGACATGCTACATCATCGGGTCCCCGCTGGGGTGACCGAATGTCTCCCCAGCGTGCTACGACGCCTGGTTACAGCGGAGCAGGATGTGGTGAGTGCAACAGTGCCCAAATTAAGAGGTGACTAACTGTGATTGTGCAAATGTGTCAAAAAATAAAAAAATGCAAGGGTTGTGCCTTTAGAATTTTTTTTAATAATGGCCAGCCCGTATTAATTAAAAACAGAGTGAGCGGACTCCCCAGGTTCTTAATTAAGGAACCGGAATCCTAAATCAGAGGCATAAATTGGTCGACATGTTTCAGCTGTTTTTGGCGTATCGCTCAGCTTTCTTCAGGACCTATACAAAAAAGTCCTCCGGTGGTATGCACGCGCTAAGGCGCACCCTCCCGAGAGGCTCTAAGTGTGAAAAATATATATACAGTGACAACACCACACTACACATTTGGTAGGGATGTAAGAAAAGACTTCAAAAGGGACATGATTACGCCCCTACAGAAACGACAGCGTGGGATGTCTTCACGCGGCGTTTCTTTTAACGCACGCGGCTCCCCTCCGTGTACCTACACGATCAGCGGCTGTCTCCCGGAAGTGTGCACTCACCACATCCTGCTCCGCTGTAACCAGGCGTCGTAGCACGCTGGGGAGACATTCGGTCACCCCAGCGGGGACCCGATGATGAAGCATGTCACCAACTAGTGGTGAGTGAGGGTCCTTCAAAGAAGTAGGGTTCTCTCCCTCCACCCACGATTGGGTAACCAGCAAGCCCCTAGACTTTCCTCTAGCTGAGGATAATCTCTTGGGCTTAATCAGGGACTTTGAGACTACCCCGCTGTGTGTACTGCACGCGTGTGAGCATTGATCACGCGTGCGGCGCACAGCGGAGTTTATTTCTTACAAACCTTTTAACTATCACATTTATTCCTTTGTATCACAGTCACTCCTTTGTTGTTTACAATACATTGAACCGGGGTACAGGAGTGTCTACACCCTACCTCTCTTGTTGATATTAAATTGTAAATCACAAAACATAAATATAAAATGTAATTTACAAAACCAATAGCTCCAACTTTCCTACTGCGAGACCTATTGGCAACGCCAGTGCTTGTCTCATTTATTTTCCTTTTCAGTGTGCAACCTAGGTTAAAGAAGTGAATAGCTGGATAAGGGGCTATACAGAAGTAGGACCTTGGCTACTAGGCATGCATAAGATGAAGATGTCAGAATCTCCACAGAGGAGGAAGGTACACCCATCAGCAGGGCATGATGCATTGTCCTGGAATGATTCCATCCAATCCAAGATGGGCTGCGGTTGGGAAGATAACTGAGGGGATGGTCGATCCAGACATCATATCCCAGGAGGAGGCAGATGAAGAGGATCCTCATTGCCAACTAGAAGTACCATGTGGTGTTACAGGGTCAGCCCTTCCCATCATAGAGGCCTGATGCCCCCCTGTATCCCTCTAGAGTACCTAAAACAACTGGGGACCCCAGCTGCATCCCGAGCTACCCTCATCCTAGTGTTAGTGCCCGGCTGTAAATATATGTGGCTAAGAGTGGGATAAGCCACTGACATCCCTGAGCCCCTAAGTGGTGTTCCATTCCTGCATGCACCTTGAGCAGGTGAACATATCTGTTTTTCAGGCGGTCATGAATAAGAAGACAGCTGGTAATAGGCAATCTCATAGGGTCTTCAAGAATACACAGTATAGGTGAAGGAACACTGAGCGGAGCAAGCTGAGCAGCACAGAGAGCTTTGCTACCTCCTGTCATCTTCGAGGGGAGGTGTGGCGCAGCGGCCAGAGTGTCTGGCTCCGGAGCGCAGGCTCACTGTTCGATCGCCAGCGGCAGCTCAGCTCAGCATCATGTGACACTGGGCAATAGCTCACTTAATCTCCCCGAAGGCCCCCAGCGAATTGAAACCTTGAGGGGTGATATGTTTGCACTCTACAAATAGGAATTATTAATATTGTTATTATTACAGCAGCCATTTCCACACATTCCGTCTCCCTGCGATCCTCTACTAGAGTTGCTGTGACCCACAGTATGTCTTCCCTATCTGTCCCTAAGCCCTCCCAGGTATGTAAAGGTCTTTTGTGATGCCTGGTCCTCCACCACCAACCCTCCCCCACAGCACAGAGTACCTGTGCCTTGGAACCAGATGTGGGAGGTCTTGGCCTCCTGAAAAACAGGAAGGGGAATATGGATCTTGTCCCCCAACCAGGGAAAGCATTTCAGATGCTCCATCTGTTTTGCTGGATTTGCTTTACATTTATTTGGACTTTGGACTTTTTTCTTAATTGAGCATTGATTTAGGCCTATTCAACTTTGATTGGGACTGTAAATGTTTTAAATAATTTCGTTTTTTTGTGTGGATAATATCTCAACTCGACTGTGTACATAGACTGCTGCCCTGATATTTCAGTTGAGTTTTTTTTCAGTTGATGCCCCCTCCAAGTTGAACCTACTTCCATGGCCTTACGCTCTATTTTTGATTATTCTGCTCACAATGACAATCCACCTTTCCATTAAAAAATCAAATAAAAATGAATACATTTTATATAAAAAATAATTTAATTGTTATGGTTTAAATATTGTATTGTTTTATACAGGGGCATAACAACATCAATCCACCTACATACGCAGGCCAGGGAGAAAAAAACCCCAACAATTGGTATATATATAGAAAAAGAAAAAAAAGGGAGGTAAGATGAAGAAGGAAAGAGGGGATAAGCCGATAGGGCACTTATAATCAATAAATTCATGTAATATCCATATAGCAATTAAAGGATACCACATTGAGATGGAAGGAATATTTAGACGGCAAATCACTCCTTAGCTAGGCCTGGTGTTTGAGGCGAAACGGAAATAGACAGGACAGGTCATCTCCGTAAATTTGTTTGCTAAAAAATGGATACTGGATCCCCATTCCCCATGTTTTATAGAACCACGGTAGAGTGTGCGTAACAGTTGCCATTAACTTTTCCATACCCAGGATTTCCCAGAATGTATGGTGCCAATCTAATTTTGTTGTTAATGTAATATTCCGTTCTCGGTGTGATTTCAGTGGATAGATGTAGTATGCTGCTCAGCCAGGATGTGTGAAGTTTAGAATGTTGAATGTTAGAATGTTGGTATGATTGAATCCGTTGCTGAATGGGCTGAGCAGACTGCTCCTGGTGGGGCTCTCTTCAATATCTCTACCTAAATAAATACAACATTGAATTTACAAAGAATGGACTACCCCCATTTATTGTCCATTACAATAGGTCAATGCTTTCTGGAGTCCCAAGAATATATGACTGGGGGACCTAGGTAATTCTGTGTCATGAATTTCAGCGACATCAGCCAAAACATCTGTCCAAAAACATTGAATTTTAGCGCACTGCCACAGGAAGTGAGTAAGCGTGACCACTTGACTGCAATGTTGCCAACATTGTGGGTTACCCAGGGTTTCCATTGAGCTATTCTAGCCGGGGTGTAGCACCAATAGTGAGCTATCTTAAGGAACATTTCCTTGTCCTCGTGCTGCAGGCTGAAGGCCTGGCCCTGTGAACAATATCCTGCCATTCCTTAAGCGTGAACTCATGCTCACACTCTGTTTCCCACCTTTGTTGTGCCATAGACTTGGCATGTGATGTAAGAGTCAGGAGAAACGCATAGACATCTGAAAGAATGCTCTTATCTGACTGATGTGTGGTGAACGATTTCTCAAATGTTGTGAGTGGGTGGCTGTCAAAGGGGTGAATGTGGGGCTGTAGGATCCAGTATCATAGAGCAAGGTATTGCCAATACGTGATGGGGGGGAGATAGTAAGTGGAGAAAAGTTGAGGGTCCATCATTCCATTCACACCGAAAAAGTCCACTATTCTTTCTACCACTTAATATAGGCATCCCCCTTCACCGCCGGAGGGAAGTCAGGGTTTCCTATGAATGGAATTAGGGTGAAATGTGTGAGGAGAAGTGTTGTTTCTCTTGCATCCGTCCTACACCCCCGATGTGGCACTGGTGACCGGTGGGATATCAATCCCAGGCTGGAGGTGTCTCCTAGGGAGCCAGGGCACTTTCCCAATGTGAAGCCCAGCAATTATCTGATCAATGAAACACTAGTGTTTCTCAGTGTTGACCTGCACCACCCTACCATGTAGCGTAGCTGTACCGCCTGAAAATACCTCTCCAGGTGTGGAATTGCCAGCCCTGCGTCAGCTTGGTGTAAGTACTCCTGTTTTATAGCCAGGCATGCTTTCACTACCCCCAAAGAACGGGAAACATCACTTACAACGCAACTTTTACAACGCAGTGCCTTTACGATGCAACTTTTACAACGCAAACCGTTACAACGCATTGCGCAGGGGAGCGCTCTAGGATAGGGAATAGGTTTAATTTACTGTCCAACACCTTCCCTACTATCCACGGGGACTGGAGTTGGAATAGTAAATTAAACTATTCACTATCCAGTGCCCCAAAGCACTATGCGTTGTAATGGTATGCATTGTAAAACCCGCGTTGTAAAAGCATGCGATGTGAAAGCAGGCGTTGTAATGTCGTACATCCCCCAAAGAACTCATGTATAAGGTGCTGCAATTTACTTAAGACCTTTGCTGAGAGTTGTAATTGCAGAGTTTGCATAATGTAAAGAATTCTAGGGAGCAAAGTCATCTTAACAGCCGCCAATCTGCCTAGCTATGACAACATGTACCTTTGCCAGGAGGAAAGTTCTGATCCTGCATTAAGGAGAAGGATAGAATTATTTTCTAGGATCAGGCGGGCATTAGAGGGATATATTTGAAGTCCAAGATATTTGACCCACTGTGTGGCCCAGTCATAAGGGAACAAAGTCGCAAAATGGGCCTGATCTTCTTTGGGGATGGTTAAACTAGGAGCCTGGGTTTTCTGTAAATTAATCTTAAAGCCAGAAACTCGGCCAAATTCTTCACTTTTGTGCTGAAAAGGAGGCAAAGAGGTGAACAGCTGTATAAGAGTATGCATAACATCATCTGCATAGAGTGCCACTTTATGTTCCCTGCCACCCATGAAAATGCCCGTAATAGTACGGTGTTGAATCCTTTCTGCGAGAGTTTCCATATAGAGAGCAAAGTACAAGGAGGACAGACCTGTTGGGTGCCCCGCGACACTTGAAATGATTGAGATAATATCCTATTAACTCTAACTTTAGGCTCAGGGGCCGCATAGGTGCAAGCTATCCAGCGCTGAAATCTCTTCCTCAATCCAAATCTAACAAGTACTACTTAGATGTAGGGCCAGTGGACTTGGTCGAAAGCATTCTCTGCATCAACTGACAGAAGAAGGGCGGGTGTTTGAGATTGTTGCGATTTATCTAGAAGGTGACCTATTCGCTTAGTGCTGTCACCGCATCTCTCTCAGTAATAAACCCAGATTGATCAGGGTCAATTAGGTGCTGCATGTATGGTGCTAATCAGGAGGCAAGGATGCTAGTGAAGATCTTTATGTCAACATTCAGCAGTGAGATGTGTCTGCAGGAGGCACAATACGCCAGATCCTTGCTCGGTTTGGGGAGGACCACTACTGTGGCCATGTGGATTGAGGGAGTGAGAGCCATGGTGTCGCTAAAGGAGTTATATAGGCGCACTAGGAATGGGAAGAGTATGTCTGTAAGGGCCTTATAGAAATTGGAAGTGTAACCATCCTCTCTCGGGATTTACACAAGGGCCGTTTTTGAATGGGCAAAAGGACCTCTTCTGTGCCCAGGTCCTCATCTAGTTTAGACGCTTCCCTGTCTGGATGTTGAGTCACAGCCAGGGGCAAGTGCCACATATGGTGCCACAGCATCTTTGCAGAGCGCCTCTGAAGTATACGAACTGGAATAAAATCCCTCTAATTCTTTTGCTATCTGATCATCAGAACACAATCGGGCCCCCAGTGAAACAACAATCTCGGGAATCCATTTTTATCTGATCTGGGCATGGTGCCACTGTGCAAGGAGCTTGCCTAATTTATTGCCCCAGCATAATATCTCTGTCTAGTGTGTAGAACGCACATTCTCCTGCCTCCATATCTAACGCTCTAAATCGTTTATGAGATGTAGTAAGTTGGCATCTTCCTTTATGGGAACGAACGCATAGGTGGACTCCCTCTAGTTCCTTAATTTTCTTTTCCAAATGCTCGCATTTGTCCCACCTATCTTTATTAAGGCTAGACGAAATGGCAATGAAATGCCCCCTCATGACTGCCTTTAAGGTATCCCACACCGCCACAACTGGTGTATCACTCGTGTCATTGGTTTCAAAGAAATCTTGGACTACCCCTGTAATTTTGGAAATATCAGCTTCACATGTGAGTAGCTTGAGATTAAGACACCAGGTGAACTGTCGAGGCACCCCCGCTGGGAGACACAATATGGGAGAGATAGGTGAGTGTTCCGAAAGATCTACTGCCACTATATCAGCCGATACAGTAGCCAAGACGAGGAGAGGTCAGGAAGAGATCGATCTGAGCATATGTATGGTGTGCAGCAGAAAAAAAGGTGTATGCCCTTGTGTTTGGATTGTGTTGTTGCCACACATCCACTAATCCCATTTCTGCCAGCCACCCCCACATTGCCTCTGAAAGAGCTCCCGATTGCCCCACTCTCCGCGTGGACCTATCTAGCTGTGCAACAATCACCACATTGAAATCATCCCCAACCAATACGTTTTCATCCAGCGAAGATACTGCCCTCCTTATTGTGTTTTTAAGAAAGCTTTCTTGGTGTTCATTCAGTGCATGGACCGAGGCTGTACTAAAGGAGTAGCCCCTCATCTCCAATTGAAGGGAGAGCAACTTACCAGGCAATTCTGCCTGAATTATAATTACCTTACCAGGAAAGTGTGAAGCTAAGAGTATGGCCACACCAGCCCTCTTCCAGGGCCCTGAGGAGACAAATTGGCCATCAAACCAAAGTGAGGGAAGGTGCTTCCAATCAGGCAGAGTAGGTGTGTTTGTTGCAACAAGTATTTATCAGGTTTTTACTCCTTGAGAAAGGAGAGAAGTGCTTTGCTGGTGCATTAAGGCCCTGTATATTAAACCTATATATTTTTATCCTGGGTTAACTAAGTTGGCACGTAAATGGTCGAACAGTAGGAGAAATGGTATGCAGGTCTCACCCTCAGTGGACAGAAAAAAGGCTATATAATGCTGCAGCCAAAAAAACAGATTGTCGAGAATAAGGAAAGGAGGCTGAACAAGTCCCTAATGTGGACATCTTTTCATTCGGGAGTATCGTTAACCATTATCGGAGTAAACTGAATCCCATTGAAATTGAAACTTTTACCTGAAACACTAGAGGGAATAGCCACTCTATGGTGAGTTCTGGAACATTCCAAGTAGTGAGGTCAGTAAATGTGCAAGGGTGTAAGCGATGCCCAGTATCCCAGTAGGAGCTAAGGGGAGATGGCAGCAACAGCACAGGTAAATGTAATAGTGTGAAGATAAGAAGCGGAAGGAAAGAAAGAAAAAACAACAACAATACAATACCAATACCTCTCTTGTGATTCCGTCTGCCAGGCAGCCAGTCATCTCGATGCCGCAATGGGAAACGGAAAGGTAGCATTGCCTTGTGAAGAATCATCACTTATTAAAGTTTGTATCGCCACAGACAAGCCAGACACCGGGGGCACAGTGCCAGTTGGAGCCAAGTCTTGACCAAGGACAAACCTCCTTCCAGGTGATCATCCCCTTCACTGTCTGATGTGCCACTGCGTTGTTGAAGTTGATGGAGCAATGCTTCTTGTTCTCTGTGACTCTCAAATGCCGTTGGCTTCGTCTGCAATTCTTTCACAGTATGACGTCGACGTCTCAACTTGGTGTTTGAGCTGGTGAGGGTCCTAGGCTGCGACTGATGGGTCTCATCTCCCTTAGGAAGCTCAAAACCCAACAAGGTATGCGCCTCTTCCAGAGGGCAAACTACGTGTGTTTCTTGGTTCCAAACAAAGATCAGTCAGAAAGGGTGATCCTACCTATATTAAATTCTCTTCTCATGTAGGAAGGCCATTGCTGGTTTCAGTGTTTTGCGTCGCAGAAGGGTAAATGGAAAATATTTACTTTTGAGCCCTCAAAGGTTATAATATGCAAGTCTCTGACCGCCGAAGTATCAAGTCTTTTCGTTTATATGAGTGAAGACAGGTAAGGATGACCTGTGGCAGGCCCGTGGTCCTTGCAGGGTGACCCACTCTGTGAGTGTGTTCAAGTGGAATCAATATTCTGACAGTAAACCAAGGAAAGACCAAGGTCGTCATTTTCGGGACTTACCACCAGAAAAAGAGAGCAAAATGGCAAATGGGCAACTTGCAAATCAAGACAGCGGAGTCATATAATTATCTGGGGGGTGGCTGACGTAATGGGCTAAGGTGAACACCCATTTGAAACACCAGAGCATCAAGGCCCACAAGGTCATACATTTACTTAAGCAACTAAGCCACCACCTGATGAGTCCGACCGCCGGTCCAATACTGAAAGTTTTAAAAGCAAAACTTTTACCAGCATATAGCTGTGGCCACATGGCCTTCCCAGGGTTACAGGACGCCTCCCTAAATTCGGCACAATGCAAAGCATACGAAACAGTGCTTCAAATTCCAAGGACAGCAAGAAAAGCAAGGCTAATGCTGGAACTAGGCGTGACTAGGCCGGATTTGATGTGCCAGGGGGAATTTACAAAACTCTACCGCAGGATTTTAAGGGCCCCAGCCAACACACTAAAACACCAACTGAGATCTATTTTTGAAGAGCCATGCACAACCTGGCACACCACGCTTAATAAAGTGATCAAAACATTGAATATAGTGGAAGAGAGCCTATCGCGGCCAGAAATTCCGATGAACGCCTGGAAAAGAGCCATAAATAAACAAGTGTGTGACATCTCATTTGACCTTGATTACGACTCTCTTCATTCAAGTTTACACTTAGACTCGCTGAACAGCTCATTTGTGAATGTCTTTGTTGAAATATCAAAAATAAGTGAAATAAAGCTTTAAAATGTATTATTGGTCTAAGGTTTATCACAACTCTAATCAAAATACCCCCCCAGACATCCTGTTTACTTATTTCAATATTGAACAGCTCATATACGGCAGGAAAAAGCCCAGGCGTACCTAAGCGACGCTCTCACTTCATTGTCCCACAGGAAAATCCTGTCCATGAGACTAATCACCATGGGTATCGCTTACTTCAACCCTGCATGTGCCCGAAGGGGGGATGCCACACACTGTAGACTTTGCCCCTATATGAGGGAATCATGGCTGCACCTCCTATGCTGTTGCCCCAATCCCATCGATGAACGCCAGCGACTACTACGACCGATTTGCACCATCAATATATTCATCACATCAGGACCGCCCTAAAAATGGCAAATGAACTAAATAATACTGTGAAGAAGAGCATAATAAATACAGCAGAATACAGTTGTGGTGGTCTCAATTGTGTACTGACGCTTTCTTGCACTCCCAGCACCCCCCCCCAAGGATAGTGCTTCACAGAACAACTGACCAGAAGGCAAGGGGACTGAGTTACAGCTTTATAATGCTACCTATCATCACAGAACATCGTGGGATTCCTGATTGCAACTCCATAGTTATAAATCCTTGGGGAAGGTTGATCATGGCGGAACTGGGGAGGGGTGGCAAATTCCCTCATCAAAAATGTTTACATTTTACTCACAAATTGAAGTTTTATCATTGTTTTAGTAGTAATATGTTGATTGCTTTTACTGTAATGATTTAAATTAATTGTACAGTTAATAATAAAATACAAATACAAGTGGAATATCCTTGTCTCCCAGTTCCAGTAAAATATGTTTAAAGAGCCTCGTCACATAGTCTTCCAGCTTTCCTGTATCTGCCTGAAGGGCCACAGCCCTGTTATAAATATTGGACTGACAAGACCAGTTCCCCAAGTCCTCAATTCAATAGTACAGATCTTCATTTTTGTCCCTCAATTCTGCTTATGACTGTGGTCATGGAGTTCTTCATTGCGCAGGTAGACAGAGCGTTCCAACGAACCCAAACAATCTCCCAACTCACCCAGGTCCAACCTTAATGCCTTTAATATCCGCTGTGGCATCTCATCTGAGTGCTGTGATATCGTCTCGTTAAGTACCATATAGTTGCTCCAGGAATGTGTGAGCCACTGGTTCCTCTGATGAGTGAGTGTTAACATCTGGGCCTGTTTTCTGAGCGAAAGGTATTTGTGGCATGTGGAGGGTTTATTTAGCATATCCTTAATGGAAGCATCCCTTTTTGATCAGTTAGTTTTTTTGTTTTTTTATCGAGTTTTATATAGCGCAAACTTGATCCGACGGTATTGGTTAGCAGAGCCCTTTACACAAGCACCAGTTGCGTTTACATGAGGACACATTGATTTTTGTTAGGCACGGGGAGATGAAGTGATTTGCCCAGAATCACTCACAGGATGTTGGCGTCCTTGCCGAGACACGAACCCGGTTCCCCAGATTTGAGGACGACCGCCGTAGCCATTTAGGCCAATTCCTCTCCCAGTTAGTGGTCATCCTGATCAATTGTAAGTTCACCAGAGTTCACGCCTTGACGATCAAGGGCCCGGTCCAAGATGTAGCCTCCCAGGGGCCCAGTTGCTCCCCCAGTCAGGCACTCACACGACCAAGGTTGAGAAGCACCCCCAACTCAACAGAGCCCTGCCAGCCAACATCAGAGTTCTTCAAGGGATGAACCAAGTTTCTCCTTATCGTGGGTCACAGCCTCTACATAATCCTCAGGTTAGAGCTGCAAGGGTACCTCATTGTCCCCTCAGTGCCAATCTACCTGGTGAGGGCTACGTTATAGTCAGCTGCCCACTGCTTCAAGTCTGGGCTTCAAGACCTCTTCACACCCCAGCCGACAGGCACACCAAAGAAGCAAAGCTTCAGTTGGGAAGAGCAGGCATTCCCAGGCATGCCGCTGCATGCCCGCTTCGCTCACCAACAGGCTGGGTTTCAATTATGTATTTTTTTTTTGTGTCAGGCCACCGGGTCTCACCACCAGGACTCACTTGGGCATGCCAATGCAGGGCATCTGACTGTTTTACAGCAGTCGCAGCTCCTGCCTCCAGTGTAGGGCAGACACAGCAATACACAGGACCACTGGTCTCATTCAAGAGTCTCACCCACTTTTCAAATATTTCCTTTAAAGCATGGTGGTATAATGTATGTCACAATCACAGGTTGGATACTGCTTTTGTCTTCCCTATCCATATGGCAACGAAACGTATGGATTTTTTGGCTTCCAGTTACATTATATTTGGATGTATGTGCAAAATGTTCGTTTCATTTACAGCCTGTTCAACAAGAAGTTTCCAAACCTCCTTAAATACCTTTGATGTTCCTTATATTTTCATTATCTTATTATACTTCCCATTATTGCATTGTTTCTGTATTCATAACCCTTCTTTTTTCTCTGTTTTGCTTTGAATCCACTTTTAGTCCTACTTTTAGTTCTTTATTATTGCTCCTAGCATATTGTCTTTACTTGATTGTTTTATGCGCTCTTGAATTGTTTTTACTTTGTATTGACACCTTGCTTTTATTCAATAAAATCTCATTTAACTTAAAAAGAGTATCACCCAGGTTCAAATTTCCCCATGTTGCATCGGGAGAAGCATCAAACTGGACGCCGCACCTTACCACGGGTCAGATTCAGGCGTTGGAAGCCACCCCCAAGCCGCTTCCAGCAGCGGCCCCCATCACAAGGCCTCTTCCTTTGGGAGCTGATCTCGTCTCTGCTGGGCTTCCTTCACCTGTGGCAGGTTTCAATTACTCAAGCTGCACCCAGAGCGTGAGCGCATATTCTGCCCCGAGTCAGCCATTTTCTCAGCCCCGGTGCCAGCGTGTACCGTGTTGCCAGGGTCTCACATGGAGGAGGTCCACTAAAGAGCTACTGCCCCGCTGCCATCTGTGCCACACCCCCATAATATAATTTTTAAACTGAATATTATCTGTGTTGTTATATTTGTATGTGTTATAGATTTATGTGATTGTGTTGTTATATAGGTTAGTGTTCAATGTTGGACAGCCTGTAAAACAATGCACAACAGAATCCTAATAATTGTAATATATAGTCATTGCATTAAAAGTTGCGGAATGGGAGTTTTTGGCAGTTAAAGAGAGTGTTGTTAGGATGAGTCACTAAGTTGTAGATAAGTAGTTCATGGAGGTGTTGCAAATCAGTCTTGGTCCTGCTTCAGTAGGAAAAGTCGAGTCTGAACGGCCATGTCAGGGCCCCTACAGATGGGGTCACAAGCAACCTCGGATGGGTTTCAACCTACGTAGGTAAATGTAAATCCAGTATTTGTTTAGCACGAACAGTTACCCGAAGGCATCCTGGCGCTGGGGGACGTCTGGAAGATTAAGCAAGCTATTGCCCAAAGTCACATGGTGCTGTGCTGACCTGCCACTGGTGCCGGGGAGGGAAACATCACTTACAACGCATTTATTACAACGCACTACCATTACAACGCAACCATTACAACGCAAACCATTACAACGCATTGCGCTGGGGGGCGCTCTAGGATAGGGAATATATTTAATTTACTATCCAACACCTTCCCTACTATCCACGGGGACTGGAGTTGGAATAGTAAATTAAATAAATCACTATCCAGCGCTTAAAAGCACTATGCGTTGTAGTGGTATGCGATGTAAAAACCGCGTTGTAACAGCAGGCGTTGTAATAGCCTGCGTTGTAACGACACCAATCCGCCGGGGATCGACCCGTGAGCTCCAGATTCCAGCATCAGTCACCCTGGCCGCAGCGCCACACCTCTTCCCTTCTGATCAGTGAGGTATAACTGGAGTCCTATAGCGCAGTGGGCACAGCACTTACGTCTAGGTATTTCCATTGCACTGCTCAAAAACAACAATCCTGTGGAATTAATTCTTTAATTAACCTCAGACACTAGCTTTTGCAAAGGGCTGCATTCCAGACAATCGTTTTTCATCCAATGTGCTGTTTTATACAGATACTCGCCTTATGCAAATCAGTCTTGGTCCTTCATTAATAGGAAAAGTCCAGCCCGAACTGCCAGGCAAGGTCCCCTCCAGGTGAGACCACAAGCAACTCCAGACTGGTTTCAACCTAGTTCTTTATTTTTATTTCAGTACAATACCCTAAAATCTTATCTGAGGTGGCATGGTGGGCAAAAAAATGATGGACTGGGATGTGGACCTGACTATTTACCAGTCGCTGAGATAACTTCAAGCATTCCATCCATGTTTTTTTTGTTTAATTCAGTACGACACCCTAAGGGTGAAGGGAATTCCCAGTTGTGGTTCAGTGCTCACTGTACCACTGGAACCAAGCTGTATGCGATTGCAGAGACTCAACTAGACTGCCACTGGTCTTTGCCTACTTGTGCTCTGATTCCGAGAGGTCTTGGCTTGGCAGTCTGGGCGCAAATGTTCCTATCACAGCAGGGTCAAGGCTTATTTGCATATGGTTGGGTCTAATCGGAGGTGACAAAACTAAAAGAATGAGTGGGCACATTTCTCAAGTATAGTTGATTGTCTTCATTTCTCTTCTCTTTATAAAAAAACCTGGCCAACACGTTTCACAAATTCTTCACTTCCTCAAGACCTCAAGATTACATCAAGATCACTTCTATTTCTAACACAATCGGTCCCTTTACCTTTGAATCACTTGAAATAGGCTTTATAAATTTGGATCACAGTCCACCAGGAAAATGTTCCTTTACTGGCTTAGTGGCTACCACAATGTTGGCGCCTGAATCCATTCTCAATGACTTGGATGTAAGTAGAGCAGTCTTCTCTTGCTCTGCCTTCTTTTGAGAAACTGATAACTTTGGAGGTGCTCGGTGAGAATTGAAGACCTCTGATTCGATGTTAAGTAGTCATCTCTACCGCAGACCAAGAAGAGGTGGACCTAAAACAGGGGATGCCTAAATGTATGCAGAGGAATCCTGAGAAGATGCCAGGGGTGCTCCCAGACATTTGCAGAGCTACTATGTGCTCTACTACAAGTATATTACATAGTTTAATGTTGTTGGCTTGTTAAACGAGCTAAGTCCTTTCCGCTTGAGGTTTGAGGAACTGAAAATTCTTCATTCTCAGGGGTCTTACTAATATCAATAAAGAACTTGGCACAGAAGCTGAAATATGAAAAGACATCTTTATTAAATTTAATAAATGAGGCCACGTCACAAAGAAGCCGTAGCAAATGAATGAGGTAGTCTGAGGAATACAGAGTACAGAGGCCTTTTATATGTTTTAGGGTTACATGACTCAGCATAAAAGAAAGGGGCAGTACTAGCTTTTGCAAGCATGCAAAAAACACAACATTCCTTCTTACACAAGCTGGACAAACCCATAATAAAAGACCACAACCCTTATCGTAAACAGGTCATAAAAAGAAGGAACAGGATCAGATGAGAAGTAGGATAAGGGGTGTGTATGTGCATACCAAACTTTACAATCTCCTGCGCTCTGATCCTTAATCTTGATCAGCTATTGAGCAAGGAACTGGTCTAACAAGGTCAGCTTCAGGCAACAGGGTCAGTTCACTCAGGTCATTCAAAAGTCAGCTAAAGTCATCGGCCTATGTGAGGGCAACCACAGGATGGCTGCTGTGCACAAAATGGAACCCAAGGGTTCAGAACGAAATCTTCAAATACACAGTGAATCCATCGGTGTAACATGATGAAAACACTCATACTTGCTGAGCTCACTGTTTACGGTTCGCTATTACCAAAATCGTAACAGAACCACGACCTTTATGGCCCAGGTTCAGAATTCACAGAACCTCAGGTTCTTCATGCTGTGACTGATGTGTCATTAAAACATCTGTTTTCAGCATTCTTCGGTCGGGTGGTGCTTTGTTTGATAGAGCCAGTATTTACTGCAGGGCATATCCTCACTTACTAAGGATCTGGTTAAAAAAGAGAATGATTAGTAATGCTCATGTCACTTACAGGTAATCTTCATTACTCTGATTTTCATTTACTTGTCAACCTCTTCAGGAAAACCATCAATAGATTTCCTGGAAAAGAAAGCTGTGTAGTCACCGATTAAGTTCATGTTGATAAGATCGTCCTACGTAGAAGAGGTGTTACTTTTTTGGGTAAACTCTGGGCATTTCAAGTAGTCCTTTGGGGTGAAATTGTAGATCACCTCACTAATTAAAGAAGCAATGTCAAAGTAATGATTACTGATAAGTAATGTGAAAATTACAAACACCTGTATATACTCAGTTCAAGGGAAGAGCTGCTACTGCTTGTAGAGACATGAGAAAATATAATTTCCTCAAATTATAGTCTATCAAATCCCTAGTTTGGAAATTGGCCAGTGCCACTATGTTTGTAGGACTACTGAAAGTAGTACTCGAGTAAAATAAATACTTGGGGCCATATTAGCAGGAAGCTGCGAAAAATATCGCAGAGTGAGATTAGCGTGAACATTTTCATCGCCAGCTATCGCTGGAATATATCGCCACCCTAACGCTGTATTAGCAACAATTAGCACTATGGTGATATATATTCCAGCGATAGCGGGAGGGCAGGGCCAACATCGCGACAAAACCAGCGATGTTGCATGGGGAAGGGGGAAAACCTTGCTGATACGACCCTGTGGTCGTATCAGCATAATCCACCCGGCATGTTAGGTATGGTGTAGTCAGGAAAATAGCAGGTGTAAAAAAAACGGCGATGACCTCGGTTAGCGTGACTTTTCACGTCGCTAACTGGGGCTAGGGCTTCCTTGCTAATAGGCGATAGGCCTGTTAGCGCTGTTTACTAGGTCTGTTGGTCGGGAATGCCTACTTTGCATGTCATTAGCGATAAATATCGCTGACATACAAAGCGACACCCAAACCGCCCGCTATCGCCAGAAAGCTATCGCTAACGCCTGTTAGCGACAGCTTGCTAATAGGGCGATAAAAAATTGCTGCTTTTGCAGCAAAAAGTGCCTCTTATGTGGCGATAAGGCCCTTGGTAATATGCCCATAGTTCCTGCAACAGTCAGAGGAGTTCTGAACACTGCTCTCATGTTACCTTTCAAAAAGTATTTTCACCAGCAATACTATAATTTTCATAGGCACTACAATATCTGCCTTTAAATCACTGTCTATCTCTTAAATCAGCTACTGTCACCAGTACTGCTGAACACTGGGCTTTCTGAACAACAAGAATCCCCAGTTTTGATTTCATATCACGGGGGCATCTTAAGGATTTGGGGGGCCCGGGCGATCATATTTTTGGGGCCCCTGTTTGAGGCAGCTTTGAATTTATAATCCAATTTCAGCTCTTTGGTCAGACATGTCACTGGCAGTGCACAGACATACTCGTCCAAATTCTGAAGTTATTACATATAATACTCAGGAATAGTGACATGTATTTTCAATATTTTAATACAATAGCAGCCCACTAATATAATTGCAAATAATCTCTGACATTCTCCCATTTCTCATATGCGGTCCTGCTTTGATCTAAAAGAAACTTTGTTATGGATGTTGCATACAACAAACACATTTCTCTGCAAAATGTCTGTAATGGACTCACACATCACCCACATCAATAATACATTAAAAGGAAACAGTACTTAAAATAATCTGTTTAAGAATTACCCAAAGTCATCAGGGCAAGAGTCTGCGGGAATTTAGCTGGCCCTACTAGGGGGCCCCCTGACAGTCTGGGGCCCTGGGCCACAGCCCACTTTGCCCATGCCTTAAAACGTCTCTGTCACATCATGCCTTTTTAGGTCAACTCTACCAGACAGCACAAGCTGTCTGTTTGCAATAGACCTATTGTCAGCTTACCTAGAACTTATACTGGGTTTAAAGTCCATCCAATACTTACCAATGGTTGACTTTATCTTCTCTTTCATTTGCACGCTTCATATTTGATGTCTTGCCCTGTCCATCGTTGTGTTTGACCCACCCAGGAGCATAGGCTCTTTACCTTTACCTGCTCACTTTTAACCCGTTCCCAGCGTCGAACATTCAGCGCCCAGTGCTGAACGTTCGGAGAACGAATGCTGGCCCGTCGGCCAACGGTCGTGCGCAGCACTGGGGAGGTAGCGCTTGTGACGACCGTTGGCCGACGGCAGCAATTAAAGGGTCAAGGAACTACGGGGAATATATACAAGCCCATTGCGCCGCTGGTGCGATACTGTTATTGATGCACCAACAGCACAATGGGCTTCCCCATATTTACAAGGCCATATAAAGCCACCCTGCGTGGCTTTTCATGGCCATGTAAAGATGGGCCCCTTTCAAGCATAACTCTGGGTGAAAGGGGCGTTCCTCGGGTGTTGCTGTGGGTGTTCTCACGCAACATCCATGGAACTTGAGGCCTTCCCCGATTTACAACATTTTGTAAACCTGGGAATGCAGCATGGATAGAAAGAGGAAACCTTTAATGAATGTTTGTGTTAAGGAAGGCGTTCCTTCCTGCACAAAAACAATCATCCCTTCAGGGCAGTCACCCTTGCAAAAAGGCGCATGGGTGCCTGCGCTGACGCACAGCTGCTGTTTGTGCACCGGCACAGTGGAGAAGGACAGGAATGCGCCGGCGCATTCCTACCCATTTATTTTAATGCCCGGTTGCGCAGCAAGAAGGCTTGTAACTGAGGCCCCACTTTTTTAATTTTGCTTAAGCATTCCATAAGAGTGCCTGTGTTTTCCATCTTTCACCCCACACTACCCAGGCCAACTCCTCTTATTACCCCCTACACCCTGCTGTTCTATTTGTTTGAAGTTGCTTTTTAAATAAAAGCGCTTTCGCGATACTTCATTTTTTAAATGTAGTCATCTATCTCAGATCAGCAAAGAAAAATTGCAAAATTACGCCTTGTGCAAAATTATGCCTAGAGCGGGACTGGCCGTAACGGGCACCTGGTGTTTCCCTGGAGGGCCGCCAGGGTGGTGGCCGGATTTAGGCCCCTGGGAAGATGTTTTTATTACCGGGGGACTGCAGTATTGGCCCCCTGTAACAAAATCGTCTGAAACCGGCCCTGCAAACAGCTCCGCTGCACACCCCCCTAACCCCTAGGGGGCCGGCCGAGCAATTTGCCGGGGCCAGTTTCGGTTCCCAGTACAGCCGTGGACGCGCATGCATCATGACGGAGGTGCGCCTACAAAATGACATGGCTGCACCATCATACCTTTTGTTTCTTTTCCCTTTTGTTCATGTTGCGCAACATCTACATTTTTACATGAACAAAAGGTTTTGGCAGAGCCAATAGGTCGCAATGGCTTTGCCAATGCTTGTTCTTCTACCACCATTGACTTCCAGTCTCTTAACCGCACTCTTGCAGGTTAATATTCATCCCTTTAATGTCATAGTACTCTCAATCTATTTGCCTCCCTTTTCCTTACCACAGATACATCTTGTTTTCTACACTCTTTTGCTTTCTCTGTATCAATTCTCCTTTCTCCTTTTCTCTCCGACAACCTTATTTGTGCACCTTCTCCTTTTCTTCTCTGTCTTTTGTTTATTATCTCCTTTCACTCGCCCTTATCTTCTTGACCATCTTTCTCTGACTGTTTCCTTTTCTTGCAAGATACCCTCTCATTTCTTGTCTTTTTAATTTGTCCCATATTCTCTTCTCTCTATTCCACTTCCCATTTCTATCTCTTCTCCACATATCATCTTCTTACTCTTTTCCTCTGCCCTTTCCATTTCTACTCACTTCTCTATATACATTTGAATCTCACATGTTCTTCGCTGGCCATGACAAGGACTGTGCCCTCAACCCAACTCTTTCCCCCAGTGAAGAGTAAACATGGGCCATGCTCCAGGGAGGCATTGGTAAAATAAATGTTCAGCAGTGGAGAGGGTGGCCTGTCAGAAACAAGCATAGGTAAATCCAATTGTCTAGTCTTTTGAGTTTGTTAATGCTTGTTTTGTTTTGTCATGGTTTTTGAAAAAAATATTGGGGGGGGGAAGCTGCTGGGTAAACGCCAATCTAAAAACCAAAACATAGGTTAAAAGCAAAAAATATATTTTTGGTCTCCAAAGCACATTGCTTAAGGAGACCCTTGCCCCGGAGGGAACTACTTTGGGTGTGGATGTGCTCCTTGAGAAAGGGCAGAATGACATTGCTCACAGTGAAGTGGGCTGACCCACTGGCCCATGCTGTATGCTGTAGTGTGCTGACACAAAAATGTGAATGACACAATAATAGACCAATAAACGGAGAGGGCTCGCTGAAAGCCCCTCTAAGCATGTTATACATATAATTCTGCTAAAATCAAAACGTCTTGGCTAATACCAGACCTAAAAAGAAGAACTGTAGTTGTCACGGACCAGGCTGTGCACCAAACCTCACTGGGCCCTGGTGTCACTACACTCGCTGCACCATTGATAGTTACGCCCACCGCTCGGTCAAAGTGTGCGGTTGAAACATAAGTCCTGTTTCACAAAAACGAGTGTTGGTGCTCACCACCTGCCACCACAGTCGCATTTAATCTCCCTAATTTTATATGTTTTTATGTTTGTGTGAGCTGTAAATACGTCATTCTGTGAACAGCAGTCGAGGCAACAAAATAATAGTCCTACGTCAGTTTTTAGTTTTCAAAATCTGGTCACGGAACAATTCATGTGTCTGAAACAAAAAGCTGGTTGGATATATTAACCTGCCATTTAAAATGCTAGGTCCCCCTTCCCTGTTTCCAGTGCTTAATTTGTGGAAAAAAAACAAAAACATAGGAGCAGGAGTTTAAAGATTCTCAAAAAGGCCGCCTCTAGTGCTCCCAAATGCCGGTTCCCAAAGCTTGAACCTCATGTCTCTTTTTTTTTAAGCACCTGACACTTTTAATCTTTATATCACTGTTTCCCTATCTTTCGCTTTCTCTTTCTTTTTTGTCTACCTTTCTCTCTCTTGCTCTGGGACAATCTGATAATGGAAAATAATCTCCGGGCCACAAAAATGTGTGCGGCGCCGTCCACCTGTACAAATTAAGCGCTGTTATCAACGTAGCGCTGCAGCTACAACCACGATTTCTGCTGGCACTAAAGCTAACTGAATAATCCACCATTTTACTGCCATACTTTCAGGCAATGTTTTGAACACACCCGAGTTTTCCGTGGAAAGCAATGATGTTTTTTAAATATATATTCAAAGCCCACATTCGCCTCACTGTAACATAATACGATCGGAGGCCGTCTTTGCACAACTGTAAACCTTGTTTACAGTAAAATCTAATTGTGTTATAAATAGGCGTGATCGCTGTGAAGGCAGGTCCCTCATGTTTGCCCATCATGTGCTAATGTGTCTGATGCAAGACTCTGCTATGATGCAACGCGCTGATTGACTAATGAGGACGCCGCTGCGTCAGTATCACCGCCAGTCACGCTCGAGGTGGAGGTGAGCTCCTCCGGGCTGGATGTGCAGGCACTTAATGGATGCCAGCCGACATCCACAAAACTGCAGCATCTCGCCTTAACTGACTCTATGGGCTGCACTCAGGCGCGGCCGGTACTGGTAAGAGCCAGCCGCGGTCAATGCAGGTAAGAAGGGTGGGGTCGGGGGTTCGACAGACGACGACATGGGCAAATTAATTATTTATTTAATTTTCCCTTGTGGTCGTCTGTCAAATCCCCCTACCCTCACCCGGTCCCACCGCCCCACTGCTCTTACCTGAATGTGCCGCACCTGGTGAGAGGGTGGAGGTCAACAGAGGACGGGTTAGGGAAAATAAAATAAATAAATAAATAAAACCACTTACTTTGCGTTTGCCCCAGCGCCGACTCGTGACACTGACTTTTGTGACGCACTGGCGGTGTAAAAAATGCGCCAGTTGCGCCATACTTACAAAGTGGCGCATCTAGGCAGAGGCGTCACTTTGTAAACCCCTGTGCCAGGTATAATGAATGCAGGCTGGGCGTTCCCCTGCATAAAAGCCTCATAAAATGGCGCATCTATAAGATTTCAGTGCGCCACTTCTAGGACGACATTGCGTCAAAGCCTTACGCCTGCCTCATGCAGGCATAAGGGTGCACAGTGCATTAAGGATAGTCCTGGCATGCTGGACACACAACTTCTTCACCGATGGCTCCCTCTGTCATATGGGGTCACTGCAAAGAGGCCCATAGGCTCAGCACCCTCCACACAGTGGTCGATACTTGGCTCAGTCAATGAATGCCCTCTCCTGGCATACGCAGGGGCAGCAAAAACGTCTTGCACACAGGCTATGGCCCAAAAGGTGCACAGTCAAAACACTCAGACCTCGCACAGGTAGTGCTCCCCACTGGACATCACTCCCGCCAGCGCTGTCCTCTTCTTCACAGGGCACACTGGTCTTGGCAAGCAGGCAGAAGCTGGTCTTCAGGCTCCAGGGCAGGTGGTCTTGGATTCCCTGGGTGATGTCCCCTCACCCAGCTGGAAGACTAGCAGGTCTTGGCCCCCAGTCCCGGTCACTGGCAGAAGTCTTGCAGAGCATTCTCTTCTCATATAGCCTGTCTAGATGATTGACAGCTGACACATTTTTGGGGACTCGACCTCCCCGTCTGGGGCTTTGAAGTTTTATGTTGGGGTTCTGCCTCCTCTGAAGTGGGCTCTTCTTTTCTTCTTTCTTCATGCAGGAGGTCTGTCACAGCGGGCATGCCCCGGAAGCTGATTGTCCATGCCACAATTCATGGGAGTGCCTAGAGTTCACACCTGGCTGTCAGCCACAGTTATATGCGCATCAAAAGGTTAATCCCAGACCCCCAGCTCTAATTTTTATGATTCCCTTATGAGCCCCATCTTCCTAAGATGTGTCCGTCCAGGCCCCTACCTTGTAAAAGTATCACTGCATCATAGAGCAGTCTTTTCCTTTTCTCACCAGTGTGTCCCCCACCCAGCTCACAGGAAAGCATCAATACCGTTCACGTATTGTACTTCAAACAAGCCCACATACATCCAGCACATTCTTCCCCACTGCATTAACTACACAGCTCTATACATCACCACATCTCTCATGTAATGTATTCCTCTCAGGCAAACATAGGGAAACATCCATTACAACGCAGTCATTACAACGACCTACCTTTACAACCCAACTGTTACAATGCAACTGCCTTTACATTACATGCCATTACAATGCATGCCATTACAACACATGTCACACCAACGCATGCCAATACAACACATACCATTACAACACATGCCATTACAAAGCATTATAAGGTGAGTAATGGAGATATTTTTAGTATTTGGGTGGGTATGGGTTTTGGGGTACATGGAAATAGTAATTTTTACCCCTATACTATCCAACAGTTTCCCTACTGTTGCACTCACTGGAGTGGGAATAGTAATGTTTACCCCTACAATATCCAACACTTAGTAATCTTTAACCCTACACTATCCAACACTTTCCCTACTGTTGCACTCACTGGAGTTGTTATAGTAATTTTTACCCCTACACTGTCCAACACCTACCCTACTGTTGCCCAAAAAGTATTATGTGTTGAAATGGTATGCATTGTAATGGTATACGTTTTAATGGAATGCATTGTAATGGTAGTATTTTTAAATGCGTTGTAATGGTATGCGTTGTAAAATTATGCAATGTAATGGTAGTTGAGATGTAAAGACTGTGTTGTAAAAGCATGCATTTTAATTACGTGCATTGTAAAATCATGCGATGTAATGGTAGTTGCGATGTAAAGACTGCATTGTAAAAGCATGCGTTGTAATTGCATTCGTTGTAACGTCATATATTCAAACATACACCTAGCACATGTACAAGCCACACATTCATTGCACAGTACTGCTCCATTCTTGTATTGTACCCTTCCTAGGCTCACATACAACCAATGCAGGGTCCGTACTTCTGCGATGCACAGCACTCTACATCTTGACTGATGTAGGCAAAGGGTAAGTTAAGCACACAGCACCTCAACATTTAAAAAGGAGAGTGAGTCTGTAGGCCTTCCTTCAGTGAAACAGGGTAAAAAGGTCTTGCTTAATAATACTGATCACTACACAGTATGCTGCCACAACCGTAATTGTGCTGCTTAACTGCTGGTGAAGGCTGTAGCCTACCACCACTATGAAGGTAGCACTTTGGGCACTCCTCTCGGTCCAACAAGACTGCAATCTGTGGGACACGCCTATGTCATGGTGCACATGTATGATCCTTGTTCAGCAATGACAAAAAGGTCAGCATTAGGGATCCAGACAACAGTACAGTTGGGCACTCAGGGCTGGCGTACATGTCTTTACCAAGCAGAGGAGTTTTCCGTTCCAACAGCTCCACACTCTGTGGTTACATAAGGGCACCTTATAGCCATAATCTACTGTTTTTTATGTCTCCATTCGGTGATGGGTTAATATGCTCCCCAAGACAGATCTTTTTTTAGGTTTCGCCTGGGGCACGGAGCGTAAGCTCCGCCCCCAGAGAAATCTATAGTCTTCAGTTAGGGACTCTTGAATACGCCCCCCTGTCCCATTGGCTAGCTCCATAAATGGAGGCTAGCCATTGGAACAGAGATCTGTCCGTCATTCACGGACCAGATTCGGGGGCTTTCCCGACATTTTTTCCCTCTCCACCCACTTCTGTTCGTCATCACGGTGGTGGGTGGGTGTTATTTTTTTTTTTGGAGTCCGCCTGTTTTCTTCTTTTGCTAAGTGTTTGTTGTTGGAGTTGGCTGCAAGATTCGAGTTCCCACGAGGCGATCAGGTAAGGAGCATTTTGTTTAGAAATATGCGTGCGCCGTGATCCTTCCCCCCTCCCGCTGTCCGTGCGCCGTTCCCGCCCCCCCTCGCTGTCCTGTGCACGTTCCCGCCCCCCTCCCGCTGTCGTTCCTTTCCCGCCTCCCTCCCGCCGTCCGTGTCCTCTCCCGCCCCCCTCCCGCCGTTCGTGTCCTCTCCCGCCCCCCTCCCACCGTCCGTGTCCTCTCCCGCCCCGTGTCCTCCCCCGCCCCCCTCCCCCCTCCCGCCATCCGTGTCCTCTCCCGCCCCCCTCCCGCCGTCCGTGTCCTCTCCCGCCCCCCCGTGTCCTCGTAGGTGCTTGTTACTAATCCTCCCAAAATGGCCTTTGACATCTGCGAGGCCTGGTTTCACATTTGATTTTTCTTCGTTCTCCGATAGCTGTGTACAGGAACAAGTCCCATTCCAAGATGGCCGCTGCGTTACGTTCATAGAGAGATCCTCATTGGTCCATTTGTGTTTGCCACCGCTATTGTCCTCCTTTTATTTCAAAGGTCCGTTTTCTTCATTCCTGTTTGGAGCGTTCCCATGGAGACGGACGGTACCATTCTACCAATAACCTGAGACGGGGTACGGGGGCGTAAAAAAGTCCGCTCGGAGCAGGTGGCTACGGCCGGTGGACACTGATGCATTAGGGAAGGGGAGTACCCGGTAGAGGGAGCGCAGGGGGCTCTTGGGAGCTCCGTGTATCTACACACCCCCGGGGATGGAATAGGCTAGCCGCTCTGTCCATCAGTAGAAGGAGCCTGAGACTCCTGAGAGGCTCGAACTGCAGAGGCGCCAGGGGGGCCGGGGCACCGCACAGGCACCGGAGAGAGAGGAGCCGGCCCTCCTCACTGAGACCCAGTCCCCGATCACCCTAAGCGGGCCGTCTAACCCACCCAACTCACTCACGCCAGGCCCTCAACGGGCTGGGCCAACTGGCCACCAACTGTCACCTCCCTGAGGGCCCCACAACTTACCCAACTTTATACCCATGTCCGTCTTTATACCCATTCGAACGTGACATGATCCCTGACCTACGCCTGACCCACCTCAGCCTGGCGCACTGACCCAACAGCCCTACATCACTCCCATATCACTGTCGATACCACAAGCAGCTGATATTCTCCCAGTCTGAAAGTTAGGCCCTCACTTTTTCCTGTTCACTTTGACACACAACCTCCTGTCTGACGCTCCCATCCTCCTCCCCACCGTCCTCCAGCAGAGGACCATCGACCACACCCACACACCAGCAGAGACAGAAGACCCCACATCCACACCAGCAGAGAAAGAGGACCCCACATCCACACCAGCAGAGAAAGAGGACCCCACCCTCACACCCGTAGAGACACAGAAGATCCCACCCTCACACCCGTAGAGACCCAGAAGACCCCACCCTCACACCAGCAGAGACCCAGAAGACCCCACCCTCACACCAGCAGAGACAGGGGACCCCACATCCACACCAGCAGAGACAGGGGACCCCCACATCCACACCAGCAGAACCCCAGAGGACTCCACCTCCACAGCAACAGAGGCTCTCACCTCACAACCACGGAGATCCAGAGGACCCGGTCTCCTCCCAGTAGAGATGGACTGGAGAGTAGGGACAGTGCGGGAGTCCATGGTGACCAACATGCTCCTGCAGAAGGTAAGCGAGACTCGCGCTGTTCTCTCCAACTCTAATGTACAGAGGTCATTATTATGAAGTCCTGCACGTTCTTCCTATTCACTTTGCAATGACACTTGTGAAAGAAAGTTGGTTAGCGTACCAAACACGTTCGTTTACATGCAATAATGCCATTGCTCGTAGCAATGGTTATCAGTAGACAATACTCAAAACATCAGGTTTAGAAGCAGAAAAACAACCAAACATGTCACACCCGGTAACAACAAAGTAACTAAACAGCTATGTTATATTCATTTCTTGCAGATCCAAAGTTTTTGTCATACCAAAAATGCATCTTTCACTGTCTAGGATGATATAGTTTTCATAGCGCATCAAGCGCTCACCATTGCACACAGCTCTGTCAGTGCACCTCAGCCTTGACCAGTGCTCACCACTGCACACAGTTCCGTCAATGCACCTCAGCCCTGATTCGTGCTCACCACTGCACACAGCTGCGTCAGTGCACATCTACCCTGACCACCAGCATCAAGCGCTCACCATTGCACACAGCTCTGTCAGTGCACCTCAGCCTTGACCAGTGCTCACCACTGCACACAGCTCCGTCAATGCACCTTAGCCCTGACCAGTGTTCACCACTGCACACAGCTGTCAGTGCACCTCAGACCTGACCACCAGCATCAAGCGCTCACCACTGCACACAGGTCAGTCAGTGCACCTCAGCCTTGACCAGTGGTCACCACTGCACACAGCTCCGTCAATGCACCTTAGCCCTGACCAGTGCTCACCACTGCACACAGCTGTCAGTGCACCTCAGACCTGACCACCAGCATCAAGCGCTCACCACTGCACACAGCTCAGTCAGTGCACCTCAGCCTTGACCAGTGCTCACCACTGCACACAGCTCCGTCAATGCACCTTAGCCCTGACCAGTGCTCACCATTGCACACAGCTGTCAGTGCACCTCAGACCTGACCACCAGCATCAAGCGCTCACCATTGCACACAGCTCAGTCAGTGCACCTCAGCCCTGACCAGTGCTCACCACTGCACACAGCTCAGTCAATGCACCTCAGCCCTGACCAGTGCTCACCACTGCACACAGTTCCGTCAATGCACCTCAGCCCTGACCAGTGCTCACCACCCCACTAGATTCATGCATCCTGTTGTATCTCGTCCTGCACCCCGCACTTTTCTTGCACAGGCAGCGAAATGAAATGCAATAGGTCTCACATTTGTGAGAGATTAAGCTAATGGCAATGTAAATGACAATGCCATTTATTTATCTGTTTTCAAAACCAACACATAAATACAAATTTTGTCATTTACAATGCCAATAGCTCAAACTTTTCCAAAGGCGAAATCATTGCATTGTAAATGCTTGTTTTAAATTGAAGTGTCAACTCCAACTTGAATGTCACATTCTGCTTGACAGATCTGGTGGGGTTTTTCACATGACACTTGGGGTGCAATTCAAAGAGGCCCCCTCTGTCACAAGTAAATCTTACCTAACACTTGGGCAGTGCCCTTCCTTTGTACACCCAGCCAGACAAACCCCAATCACAGTGGGTATCACCACCTACTTACCTGGCAGCTGAAGGCGTCTGCGCTTCATAATGGGTGCGGTCTTCTCTGTTGCATTGGCCTGCAGCACAGCATCTTCCTCTGTGGCTGTGTAATTGTCACTTAGCATTATGCAGCCAACCTAGTTGCTGGCAGTGGCATTTCAGCAGCATTACACATCAGGAAATGAAATGCCTGCAGTGACTCAGCAATGCTGCAAGCAATATTGAAATCTGTAAGTAGAAAATGATGAATCCATGCCAGGTTTTCATTATTTAATCCTGTCAAATATAAGCTCCCAAAGTAAGATGGTGGGGTATTGATTCATTTTTCTCAACAGGTTCAATTCCTCCTTTGGGGCTACAAAGGAGACCAGACCAGTTTCAACTTGCATAGCAATTAACGCTTGATAGCCTTTTGCTCGCTTACTGGATCAGTTGGTTATCCTTGTTTGCAGTTTCCTTTCCTTCATCTGCTCGCTCTGTTGATTGGTCTGGTGTAAGCATGGGCGAATTTTCTGAATTCGCAATCCGGGAATTTGCGGATTTGCGAATTTGCAATCCGCAAAATTCGTGCGAATTTGCAGATTTTTTTATTTTTGCGAGTTCGCGGGTGTTCTTGGGGCACTTTGCGTGTTCGCGGGTGTTCGCGAGGTGCTTTGCGCTTTCGCGGGTTTTTTTTTTTGCTGGTTAATCACTGCCACCCTCTCGTTTTTTGTGCCCATCTGCCCTCTGTACCACTCGTTTCTGTGCCCTTCTGCCCTCTGCCCCACTCATTTTTTGTCCCCTTCTGCCCTCTGTCCCACTTTTGTGCCCTTCTGCCCTCAGCCCCACTTAGAATGGCGCCGGCAAGCTGCCAGCGCCATTCTAAAATAGCTGCAAATAGCTTCAACAGGAAGCACTAATAGATAAAGTAAAGCAGGTGCTGGAGTTGAAGGTCAAATTAAGTTACACAATCATTAATCACCCCAAGTTTGGGGTGATTAATGATTGTGTAACTGAATTTGAGCAGCACCTGCTTTACTTTATCTATTAGAGCTTCCTGTTGAAGCTGACTTTTGTAACTATTTTAGAATGGCTCTGGCAGCTTGCCGGCGCCATTCTAAAAGAGTTACAAAAGTCAGCTTGAACTTTTGACCCAATCCGTTCCGCTCGCGGATTTTGCGGGAAATTCGCGAATCTCGCGGATTGCGAATTTACCGAAAATCCGCAAAATCCGCGAGCGGAACGGATTTTACGCCCACCTTTAGTCTGGTTTGAGGGAAGATTCACTTCTACTTTTCGTCACACCTCAGGACTTCCTGTTCTTCTTTCCAATCTGGAGCCAGGGTTCGCATCAGGAATTGGTTGGCCTTTTCTTCACTCCAAGAAGTGACTCCAGCTGTTGCACAAGAGACTTGCCCTTGGCATGTTGCGAGGCCAAAAGGAGGTAATGGAAATGGATTTTTAATAATAGTGATCATCAAATCTTCAAAGATTTGATGATCACTATTATTAAAGAGAGTGTTCATATAAATTAAGTGTGGTAAAGGTTAGTCAGTATTGGCAATTTTTGGTGGTATAGGCTTTTAGAAATTTGGCATTGTCTTACCTTAGGCTTTTAGTGCCTGCAGCCTGTCTCTGGGTCACATGACTGGGTGAGGGTGACAACTGTGCTTGTGTATCCCTCCTAGACAACCACACATAATAGGGAGCTTATGTGTGCCTAGATGGGACATCACTGACAGGAGGAAAGGGAAGAGCTGGGCACACGTCCCACTTACACTTAAATAGTCTGTGTCCTGCCTTCACACAAAGGGCTTAATGACCCTGCATTGTCACTTTAGTCAGCATGGATCCAGGGCAGGTGAGGCAGGCAATTCCATGCACTTCAAAGCTACTGTTTAGAAGCTTCTCCCACCTTCTAGACCAGTGCACTAGGGTGTAAAAGAAGGACCCCAGACACCAACTCTTCAGTACACTTCTGGACCTGTGGATACTCTGTGAGGAAGAAGGACTGCTGTGCTGTTACAAGGACTGCCACTCCGCTGGACTGCTGCTCTGATAGGACTGCTGCCCTGCTGTTCTACCCTACTACCTTCTGCCCTCTACCTGAGTGAAAAGGATTGGACCTGCATCTCATGAACCCAGGACCAAGACTGTCTCCAAGGGCTAGCTGGCAGGCTTCCTGATCTGAATCCTCAGGGACATAACAGGCTTCCAACAACCTTGCATCGGTACCTGGACTCTGCCATCTGTGAGTCTACCCTGCCAAGTGGTGCCACCCCAGTCTTGGACCCATGGAAGTGGGCCTAAGGTGCTTGCCAGCCTCTGTGGAACCAGTGGAACTGACACATCATTGCAGCTGCATGGACCGAACTGCTGCAAAGACCCACATCTGCCAATCAGGTACCCAGGGCCTGTGTTTCTTCCCTAAAAACTGTAGTAAAGCCTAAACCCAAGTGGCATCTCTGGCCACATGTCAGACCCTGGTAAATGGTACCCTAGGTACCAAAGGCATTGAGGCCATAGAAGACCCCTAAGGGCTGCAGCACTTATTGTGCCACCCTTAGGGGCCCTGTACCCTGACACACACACCCTGCCTTTGCAGGCTGAGTGTCCTGGTGCAGAACTAAACTAAGAGTCGAAATGGCAAACATCCCTGTGGGCCATGCCCACAAACCCACTGCCCTAGCATACATCAGCCACCCCTCTAGCTGGGTGCTCTATGCCTAAGGTGTGGGCACAGGTGTATGAACCCTGTGTCCCTACAGTACCCATGTCCATTCCTGGGCACTGTAAGTGCAGTGATACCATTAAGAGTATATGGTGCTGGGAGGTTGTCATTATGAACTCCACAGTACCATAATGGCTACACTGAAGACTGACAAGTTTGATATCAAACTTCTCAGCACATTAAACCCACACTGATGCCAGTGTGGTATTTAATGTAAAATGCACTACAGAGGTCATCTTAGAGATGCCCCCTGAAACCTAACCTACAATCCACGTCTTGTCTGAGAGGCTGCCTAGGCTGCCACAAAGCAGACATGTTGCTGGACCCTTGGGTGGAGAGTCCCCGCTTTCCTGGGCCTGCAACAATGCACATCCTGGGACGAGGTGCCAAGCCTCCTCCCCCAGGATGGGCAGGGGAAGCTTCAAAGGCATTCCGCCTTCGTGAGCTTCTCCAGACCACTTGCTGTACTCAGCAACTGGCCCCCACCAGTTCTGACCCCACTCAGCGGGAAGACTGGCAGGAAAACCTACGTCAGGAAAGGTGGTGTGCCAGCCTGTGCCAACTCCACTCCTCAGGTGGAAGAGGCGAGGTGAAGCACGAATCCGGGCTACCGCCATCTTGAGGATGGGGAGACCTACCCAATCACAGCTAGTCTTCTGCCCCCCTCCCACAGGAGAGGCGCAGGTTAGGGGGTGTTCCCACCCGAGGACAGGGACCTATTGGTCCCAGCCCTCACCCTACCTGTAACACCCCTAAAGTTAGTATTTAGGGGCACCCTGAACCTTCCTTCCTCAGATCCAGATTCCGAAACAACACAGAAGAACAAGGAACAAAAAGACCTGCCGTGCAGCTGCTAAAAAGAGGAAGACACCAACTGATTTGGCCCCAGCCCTACCGGCCTGTCGACCCTCGAACCTGCTCCTGCTAAACCCCGGTGACTCCATTGGTCAGCAACCTCAGAAACCCTGGAGGACCTTACTGCCTTGTGACTCTGACTACCTGGGTCTCCCACGAGCAGTGGTACTGCTTGCAACAAGTAACAAGCCGTGGCATCAGACTGGAACCACGAACCCTGCACACTCTGCACCCGCCAAGCCTGGCCTGTGCCGGAGTGAATCAAGACCACGCGGACGTCCCCCCTGCAACTGGGACCCAAAGTCCAGTGTCCAAAGACCCCCCTTGACTAACCAGACAACGCCTGCAGCCTCAGAACCCGGGACCCCCCCTACCGCGAGCAGCTGAGGGTAAGATTTCCCGACGCCAAAAGACACCCCTGCACTCGGCGCCCAACGGCTTCTGTGCCCAACTCCTGGGTGTCCAACTGTCCACCTGTCCTACAGCTTCCCAACTTACCTCTCGAAGTGGTGGTCGCACCTGAAGAATCTCCGTCCCCGAGCCTGCAGCTTTTGTTCCCTTTCCAAGATCTCCATTGAATAACATTGAGCGCCCAAAGGCTCAAAAGCACCCTGCACCTAGCCGCCCGAGTGCTCTTGGGAGTGCAACCTCTATCCTATCTCACTTCCCCACTTGCCCTGAGGAAGTGACAGGAGCCCAGCTCCCACGGCCGCGTGGCCTGCTAGCCAGCAGTCACCAACCAAGGGCCCCCTGCCTTCCATAGGATAACATTGAGCCTAACTACCTCTGCACCCGGCTGCCCCTGTGCCGCTGAGGGTGCAACAACTGTACTTACCTGACCCTGGGGAGAGCCCTGAGTCCATGTCCAGAACCTTAACTCTACCAGTCGAGTGCTTACCCAAAAGCCGATAACTCACTTTTCTTCTATAGGGTAACATTGACTGGTTTCACTTGAAAGTGTGGAGTTTTGAAACTTTAAAATATTTCTCTAAAATCAGCCAAACAACGAATTCCGACATACTCACCTGCTATCAGGAGAGACCCCAGTGCTGGATCTTGGTGCCCAGCACTGACCCTGATAAGTAATTACAACCGTACTTACCGCTAACCCAATTTTCTTCCATAGGAAACCATTGACTGTTTTTCTGTGAAATTTCTTTTGTGTCGATTTTTGCAAAGTACAAATAGTCCTTAAAAATCGTCCAAAATACAAAAAAGTAATTACTTACCTGTTTAAGATAGATGTCCCAGTTCTGGACCTAGGAGCCCAGCACTGGATTACAAAAGTAATGCAAACATACTTTACCTGCAATCTGAATTTCCTTCCATAGGATAACATTGCCTGGTTTTTGTTGAAAAAGTTTCTAAGTGTCGATTTTGAAAACTTAGAAATATTCGTTAAAAATCGCCTGTATAACAAAAACACAATCCTTCAACTGTTTACAGGTGGTGTACCAGTGCTGATCTAGGGTCCATCCCTGAGTTAGAAAGAGTAACCATAACCCCACTTACCTGCTAAGCAATGTTCCCTCTAATATTTTTCCTCTGTGTGCGTCAGTGTGGGGTCTCTGTGCGCTGCAGCCATGGCTATGTGCGCCAGGAACTAGACCACGTGTGTGTGCAGCGCCAAATATCTCTACAAACGTTTGTTTAAAAAACAAGAAAGACAGTGCGTTTTCACACATACAGCGCTACGTTAAGGGTCTTAAGGCAGATTTGCAATTTGGATACACTCGCCATGACATGAATTGGTTACACAGGCAAGTACACTTCAGGTTTTCAAAAGCACAAGACTCCATCAGTGGTACCATATTAAGATTTTACTAAAGCTTCTTAACTGGAGCACTGTTTATTGGTTGGGGACATGTTGAGAGCCTATACAAGGCTACATATATACAATAAGTTTTTGAATTGAATCTTCTTGCTGTAGTCTGCAGCATTCATCTTCATTTGGCAATTTCAACTATTGCCAAATACTGCAGGAAACAGTGCTTAATTTGTAAAACAATAAGTGTCGGGGCTCAAAGCTTAGCTCAGAAGAGGTACGTTGTTTTCTGTCTGTGACCCTGAAATGGAATGAAAACATAATTTGTAAAGCTTGTGGTTACCCGGAGGCATCCCAGCGCTGCGAACATTGTCAGGCAGCAGCGACCTTATGCAGAGAAGGACCCTGGTTTTATTTAGGGAAAAGCCAGGTTTTAAGCATCCTACGGGATGTCATGTAATTGGGTTCCTTTCTTAATTGAAGCGGGAGAGAGTTCCAAAGCTTGGCGGCGTCTCCATTGCAGTACGGATGAGTTGGTCTTCACCTTCGAAGGGTCACCAGTAGGAAAGCGGCCTAGCTGTGGAGGTGCTTCAGGGCGGGAGTGGATTGTGCACCTCACAGGTATTCTGTGTGTGCCTTCAACGCTGGAGTGCATGTTAGCACTAGTCCGCTCTGACTGAGGTGCGAAGTCCTCGCCAGGAGGTGCAGTGACCGAGTTACATTTGGGTTCAGGATCTGTGCATCCGGCATTACGATCCCAGAAGAGCTGTCATATGATCATGAGAAAGAGATCTTAGTAGTGTGCTTTAAGGAGCCTTCTTGCAGTTTGGTTTGGTGCAGTGGCCGTACAGACACTTCTATGGGATTTCCTAGGGTCTTACATTGGGGCCATCCAACAGGTCTTGCGATGCGGTTCCACTGCTTTTTTATGCTTATTTAGTGCCCACTACGATGGGGGGATGATTAGTGGAGCATGGTTAATAGCCAGGGTATGTGGATTCGATAACCATCGCGTGGAGCGTCTGGAGATGGATTTTAGCGGGTGGACGGCGGCAAACTCAGCCTGGGGTAGAAGGTCGCAATCATTGTGTGAAATGAGCGCTGCTTCCTAGAAGTAGGATTAGCTCTGTTTACAAGCAGTCTGGTCTGGCTGCGGGAGCAGCGATTCTCACGTAGATCCCTGGTCTCAGTTCAAATAGTCACTCAAATGATGAGAGCGGGACAATCATTCCTAAAAGATAAAATGGAGGCTTTCTTTGAAAAATAGTGTATACCGGAGTGTACATGCATACATAGCGCTGCTTCTGTATTTACTTAGCTGTGGTTGCAGCACTGCTTGCCACGTTATAGAAAGCGGGGGTGGATTGTGGAGTCGACAATAGTCTTGTTTTCATTCAAGCTCAGTGGGTTAATACATTGTTTGCTGACAAGTGTGCACTCCTGCAGCCCAAAAGGTGAATCTAACCGTACTCACTCACGCTTTTATTTCTTTCATTCTTCTAATATGTAGAGAATGAACACTACTGATATGTTAGTTGTACCCCTCTATAAAAGGCAAGTGTTGTTTAAATAGAAATACTGTGTATATAAAAGAAACGGGGTTATGAATCTTGAGTGCCCACCTTTAGTGGATGTACTATGATTGTATCGCACTTTTACAAAGTGGAGGAAGGTATTAAGAAAATCTAATCTTGATGGAATAAAGATATGCACATACACTTCCAGTGCACAATCAGGATAGGATGAATCAGCTTGTTTTCCTTTTACAGTTTGTGGGATTTCCGGCCTTGTGTACTCACGCTTGTTAGTTCTTCAGGCCGGTCGTTCTGTTGTTACGTTGCCCCCCCTCCCACCCCCCACCCTCAGTTGGGATTGACAAAGTATTTCCGGCACAGTGTGTGGCTTGACAAAGTTTCGGAGCAAATATTTGTTAAGGCCACGATTTATGCAGGCGGCATCGGTAACTTTCAGGGAGGGCATCACTTAACAGTGCACAGCTGTGGGGCTGATTGTGGGCCTTTGAGTAAGTTTTCATGCTAATTGCAGCGCACATGGGCTGCAATTAGCATGAATACTAACTTAATGGCCCACAATCAGCCCCACAGCGGTGCACTGTAAGGAAATGAATGCAGCAAGTGCAAGGGCCATTTGCACATGATCGCACTCCTCCCAAAACCAAAAGCCATATGGGAGACAATTCTCTGCTGCTGCTCCCTCGTATTCTTGTCATTTCCTGCAACCAGAAAATGACTGTTTTTCGCTCCGCTCGCATTGTAAAAGCGGCGGCGCGAACGGTCTCATTATGTGCGCGCTAAATAATGCACACTGCGCGCTTAGGGTGACTTCAGTGCGCGAGCGCGCACGCACGCAGGTTATTGGGAACAGTGCTGCTAAGTGAATTTCTTCCATAGGAAATCATTGACTGTTTTTCTTTGTCAACTTTTAAAATACCAAAATATTCCTTAAAAATCACTACTGTGACTTAACCAATGTTGCTAAACTGTTTACAGTACCTGTCTCAGGACTGAATCCAGGATCCAGTCCTGAAGTTAGAAAAGTCATCCTGGAAGTAATCTATTGCCTCCTTTTAGAAAGTCCCATTGAGTTATTGGGTTTGAAATTGTGTTGTCTATTGCAACAAACTGTAACTATCGCATTCCAAAAGTGTATTGCTTATTTGCAAAGTATTTAACTAAAGTAACCCTGAGAAAGTATATTTTGATACCTTGTTGGTTTGTAAAATAAAACAACTATATCTTTTGATAAAAAACCATTGGCCTAGAGTTCAGTTCTTGAGTGTGTGAGACCATTTGCTGACTGAGGTTGTACAACAAATGCTTTACACTGTCCTCTGATACTACCTTACTGCTCGACCAAGCTACCACTTTAGAGAGTAAGGTTATATCTAACTTTAGCCTCTGCCAAACCTCTGGGGTCTGTGGACTCCGTGCACACTGTACCTATTTCGTAACAGTATATAGAGAGCCACGTTCTCACACTAGCAAGACCAGATAACCACAGGTGGTGCTTTGTGCTTTTTAGCACTATTTTCACTAAAACCTTTTAAAATTGCTTAACTCTGGTTCTACTAATTGGATTTGTGCCATTTTGCTCTTGTTTTATTTATGAAAATTTACTCTATTTTTGTAACTCTGTCGTGGGCTCCATTTGTGGTGTGTTTTAACTGTTTTAAGTGTTGCATACAAACTTTACACATATGCTCTAAGTTAAGCCTGACTGATCTTTGTTAAGCTGCCAGGGAGTTGAGCACAGATTAATTTGGGGTTTGCTTGTACCTTACCCTGACAAGGACTGCGGTTGTTGTTGCTTGACCAGGGCTCACACCCCAGTCAACCAGAAATCTAATTTCTTAAAGTTAGGGTGACCTCAGGGGTCATTCTCTCCCACTTCAAGAGCCCTTTCTGAGCCTGTGGACGAACAGATAGGACTGGTCCTTTTGTCTGTGACCTGAGAAAAGCCTTGAAGATTGGACCTGCTTCCTCTTGTACCCAGGATTCCAAGGGCCATAAGGCTGACCTCCTGTTCAAGCTATAGGGATACAGCAAGATGAAAGAGGCCTTTCTTGCAGCTGTCCAGCTAATCAGTGGCAACTGGACCTGGACAGGACGTTGCCTGACACCCAGTGAGTCTCTAGTGCTTTCCTTGATGTCGGGGTAGGCTTTAGAAGTGTACTCCTGTGGTGGATTGGGACATGAAGTTCTGAAGTCAGAAGCTAAAATCTTTTGCCCATTACAAACCTAGTTGGTGAGCCTGACCGGTGCTCCTATGTTGTCAGCGTCAAATTGTGCCTAGCTCATGTTCTACAGCGACTATTGACTATCATTGGCACTTTATGCTTATCAGTACTATTTCTACTTAAAAATCAAAAAATTCATATGTCCGGTTCCCCTTATTGGATTTTGGACAATAAAATTGTGTTCTATTTATTCTAATTTGGTTTGGGATTTCTATTATTTTACATTTGACTTTATTATTTTTTTAGTGCCCCATGCATCAAACTAAAAACAGGTTGCAAACTGGCAGATTCGCAGAATCTGCCCCTTTGCGACCAGTATTATTGCATTTGGGATGCATCTTCCCAAATGCAAAAATCGCAACTTAAGGAATCGCAAAAATTGCGATTACTTAAATAGCGATTGCATTTAAGTAAACACAAATTCCGATTCATTAAATGTAATGCAATAAGCAAAAAATGATTGCAATTTTGCTATTAGGAATCGCAAATTACCATCAAACTAAAGTTGATGGTAATTTGTGATTTCTTTGAAAAATGCACTAAAGTATTCACTTTTTACACACAAACATACCCTTGGGGCATGTGTGTGTGCAACATGTGGAAAAAGGGGAATTTCAGGGGTGCAACAGTGTATACTTTTTGAACCCTTGCACCCGTGAAAGTGCATGCGCAATTTGCGAGTACCTATGGAGTACTTGCAAATTGTGCATGCAATTCCCATTGATTCCTACGGGCCTCTAGGCCCATAGGAATGAATGGGAATCAATTCCTTAATTGCGACTCGCAATTTGCGAGTCGCAATTAAGGAATTTTAAGGAATCACGCTTTTTTTGCGAATCCTTCATGCATTGTATTTTGAAATCTCTAAATAGCGAATCGGTAAAATTCGCTATTTAGAAATCGCAAAATGCGGGTTGGATGCATGTGCCCCTTAGTGCGGGATAAGTACTTTACACATTGCCTCCAAGTTAACCCTGTCTGCTTTGTGCCGTAGCTACCAGAGGGTTGAGCTCAGGTTTACTCAGCGACTTTAGTGGTTGACCCTGACAAGGTTTGTGCCTATTACCAGAGGTGGGTATCTACCCCCCCCCAACTAATAGCTCAATTTCTTGCAGTCAGCCACACCACCAACAAACCATAGACTACAGAAGATGATCCTGGTCCAGCACACTATAAAAACCAGTGGCAGCACACCGTCACTGCACAGGTGATAAGTGAAAAAGGATGCCTTACATACCTTTCCGCTATTTACTGCCCACAGCAAACCCTGCAGGCAGCCACACCCCAGGATCATAGCCTTCTATCCTACCATCCTGCAAAGTATGTTCTCCCTCGGAGATTCAGAGTGGCCATTTCACCCCTCCCAAAAAAATGTAAGAAATAGCAGATGTGAAACCACACGCTCTCTGACATCTACTTTCAAATTTAAGTGAATTTAAGTTTTTATTAAATACTGTACTTCACTTCAGTGAACTTTGATTGGCAATGGGCCACAACACCTGGCAACATAAATACATTAGAACAACTCATTACAAAGCTGGCCATATGGGGTAGTAGGCAGTGATATCCAGTGCTTAATTTGAGCCGGTGGTTTATGGCGTTCGCCATGGGCACATAATTGTCAACAACGAGGCATGTGACTGTTAGACCAGCACCTTTTGTTTTTACATATTAAAGTGCTGCGCTGTCCATTGGAACTAGTGCTGAATGGACGTCCAATGGTCGTGTGCAGCACTGGGGAGGTAGTGCTGCCGTCGGCCAACGCCCCGACGCAGCACTTAAGAGGTTAAGCACTGGCTGATATATAACTAGCAATTAGTGCTCCCAGCAATCCCCAAAAGATGCCTGTGCACACTCAAGCCTGCATTTCAGTGTGACAAGTATTTAACACACGTTTTCTTAGAAATATGGTGTGGACACAAAGAGCTGCAGGAGTAAAGTTCTAACACCTTTGTTTTGCTGCTCTGGATTTCTCTGCTTCCTGGTGGAATTATCTGCACTTTGATGGAGCGCCCAGACCAATCGCTATGAATCCATTCTATTGACAATATCAATTTGTGTAATTCCTGTGTTAGGATTTTGTTCTAAACCGTATTTGAAAGGAGCCGCTGACCCCGATTAGCTGTTTAATTGTGGTTAAAACCCAAAGCAATTCAAATATCCTCCCTGCCTCCTCTTAAGGAGAAGCCCGGCCGTGACACGGAAGTCAATACTCCTCGTGGCCTCGGAGGAAATAGTTATTTTCCTTTAGACAGCACCAGGGAATGCAGCTAATTCATTTTGATGCACCCAGCAAACGCCAGGCTTGATACAGCAGAGATTCCATGAGATTGCAAAAAAAAAAACAGAACAACATAAAAAAAACACAGCCTGAGAAACAGGACAGGAGCTGGGCAGAATCGACACAGTGTGTGTTCAGGAAACTGGATCTTTCATTCAGCAATTACCAGCAGTCATCTAATATATACGACATCCCCACAAAAGTTAACACGCTGAAATCAATACATGTTACAAGGCAGCTTAAAGGGACAGCCAGCCTTGTGTGAGGCATTGCTCTTGTTTCACAGGGAAGATTTTACACCCACACATTTACTGCTCACTCTAGTGTGTTGCTTCTCTGTGGGCAGAGTGTGTGTCTGGACATGCGTGAGCTCTTGAAATTATGGGCCTCATTTACAATGGTTTGGCGTAGGGCAGCGCCGCAAGTCTTTTTAATGCACTGCCCAATGCTAAATCGAAAGGTCAGGGATGCACTGTATTTAGATGGTAAAATATGGTGCATTCCTGTCCTTTCAGCCAGAGCCGGCACACAATATGGGGCCTCATTTATGAGCCCTTGCGTCATTTTATGCCGCCGGTGCGTCACTTTTTGTGACGCACTAGTGGCATAAAAAATGCGCCTTGTTGCGCCATATTTACAAAGTGACGCATCTAGGTAGATGCGTCACTTTGTAAACCCCTGCGCCACATTTTACCTGCGCCAGGTATAATGTATGCAAGGGGGGGCGTATTGACGCAAGGAAGGGTCGTAGAAGTGACGCAGTGAAATCTATGAGATTTTACTGCGTCACTTTTAGGACGCTGTTGCGTCAAAATCTTGCGCCTGCCTCACAGCAGGCGTAAGACTGATGCAGGCTCTTTCACATGGGGCTTGCCCCATGTGAAAGGACGCATTGCTGGAGTTGCGTCACTTTTGTGACACACTCCAGCAATGCGTCACTTTTGCGCTTACAGATACGTCAGAAATACTGACGTATCTGTAACTCCTTGCGACATGATGCGTCATACATTAAATATGACGCATCAGGAATGTCGCAAGGAGTGCGCACTGAGAAGTGACGCATCACTGCTTTCACGCAGGGATGCGTCATTTCTCGTAAATGAGGCCCATGGTGCCAAGAGCTGACAGAGGCACCCTTGCAGTATGGTGAAAGGGTGTCTGCGTTTTTGGCAGGATTGTTTTTGTGCAATAGGGGACACCCTCCTGCCCAGAAAACATCCTGAGGAGGCGTGTTCCTCTTTATATGTGTGCTGCAGAATGCAGCACACAGAAAAGTTAAAAACGAGGAGAAATGAACACATTTCTCCTTGTTACCATGCCCTAGGTAGGCTCACAGTTTTGACGCATTCCCAAAGTTTACAGATCCTTGTAAATCTGGGAATGCGTCAAAACCCATGGTTGTTGCGTGGGAACACCCGCAGCAACACCCATGGAACGCCTCTCTGACGCAGAGTAAGGCAAAGCAGCAACTTGCACTGCCCTACACCATATCTACTAGGCCACAAAAAGCCACACACAATGGCTTTGCCTGGCCTCGTAGATATGGGTCTGCACTGTGCGCCAACGGAGCATCATAAAAAGTGACGCACCGACGGCACAAGGGGCTCATAAATAAATATATGTATATATACAATCTCAGCAGTTTCTGATTGCTCCAGCACACAGCTTCCTCTTTAGTACCTCCTCCTGGGGAACCAACCCCTGTGAAATAATCATAAAAGATGCAGGAGCACTTGAAGCAAGAAAATAATAAATATAATAGTGTTATTTAAGGCAACACTAACAGCCAAAACTGGGTGGTTTCATTTGAGATGTCATCAGTGATGTCATCAATGATGTCACTGACCATGTCATGAATTATGTAATATGTGACATCATCAGCAGTGGATTGCGGGCGCGTGAGTTATGGTGAGTACAACTAACTATAACGGAGGAATTTCAATGGTTTTGTACGAGTGAAATGTCCAGCTAACTATAACACCCCTAAAACCTATGGTTTTTTCAGTGAATTTCTAAGGTTTTTTAAATGCTAATTCCTAACTATAACATGTCTGATACCTATGGTTTTTTCAGTGAATCTCAAAGGTTTTATAAATGCTAATGCCTAACTATAACTGGCCTGAAACCTATGTTTTTTTCAGTGAAATTCAAAGGTTTTTTAAATGCTAGTTCCTAACTATAACATGTTTGAAACCTATGTTTTTTTCAGTGAATTTCAAAGGTTTTGTAAATTACAATGTTTAAATGTATTAATTGTTATATTTATTGTTTTGATACTGATTTACTACATTTTTTTAAACTATTTATTTTTAGATATTTTATTTTTTCTAAATACATTATAGTTACATTATACATTACAAAATATACTTTCTCAGAATGAATTACTTTATTTTAAATACTTTGCAAATAGACAATAGACTTTTAAGTACAGTGGTTACAGTTGTTGCAATGGGCAACACAATTTCAAACACAATGCAACATTGAGCTCAATGGGAATTCTAAGTAAATGCAATTAGTTACTTTATGGATTACTTTTCTAACCACAGGACTGGATCCTAGATTCAGTCCTGGGACATCTCCTGTAAACAGTTGAGTAAAAGTGTTTTGTGGTTACAGTAGTGATTTTTAAGGAATATTATTGTATTTTAAAAGTTGACACTTGGAAACTTTTTCACATAGAATCACCAATGTTATCCTATGGGAAGAAATTCACTTAGCAGGTAAGTAGTGTTGTCGTAACTTTTTCTTTCTCAGTGGTGGATCCTGGATCCAGCACTGATGGATCTCCTGTAAACAGTTGAAAGAATGCGTTTAAGTCATACAGGCGATTTTTAAGGAATATTTGTAGTTTGTGAAAATCAACACTTAAAAACTTTTCTGTTGAAACCAGGCAATGGATTCCTATGGAAAGAAATACAAGTTACTGGTAAGTACGGTTAGAATTACTTTTCAGGATCAGTACTGGGCTCAACGATGCAGCACTGAGGTCTCTCCTGATAACAGGTGAGTAAATCGGAATTCGTAGTTCGGCTGATTTTAGAGGAATATTTTAAAGTTCCAAAACTCCACACTTAGAAGTATTTCCAAGTGAAATCAGTCAATGTTAGCCTATGGAAGGAAATTCAAGTTACTGGTAAGTACGGTTAGAATTACTTTCCAGGATCAGTAGTGGGCTCAAAGATGCACTCCTGATAACAGGTGAGTAAATCGGAATTCGTAGTTCGGCTGGTTCACCACTGTGTAAACGCGCCCTGTGGCCGTTTTCATTTGGGAGATTAAGTCCCCTTGAATCCTGAGTGTCCCTTGGGTTCAAGTAGCCCACTAGGTACCTCCAATAAGCGCCACAGAGCTGCGTTGCAGAGAGGTGTAAAAAGGGGCACGGCCTGGGCCACCTCTCTGAAACACAGCGCAGTGGCTCTTACTGGAAGCACGTGGTGGGCTAGTTGGCCCCCTGGGGCTCTTAGGATTGAAGGGGAATTATTTCCTAAACTTAAAACACGCCACAGGGCGTGTCTGCACACATCACCTCAGGCCCCGTCCCCTCCGTTCGCCCCTGTGTAAACGCACCCTGTGTCTGTTTTAAGTTGGGAAATTACATCCCCTTGAATCCGGAGGGTCCCTTGGGTCAAACTAGCCCACTAGGTACCTCCAGTAAGTGCCACAGAGCTGCATTGCAGAGAGGTGTAAAAGGGGTGTGGCCTCTGAACACCTCTCTGCAACGCAGCTCCCTCACGCATACTCGGTCCCCGGGGCAGGGGGGGCCTGAGAGCACCCCACATTATTAAAAAAAGCCCCGGAGAGTGGCGGTTACATAAGTATTGCCCCAGGGATTTGCCCACCTGGGGCCAATTACCAAAGAAACATGGGAGCCCGCGCTTCTGTTTTTTTTTTATCGGCAGGATCCGCGCATCCTGCGCGGATTTTGCGATAAAAAAAAAACAGGCCTAGGGGGTCAGGGTGTTTCTGCGCCCTTTTCGCATTTTGCACGTTTTTTATTTAGGTTTCTTGTGCCTCGGTTCTACCGAGGCACAAGATGTAATGTAATGTAAAGCACATTTCTATAGCGCTCCTATCACGCCAGGGAGTATCTTGGCGCTCCCAACACTGCCAACACTTCCTGGTTTGAAGTGTTGACAGTCAATTAGAATACAGCTCGTGCACGGCAGAGTGCGTGGATCCACCGAGGCCATAGATATATATGTACTTTTAATTGTGATTTTGTCAGGAACTACTGAACGGATTTACACCATTTAAGCAAAAGGCATGAGTCTGAACCAAGTACTACTGCTTTGCCAAATTTGGTGTAATTCCGTTCAGCAGTTCGGGCTGTAGCCGCGATGAACGGTTCCTATGGAAAATTGCATGGGGAAAACATGTTTTGGGACCCCCATTTTTTCTCGGGCCCCGCTTAACGAATCACCCCGAGACTTTAAGGATAGGAGCGGACCGGAGTGCCCCACCAGTTTTGGAAATGTCACGAAGATTCGTCAACCGGCGCCAAAATGATCCCAAATAGAATGTTGTGGATTTCGTATGGGAAATAGGTCCTAACTATAACTACCTACTGGCGACTGCCAGTAGGTAATATATATATATATATATATATATATACACACACTCACATATTACATCACTCATGACATGGATGACATGATCAGTTACATCACTGAGGACATCTCAAATACCGTAACCAAATGAATTTCTAGGTTTTATCAAATTTAATTTCCTAACTATAATGTCCCTGTAACCTTTGGTTTTTTAAGTGAATGTCTATTGTTGTTTAACTAGTAGTCACGTTTGCAGAGTGGTGGAGAAAGTGGGCGGTACCTCCGACCAGCTCGCTGTAAGGGACTTACTGGAGGTAACAGGAGGGCTTTGTGGCCCCCAAGGTCCCTCAGCTGCAAAGGGTACTTCCTATCCCAAGCAGTAGTGTGCTAGGAGGTATGTTTGAAGAGTGGTGGAGAAAGGGGGCATGGCTTCCGAAGTCCTTACAGGAATCTGCTCTGTGGGACTTACTGGAGGTAACAGGAGGTGCAGTTGGCACCCAAGGACCCTCTGGAGCCAAGGGTACTTCATCCCCCAACCAGCAGTGACAAGGAGGCGCATTTGCAGAGTGGTGGAGAAAGGGGGCGTGGCCTCCAAAGTCCTCTCAGCAATCAGGCTGTGTGGGACTTACTGGAGGTAACAGGAGGGTTTGTTGGCCCCCAAGGACCCTCAGCATCCAAGGTGACTTTATCCCCCAATCATTAGTGCACTAGGAGGTACATTTACAGAGTTTTGGAGAAAGGGGGCGTGGCCTCCAAAGACCTGTCATTAATCTCACTGTGTGGGACTTACTGGAGGTAATAGGAGGACTTGTTGGCCCCAAGTACCCTCTGGACCTTAGGTGACTTAATCCCCCAACCAGCAGTGCACCAGGAGGAGCGTTTGCAGAGTGGTGGAGAAAAGGGGCAGGGCCTCTTGCAACTTGCCAGTCTTTTTTTATGGATAAATATTTATTTATGCCCCTGGAACCCCATTCCCTTGGGCATGGCCTTTTCTTTTTCTTGTATTTTTTATAACTTAAAGGGAAAGGGACCGAGTGGACCGGTCTCTGCTGGGGTGCCCTGGTCCCACCCAGGGCACCCACTTGTCACCGATGCACTGATGGGGACTGTGGGGGAGTCGGAAGGCCCCCGTGGTCCCTGCTGGTTTCCCTCTTCCTGCGGGGAACCAGCAAAGGGAAAAGGCTACCCTTTTCAACAGAGGGAGCAGCTGAACATGCAAGTCCCTCTGTCCAAAAGCAATTCTGCTATGCTTCTAGTAAGCGAGAGCATTTTTTCTGCTCTCTCTTGCTAGAAGCTAATCAGAGTTTGCTATGGCATGGCGAGAGCGGTACTGCTCCCACCAAGCCATAGCAAATTACAATGTCCTGAGGTGAGCAACCCGAGATATTGCAAGAGCCGGACCCCCTCCTTTTTTGTCATTTGCCCGGGAAAGGTGGCGGTTCTTGGGGCTGGAGGGTGCATGTGACCCCTCCTATTCATTAAAGTTAACGCCCCGGGGAGGGAGCGGCCCCTGGACTGCAGGGATCCTCACGGACCCCACAATATTTTCAGATTAAGTCCCGGGGAGGTGGTGGTCCCTGGGGGAGGCCATACGAGCCTCTTCCGCATTTTGTTTTTGGGTGTGGGGGTTCAGCCGGATCTGCGGATCTTTTTATGGCCCTGCGGCCCCCAAGAGGCCTAAGAGGTCAGGGTATTTCTACCCTGCTCCCTTTTCTTTCTTTAAAAGTTATTTTTTATGGCACTTGGCTTTAAGCAAAGTCCCAAGATGACTGCCAACACTTCCTGTTTGACGTGTTGGCAGCCAATCAAATTTAAGTAGGATTTTAGAAGGATTTTGGGCTCCCAGATATCTACATTTTTTAAAACTTTAATATCTCTGAAATTAATGAAAGGATTTACACCAAATTACAAAAAGCTCGGTTTCTGGACCAACATCTAGCTTTCTGCCAAATTTGGTGTAATTCCGTTCAGTGATTCGGGCTGTAGTCGTGTTAAAAAAATGAAACATCCCCATAGACATAATAATGGGGAAAACACGTTTTGGGACCCTTTTTTTCTTGACCCCCGCTTGTAGGATCACCACAATACTTTCAATACAGAGCCTGAACCAAAAAGGGGAAATGTTTGAGAATTTCGTGAAGATTCGTCAAGCAGCGCCAAATTAATTGGCAAAACAAAACAAATCGCATCTCCTATAGAAACTTTATATATAGAGATATTCCCTGTGGGGGTCACCAAGGGGTAGTTAAAGCTAAGTCTATGTTTATGTAGGAAATTGATTTTTTGGTTAGCCAAAACTTTTGCTGCGTTTGACAAATCTTAACAAACGTTACAAAAAACGTTCTCATCCACCTCAGCGTCTACCTGGAAAGTTTCAAGGTGATCAGCCAAGCAAGGGCCGAAAAAAACAGGGTGTCCCAAAACTTGCTTTCCCCATGCACTTTTCCCATCCAGAGCCTTTAGAAGGCCCTAGCGACCCCAACGGCCAATTTCATATTTAGGTGGAGGGGTTATGCAACCCAATCCCCGAGCCTTTATAATGCCCTAATGAACCCATGCACTAAGGCAAATGCCATTAGAAGGCCTATCAGGGACCCCATCTCACAGGGCCCAAAGAGTTAGTGTTCTGGGATCAGATCCCCAGACACTGACTTGTACCCTGCCCGGGAGAGTGCAGGCAGGGAATAGAAATCTGATACCCTGCCCGCACTCTCCCTGGCAGTGATCATAGCTTTCCTCCCACCCGGCGGCAGTAAAGAGAAAAAAGTCTGGGTGGGAGCAAAGCAACAGAGATGGCTTGGGCTGTGGGTGCCTTGGGGCTTCCCCTGTGGCCCACAATAAATAAAAAAAGGTGTGGGTGCTCCTGGTGGCACTCGGGCACCAACAGTACTAATAATAATGGCCGGCTCCTAGGAGCCGGTCAGGGACTTGGGGAGCTTTGGGACTCCCCCAATAGTCCCCAAAGTGTAAATAAAGTGTGGGTGTCCCAGGTGGCCCGGAACATCCCAATCAAGAAAAAAAAATCAAATAATAAGGTATAATAAATAAACAGCATAAACAGCTCATTTATTGTTCAATGCTTCATGTATGGAGCGCCTCATAATGCCCTGTGAGAGTTTTTTTGTTATACTTTCTGATCCTCAGGGTGCCTCTAGAAGGGCAGAAGGACCACATTTTGTAGTGTTGTGGACTGTGGAGGGCGTCAGGGAGTGCATCGGCCCTCTGGCAACATTAATAACAAACACAGTAAGTCTCCAGGGTCATAGATTCCATGACCCCCGGAGAGTTTACCATTAATTTTAACACTCGAAGCTGGAGCTATGTACTCTTCAGATAGTGAGCAGGGACCCCTTGTGGTTGGTTCTATGATTTCTTTTTGTGGCCTGAAAAAGGCTAAGAAAAGAGTCAAAGACATGATAATGGTTTGTTTAAAAAAAATGCTTTCTTTAAAATATTTTCTGAGAATATGTACTATTAAACATTGGAATGTGTGTGTTTATAAAAAAACATTTCAATATTATTGGTGACTTCTGACAAAGTCAATATGTCTGCTTTACATATATGTGGATGTGTTCACCTCCTGATAAAGCCAGTAGGCCTGCCTTTTATATTTTATACAATTAAAAAAAGAGGTAGGGCACCCGCAGGTGATTGGGCATAGACATGTCTTTTACGGATTCGCCAGGCGCCTGCGGGGGGCTGGGAACAGGGCCTGGTGCCCTGCACCCAATAGCAAGCAGTGGACGCATGACCAACAGCCATGCATGGCGACGGGTTGGGTGTTTATGGGAGAGTTGGGCACAGGACCTCGCGGTGGCCGTGCACAGTGGCCATACACGGCCATACACTGCAAAGGCACTAAGCGCCAATAGGCCTACACTTTATATTTTATAAAATTAATAAAAAGGGGTAGAGCACCCGCAGGTAATTGGGTGCAGACATGTCTGTGGCAGGGTTGTTGGTTGCCTGCAGAGGGGGTGGGAACAGGGCATGGTGCCCTGCACCCTTCCCATGCAGTGCATGCATGGTCAAAGGCTGTGCATGGTGGCGATTGGGTGTCCATGGGAGGTTGAGCACAGGACATGGCCTCTGGCTGTGCAGACATGAAAGCCAATTACAGTAGGTGGAGTTGGACACCTGCGGGGGTTGCACAGTGAAGGACATCTGATTTTCAATTAAAACAACCACAGAAATTCACTGAAAAAAACAAAGGTTAAAGTGGAATCGTAGCTAGAATTTGAAATAGTATCTTATTTTAGGTAAGAAGAAACAGAGAAATTCACGGAAAAAAAGCAAAGGTTAAGGGGACATTACCATTATGTGACAATGCCAGTTAAAGAATAACATTTTAAACTAAGAAAACGACTGACATTCACCAGTTATAGTTATCTCAGGTCACTATAACTCATGCTCTAAAGTTACTCTAACTCGTGTCTTTGTCATAAGTTTTATCTTTTGTAGTCCTTCAACTACTGTTCAAAGCGATGTTCCACTACTGTTGGGAATTCTATTCCAGCCAGGGCCTTCCAATCACTGCACCAAAACAGACCATATTCTTTTTAATCATGAGTGCCTATGGATTTGTCAGACTAATATGTTCATCTTCTCCAGGTCTCTCTTTCGAATGGAACTGGTTCTTCATATCACTTTGCCATTCCTGGGAGAACACTGTGCTGCTATACGCCATTTTCACCAAGGACAGACTACTGGTGCGTGTTGTGTTTGCTTGAGGGTTTCCAGTCAAGAATGGAAACTTCCACTAAGAGAAAGTAAAAGTGTTAGAGGAGCCATCTTGTACTCTGTAAAAATAGAACTTCGGCTGGCTCTGGATTGGGTTATCTAGATTGTTAGAAACTCGCCACATTGCAGTGATAGGGGAGAGCCCAAAATTGAATGTGTATGGACCAGAAAAAGCATGATCATCTCTCAGTCTCTGTCTCTGCTTCACTTGCTTTTTGAGAATTGTTTTCCATTCTACATCTATGCTTTTTTGCTTTGTAGTGTTGCAATTAATCTTTACCAAGTATATGTCTAGAGGTAATTGACCCTAGACGCCCAGAAAAAATGGGAACCCCATTCCCTTTGAGATTTTAACATCTGTGCAATCTGTAGACTATGATAGTTGAACTGAGTAACCGTCATGGCGGCAGTAGCAGAGGATGGAGCATACTGGTCTGGAGAGACCAATAACTAGCTTTGATAAAAGAACCTTATTTGTTTTCCCTCCGTGATTATGTCTTGCTGCATCTCTTCGTCTTTAAGAATAGCTGAGCATGACGAGTTGTGGGGGAACTGTAGGAAAAAGTTTTTTTGTTGCAGTAAACCCCCCCACACCTTTTGCCTTATATTTGATTCAACTTTGACTGAAGTGTACTGGATTCCTGCTAACCAGGTCCACAGTACCAGAGCTCTTTCCCTAAAACTGTACAATTGTTTCCCCCAATTGGCAATACCTTTGGCACCCTCTGTAAGTCCCTAGTAAATGGTACCCCATGTACCTAGGGCCTGAGGTACCAAATTGACTCCCTCTGGGCTGCAGCACAAATTGTGCCAGCCTAAGGGACCCCTCGCCAAATACATGCAAGTCCTCCACTGCAGACTGCGTGTTTTGGTGCAGACCAAAAGTGAAAACACAACATGACATACATCCCTGAGTGCCATGTCCCCTACCACAGCATGTAATATTTGTAAGAAACCCCTACACCAGGCCTTACAGCCTCAAGGCAGGGTGCCTTATATCACGTGAGGTCACAACTGAATGAACAGATGTACCCCTGAGCTGGTCAGTTCCATTACTGCTAGTTCAAGTGCTAGTTCAAGTGAACATGTGAACACAATGGTGAATTTTTTTTTTTTTTTTAAAACCTTTATTTACAAATGCACAATACAACCCCACAGGGCCGGCCGCTATGACAAAAACAGGCTGAGCGAAGAGTGCAATACGAGGCAGCACGTTGCTGGAGCAATCTATCACATCGACATTATCGGCAAGAGCGCAATATCATACAATTAGGATAAGAAAGGTTTAATTTTATGTTTTTGTCAAAGAAAACACAAACAACAAACACATGGTATCATAGTGGCAAGGGTTGCTGGAGGTGGGAGGGGGGGAATGGACGCTGGAGAAATAACGAGGGCATGGGGGGGGGTGGCGCGCACAAGAGAGCATAGAATGTGGTGAGTAGAGGAAAGGAACGTAAATCACGGAGAGGAGGGGAGAGGGACTTCGTAGTCAAGTGGAGGGGAACAGATGTCTCCACGGTAAGTATTCCAGGGGGCCCAAACTCTGGACCACTTCCCCGGACGCCCCCGGGCCTCATATACCGTCTTCTCTCGGAACATGGACCAGTCCATGTTCTCTTTCCAGGCACTTAACACCGGCGGTCTAGGGGAGCCCCAGAGCTGCGCAATATCCCTCTTCGCAATCATATTGCCTAGTGTGACCCAAAGTGTCTGAGCAGCCGTGCAGTCAGTCGGTTCCCACACATTCAGCAGACAACGACGCGCCTCAGGAAGCAATGGAACCCCCATGACACGACTCATAACGTCATGCACCCTAGACCAGTACGCTACAATCATTGGACATTCCCACAGAACATGAAGAAAGGTACCATCCATCCCACACCCACGCTTGCAGCGTCCGTCAGTAACCAGACCCATTCGCACCAGACGCATTCCAGTGAGATACACGCGATGGAGAATTTTCAGTTGGACAAAGCGAAGTCGTGCTGGAATAGCCACCTCCTTAGGGGAGGACACAGCGGACTGCCAGTCCTCGTCGTCCAATTCGAGTCCGTCAGCAGTCCAGGCAGCCCGTAGCTTCTCAAGCTGGTCAGCTCTGTTGTTAATAAGCTTCATATAAATCAGGGAGATGGTACTATCTGGGACGTGGCCATCTAGAACTCGATCCTCCAAGGGGGAGGACTGCGGAACGTCCGTACCGGAGGGGAAGACAGAAGACAAGGCATGTCTCACCTGCATATATCGGAAGTGCTCCCTATCATCGAGCCGGTATTCCAGCTTTAATGATTCAAAGGACTTAACCGCGCCACGCGTCCAAAGGTCCCCCACAGTACTTATCCCAATCATGTCCCATTTCTCAAACCCTTTCGTCTTCCACAGGTTGCCCAGTCGTTCCGAGTCATACAGTGGCGTCATCCGTGTCAATCTACCACCCCAGCCTGTGGCCACCGTAGCGTCTCGCCACGCCCGCACTGCACATTTCGTCGGGCCCGTAAGGAGTCGAAAGGGGGCCTTAGAATATAGCGCCCTATTAAAGTTACCACCGGGCAACAGCAGTTTATCTAAAGCAAAGGCAGGGGCGGGCTCCGGCGAGTATGTCGCATGGTTGATGGCGCTCAGGTGCGAGGCCCAGTAGTATCGTCTAATATCCGGCAGCGCAATACCTCCGTCGTACCAGGAGAGCGTGAGCTTAGATAAGGCAATGCGGGCACGGCCGTCCCAGATAAGTTGTCGCTGCAGACTCTCAACTTCATGGAAATAGCGGGCTGGAACGGGGTCGAAGAAATTCTGCAGGGCATAGAGGAAGCGGGGAAGCGACATCATTTTGAAGAGCGCCGCCCGGCCCAGTGGAGATAAGGGCAGATCGCGCCATCGCCGAACATCCTGCTTCAGTCGGCGGAGCGGGGCATACAAGTTCCGCTCATAGCGGACCGAAGAGATCATGGATACATGGACCCCCAGATATTTAAAACCGTCAGTCGCTACCAGGATGGGAAATCTGCGCGGGAGAGGCGGTAGAGTACCAGCTATGGCATAGACACAGGACTTGGTCCAATTAATGACCAATCCCGAATTTTTACCGAAGGACGTGAGGACGTCGAATAGAACATTGAGTGACTTCTGAGGGGAAGTAAGATAAAGGAGGATGTCATCCGCATACAAGGAGACACGGTCCTCGAGGTCAGGGGACCATCGGATCCCTTTGATCGAGGGTTCCCACCGGAGCCACGCGGCAAGAGGTTCGAGCGCCAAAGCGAACAAAAGCGGAGAAAGGGGACATCCTTGACGCGTGCCACGGCCCAAGGGGAAGGGGGCCGAGCACCTTCCATTCACCGCGACCTGAGCTAGCGGCTGTTCATAAAGAAGCTTGACCCATGCGATGAAGTTAGGGCCAAAGCCAAATTTGGCGAGGGCTGCCCATAGATAGGGCCATTCAATGGTGTCAAATGCCATCGTTGCGTCAAGGGAGGCGATCACTGCTGGCTCGGCGAGAATAGAAGCTCTCGCGAGAACACCGTGGAGCCTACGCAAATTAAGAGCAGTGTTCCTGTGAGGGATGAAACCGGATTGATCCGGGTGGATCAGGTCACAAATCACAGCAAGCATCCGATTGGCCAGCACCTTAGCGAGGATTTTGGGTTCCGCATTAAGGAGGGAGATGGGGCGGTACGAGGCACATTGGTCACGAGGTTTGCCATCCTTATGAATGACCACTATGGTAGCGAGGCGCTGCTCAAGGGGGAGGCATCCAGCCTCAACCGCCTCGAGAAACATGTGACGCAGGTGGGCGGCCATCTTGTCGGGACAAAGTTTGTAAAGTTCAATGGGGAGTCCGTTAGGGCCCATTGCCTTACCCGAGCGAAGGGAACGAATTGCGAGGGCAATCTCGTCGACAGTAAAGGGGGCCTCCAGAGTGAGGCAATCCGCTTCAGACACAGTAGGCAAGGCTATGTCACGCAGGAGCAGCCTGGAGTCGGCCTCATCTCGATCACAAACAGGCGTATAAACCATACGGAAGTGGTCAACAAAACACTCAACAACCTCACCCGGATCAGAGACATTCACACCAGAATCACGGACAATGGAGGGAACAACACGACTCGCACGCTCAGTCTTATCCAGCCACGCAAGAAGCTTACTAGCCTTGTCACCCACATCATACAGTCGACCACGTTGATTGGACCGCATCAATTTAGCAGCGTCCGTGACACAGGCCTTATAGTCCGCTTGTTTCAATTCCAATTCATGCAACAGTGCAGGCGTGTCATTCCCACCCAACTCACTTTCGAGCGCAGTGATTTCGGTTTCAAGAGCCACAACAGCCTCCCTCTTGACCCTACGCTCAGTGGCAATGAGTGACAAGGCGGAGCCCCGAATAACCGTCTTGAAGGCCTCCCAGAGAACAGTGGGGGAGGTGACTGAGCCCAGATTATCTGAAAAATAGCAATCTATTGCCTTAATCACATCGGAGCGGAGCCGGGGGTTTTTAAAATGCCAGGGCGGGATCGGGGGAACTCTATTGCCAGGCAGACTACCCACAGAAATCGTAATCAGTAGGGGGGAGTGGTCCGAGATACCCCGGGGAAGATGCCGAATCTCACGAACAGTGGACAAAGTGGAGGCTAACATAAGAAAATAATCGATACGGGAGAGGCTGCCGTGCGCTCCAGAGTGAAAGGTGTATTGTTGGAGAGCGGGATGCAGCGAGCGCCAGACATCCACTAAACCAAAAGTGTCAGCCATTTCACTGAGCCACATCTGGGACTGTGGCAATACTCTGGGGGGTAGTCGGTCGCAGTCGCCGGACATGACAGAATTAAAGTCCCCGCCGAGGACCAACAAGCCATCTGGCAGCCCAAGGAGAGTCCTGCCTAAATCAGCATAAGTGGTAGCCTGCAGTCCCGGGGGGATATAGACAACAACCAACACTACCTGTTTACCCTCCCACCTCCCAGAGACAGCAGCATACCGCCCACGCCCGTCCAGGACAACATCATCAATAGCAAGAGCAAGGGAAGACTTCACCATAATACCCACACCCCGGGATCCCGAGGTGAAACCCGCATGTGCAACCAGTCGATAACCCCGGCGGTCTAAGGCCTTGCAGGCATTGCCAATCAAGTGGGTCTCCTGAAGGAAAACAACATCCGGGGCGTGGCGCCTCAAGAATTGCAGCACAATGCCCCGCTTAATCCTGTCGCCCAGACCATTTACGTTCCAAGAAAGAATCCGCATTTCACCCCCCCCCCCATTACGACAAAGACATTCCACACCCACCCCCCAGCGGCACCCACTATGAACAGTAATTGCAAGATATGGAATACCATGAAACAGAGAACAGAACAAAGTAAACGAAACACAACCCAGTCCCCAAACACCGACCCCAGAGCCCAAACCCGTTACAACACCCCCCTCCCTGCACCCCTGCTGACTAGAAAGCCACCCCCAACTGCAGTGTGCCTGTCGCCCCATACGTCTACACAAAGAACCCCCTGAGGAGGAAGGGAGAAATCACCCGTTACCGCACCGCCACGGGCAGAGTCATTAGAGAATAAGTCAATATGTACAATACGTTGCATAGTCTCAATCGAAACCTCCAGGGCATCTGTTACTCCTGGGCCGCTGCACCACCCTCCGCACCACCAGGGCCTCCGCTCCCAAGGTCCTCTGCCGGCAACGAGTCCAACCAGTCGGCTGCACGTTCAGGTTGATCAAAGAAATAGGCACGTTCCCGATATTCGATCCGGAGCCGGGCTGGAAACAGCATGGCATATTTCAGACCCCGGTCCCTTAGGCGACGCTTCACTCCGAGGAAACCTGATCTTTGCCGCTGCACTTGAGGAGTGAAGTCAGGGTATATTGAGACAGAGGCATTGTCATACTTTAGGGGACCATGTTTACGGGCGGCCTGGAGGATAGCATCTCTGTCCCGGTAGTGAAAAAGCCTGGCAATGATAGGCCTCGGCGAGTTCCCCGGCTTCACTTGGCCTCCGGGAAAACGATAGGCACGCTCTACGGCAAAGAACTTACTAAGTCCTGCCGGAGCCAGTTGGGCGACTATCAGTTCCTCGACCAAAAGGTCAGTCGCTATCGCACCATCGCCTTCCGGCACTCCGACAAGGCGTATGTTGTTTCGCCTGGCCCTGTTGTCATAGTCCTCCATCCGCCTGAGCAGTATATCGTGCGATGCACGCAGATTGCCAATTTCGGATTGCGCCTCAGCCATGTCGTTCACCAGGCTCGACGTTTTAAGATCCAGTGCCTTCACCCGCTCATTAGTTTTGGCCAGGTCGGCCCGAATCAGAGTCACATCCACCGCCACCGTATCTATTTTGGTCACTACGGCTTCAAACTGTTGGCCCATGTCAGCCTTGAGTCCAGTAATGGCAGCCATAAGGTCTTGGAGCGACACTTCCGACGTAGACGATGTGTCCGTTTGAAGTCCTTCAGCACCCAAGCATACGGCCCCGGGGGAGCCTCTCGGCTGGGTGTAGCGTTCAATCATGTTAGTCTGGATCGTTCCCCCCCGGGACGCAGCCTTCCGACGTCTTTCGGCCTCCGCTTTCGTCGCCATCTCGCAATCAGAGACTGCCGATTAGCAAAGGAAGTGGCAGGCAGGTAGAAAAGTCTCGAAACTCCGATGCGCCACTGAGACAGAGGTGTAGCGGCCTCTTTACCAGTCCAATGGAGGAGCGTGCAGACTGAGAGGGCAGCAGGCAAGGCAGAGTAGGAGGAGACAGGAACAAAGGGAAGGAAACCGAAAGTGAAAGCAATACACCTCCGGCGGGCCAGATGCCAGGCAGCCGTTGTTGTTCAATTACAGGTCGGCCACAGTGGGCAGCCGAGTCCCCGGTCGCGCCCGTGGGCAGGCCAGAAAGTTGCAAGTTGCAGAAAAGTGGTCCCCAAGGTCCGATTTCGACCGGAAAAGGATCAGTAGCATCAGCGAAGATAGCGCTGCAAAAGCCCGTCAAAATGACCAGGATAGGTGAAGGATAGATAAAGGAGGACGGCGCGGGTCTCGGGAGCTCTCTGCTCACGCGACCATCTTGGATGCCCGCGTAGCTCCTCCTCCACAATGGTGAAAATTAGCTCCCCAGATGCATGATGGCTTCACTGAAAATAGGGATGTTTGGTGTCAAACATCTCACATTATTAAACTACAGTGATTCAAGTGGTGGATTTATTAATACATGCACCAAGGGGCCATCTTAGGCCTTCTGAAAACCTACCAGCCCCTGGTGTGTTGGCTGACCGGATTCTGCCACTCTGCAACCAGAGACGAGTGTCTGACCCCCAAGGGTGAGAGCCATTGCTCTCAGCAGGTCAGAAACAAAGCCTGCTTGGGAAGAGGGTAATAACACTCCCTACCACAGGATGACCAAGGCAGGGAAGCTTCAAAGAAGGTGACACCTTTGAAATGTGAGTCTGGCTTCCCTCACAGGAAAGGAGAGGAAGCTAACCCACTTTGTCCAGAGTCCTTTGGCACCCAGACAGGCGGGAACATTGGCTAGTCAGGTAGGCGTGCCCACTCCGAGGCTAGTTCCACCCCTAAGGTGGCCTAACCTGATGTGGGTATGACTGTTCAGAAGGGGCCATCTTTGCATTGGCAAACTTAGGAATTCTGGGACAGGGTTATGCCCACTTCCCACAGGAAGTCATCATATAGGGGGCGTAGTGACCCCATGGGTCAGTAACCCATTGGCTACTACCCTACACTCGCCTAATGCCCCTAAATTCAGTATTTAGGGGAGCCCCTGGCACGAGGAAATCAGATCCTGCTGACGTGAAATACCAAGAAGGACGTGAACAGTCGCATCCTGCAAGAACTGAATACCCAGCAACTGACATGGCACCAACCCTGCCGGTCTGCATGCTGACTTTGACAATTGAGCCAAAAGTCAACTTGTCCTGCAGCTGCTGAGTCCTCAAAAGACCGGTAGACCCACCAGCCCTTCACCCTGGAACCAAGCCCTCCCAAGAAGTAGCGGACCTGCTTTACAGCAACCTGAAGGCACCCAAAGACTCCTGTGAGGACTTTGTGACCACAGAAACCTGATGCCTGAAGACACCACTGCAACCGTAGCCCCAAACCTAAGTTGAAGTGGGCCAATAGTTTCATTGTGGTCCCTTAGCCCTCCAGAAACTGATCCCACCATGGTTTTGCCCCCAGTGAACTCTCCGACATAGCCTGCAGCCTCTGCACGCAGACCCCCTCTACCACGACTGCTCCTGGGACGAAAAAACAACAACGCCTACAGACACATCTGCACCCGTCACCCATGTGCAGTGGAGAATGGGACCAAAGGTGTCCCTACATTCCTGAGCATTTTGAGTCCTGAGCCCCCCTATTGGTTCATCCCGACAGGCCTCCCAGTCCGAGTCTGCAGCCTCTTTACGAGAAAAGACAGATCCCCATAGAGTAACATTTGGCACCAATGCTGTTTTCAAACCTGCAACGGACTGCCCTAGTGCCGCTGGTGGTGTTCTGCTGGTGCTGCCTTGGACCTTGCCCATGACTAACCTTAACTCCTGGAGATTGGTCCTGTAAGTCGCTGTACAGTACCTGAATGCCGCATTGACTTTTCCTCCCATAGGATAACAATGCAGCTTATAAAAATCACACAAAGTGTCCACTTTTTTAACTGAAAAGAATTTCTATTTAAAAACACACTTACCTGAACAAATTGCTTCTGGTGCCTAAAAATATATAAACATATGGGATACTTTTTGGTGTGGATCTCCTTATTGATTTGTGTTTCTCATTTATTGACCAGTATGTATATTTTCAGATGTCTTACACTCCTCTGTGATAGGCCTGCGGCCGCTGACTACACGACCCCCCTAGAAGAGCACCTTGGGATTCCCATAGCAAACCCCTGTCCACTTAGGAGGGAACCCCTGGACTCTTTGCACAATATATCTCATTATCATATATCATATAAAGAGCCAGCTACCTACAGTAACCTTTTGATTCTACTACTGCTAGGAGTGGGACTGAAGGCAGGGCTCCTTTCTTTTTTGCAACAGTTTACTTACAAGGGGCTGGCAGAATGTATGAAGTAGAAACAAACCACTCACTGATGGCACCATTGGCAGAAAGCAACCTATGACTAATTTAGGAACGTAACAGTTGACTTTTGGAGATACGCCTATAGGAATATGTGTGTGTGTGTGTGTGCGCATGCATGTGTGCACACGTGCCTGTGTGTGTATGTGTCTGTGTGTGTGTGTGTGTGCATGTATGTGTGTGAATGCATGTGTGTGGGGCTGTGTGTGTACCCACTCAATAATGATGTGTCCGTCTCTTTCTCTCTTTCCTATATAAGGGGAATGGCATAAAGGATTTGTTTAGATTTTGTCGATATGTCTTATTTTAAGAAATCATGGAGCTTTATTCTGTGTTGTTCTCAATCAGGAGCTGGACAGGTGGGGGAGGGTGTTGTAATGACCTTCTCCTAATACATTTGTGATTCTGACACTATTACTGAGCAAATTAAGGAAAAATCCACGAGCTCAACCAAAAGGAGAGTAGACCCAGATGTCTGACCCAAGCCCCAGCTCATATGAGCGCATTGAGGAAAGAAGGAGATTCACCCGCAGAATGAGGCTTTCATGCAACCTCAAGAGGCCCTCCACAGTGCCAGAAGAAACATTCCCCTGAAAGAACCACCAGCACCATTGCTAATGGATGTGGCTTTGAAAGGCTGCAAGACAAGAGCAATTATGGAGAGATGAATGAGTGAATGAATGAGTACAAACTTGGTATAGCGCATGGCTACCCGGAGGCATCCCAGCGCATCCCAGCGAGTACCAACATATCACTTAAAAACCATGGTCAGCATTACCAACATCACAATGAAAAGCCTTTACCAACCAGCAGCTGCTGATACTGTCTACAGGTTGTTGATCAGAAGAATACGATGCAGGATGGACAAATCAATATAAAGCAATCAATGTAAAGGCTAGAGGGGTGGACCTCGAAGCTGGGAAACCGGATTCGAGTCTCCGCAGGGACGCTCAACATTCTTGTGATTCTGGGCAAATCACCTAATCTACCCGTGTCTAACAAAAAATGAATGTGTCCATCTGTAAACCAACTGGTGCTCATGTCAAGTGCTCTGATGCCTTCGGATCTAGTATGCGCTATATAAAACTCCAACCCCCCACCCCACCTCAAAAAAGCCTCCAGCAGTCATCTGGATCAAAATGTGAGAAACTTTCATCTGCAAATCATGGCCATGTATCTCATTGAACTTGAATTCACAGGTGTGGAACTGCTTTGAACTGCCTGGGAAACATCTAACCCACTTTCTGAGTATGTGTAAATCATGTAGGTGGGGGGATCAGATATGCTGGGAAAAACAGCACACCCAGGGAACCAGCACTGGTGTGTTTAAAATGAACCATGTGTCTAAGAACAGAGGTTCAGAGATGACAACTGAAGTAAGGCGCAATCATCACCAACAGTGTGCCCGATGTGGAATAAGTGTCAGTGACAACTACTATGCCACAGTGGTACCTTGTGCGATGAGCCACACACTTCAGGGTGAAACAGACTCTCAGGTTCATTATGTGAGAGAGAAGGGAGTCACCAAGCATTTTCAACAGCAACAGCCCTCAGATGTATTTTGCTCAGATACTTTGTTTCCTCTTAACCCGTTCCACGCTGCGCTAATTTTCATGCTGTGCAGGCGTTTTATTGAGTGGGCGGGATTCGGACGGTCCCCGACCTTCATCAGCACACGCCCACCATGACGTCGGACGGCCGGGGGCCATTCGAAGCACACAAGGGGTTAAAAGCAAAAATAACAAACCAACACAGAAGCATTTTTTAATTTGGTCCCATGGAATGAATAAATAAGACCACATCTACAGATGATTAATAAGATAACTCATCAAATTAGTCTTATTTCATAGACAAATGCACCAACATTTACTGTTAACAATGTTCCTTTCACCTACCACCTAATGTGATAAGTGTTAGAAATGCCCACACATGCCCAGGACTATGATTTTTCCCAGTAATAGAAAAAAGTAATGTTAGCTTAAATGTGCTGTTATAAGGTAGTTTATATTTTGAACTCCATATTATAAGGGATTACAACTCTGTCGTCTGTGCCTGTCACAAAGCAGACACTATTCCCCTTGCATCATGCCTACATTCGGGAACCTGAAGACCTTTTTGAGGGATAATGTACTCCTTTTTAGGTCGAAGGCCTAAAAGGCTGCGCTTGCGCAGACTTAGGTCTGAGATTTAATGTCTCTCAGTAGCGCAGAAGGTCCCGCCTCCCTGCCCTGTCTCTCCTTCATTGGCTGGCTTCCTAAACGGAGGCCAGCCATTGGAGGAGAGATCAGTCACTCCGATGTAGCCCCGTCCTTTTCGGATTTGGGGGCGTCATTTTTGATGTTCTTTAGACAGTGACGTTGTCCGTCACTCAGAACATCAAAACCACGCCCACAAATCCTAAAAATCTCGGAGCTTGTGTCCGCCATTTTGGATCCTTCGCAGTGAAGATAAGATCGTGTCTGTTTCCCTCCGTGCCTTCTTCCCCCTGTCTGTTTCCCGCCCCCCTCCCGCTCTCCGTGTATTTTCGCTCTCCGTTTGTGCCTTCTTCTCCTGTCTGTTTCGGTGTGCGTCTCTGCGTCTCCCCCTGTCTGTTTCCCGCCCCTCTCCCGCTCTCCGTGTATTTTCGCTCTCCGTTTGTGCCTTCTTCCCCTGTCTGTTTCGGTGGGCGTCTCTGCGTCTCCCCCTGTCTGTTTCCCGCCCCCCTCCCGCTCTCCGTGTATTTTCGCTGTCTGTTTGGCCACCGATGACAAAAATGGGCAGTCCGGCTGGGTCAGCGTTGGGGCGGGTATAGACCGCCAGCCGCCCCACGCCTCTCTCGCCGCCAGCAGGACCGGGGACCGTTCTGGACACTCCGGGACCGGATCGTTCAGCACCTCGCGTCCTCTGCTGAACTGTTGCGGAGGCTGCGGACAGAATCACCCCGGCGGCCGCCAACTGCACCGCTGAGCTCTCACGGGCCACCGATGACAAATATGGGCAGTCCGGCAGAGTCAGCGTCGGGCGGGTATAGACCGCCAGCCGCCCCACGCCTCTCCTTTCATTCGGCCCGCTCACCACCCAAGGGCCCCCGGGCAGCCGCGAAACTTGAGGCCCCGGCGTGCCTCGCTACACCAGGCCCCAGAGCCTCTCTCGCCGCCATATTTTCAATTCGGAGGCCTATCACTGCATTTTCTGAGAATGGGGTTCATGTTTTGTTTCCATAGCTCTACACTGTCTCTTTATTGAATTCTGAGATGCATGCGAAAAATACATCTGTACTCCTGTTGAGCCTCTCTCGCCGCCAGCAGGACCGGGGACCGTTCTGGACACTCCGGGACCGGATCGTTCCCCGCGTCCTCGGCTGCACTGTAGCGGAGGCTGTCAACTGGGAGAGCCGCCGGCTCCAACAAGAGAACTGCCAGCGGAGACCCAGAAATACGTAGGGGCTCCTGCAGTGCTTGACTGCCCACGAGGGTAGATTGGCCCACGGAAAAGGAAATGAGCCGGTTGCACCGTGTTGGGTGGGCCGTGAGGACGGGCCTGGACCTGTGCTGAGCCCAGAGGCTGATTGAGAAAGGGCAAGAGACACCCAGTAGCCCATCCAAACCGGAACGATTTGGCGATCGCTTTGGGACCACAGACTGGACGCGGCGAGATCGGTCAGGTGAGCTCGTGTGGGGCTGGGGAGCATGACAAACAAGGTGTGTGTTGTGCTAACATGAGGTTAGAGATGTAAAGCTGTCTCTGGAGGCCTCTCCCTCCGGTCAGTGCCTCCTGCCTCCAGACGCTGCTCCCCGGGACCCTCAGGTGAGCCTGGCCTCTAACCCCTTGCCAGCATCCCCTGGGGGGGGTCACTTCCGGCCACTGTGGGAGAGTGCCTGGGTGGGGCTGTGAGAGCTTTGTGGGCTGTGAGAGCTGTGAGAGCTGTGTGGCCTGTGAGAGCTGTGTGGGCTGTGAGAGCTGTGTGGGCTGTGAGAGCTGTGTGGGCTGTGAGAGCTGTGTGGGCTGTGAGAGCTGTGTGGGCTGTGAGGGCTGTGAGAGCTGTGAGGGCTGTGTGAGCTGTGAGGGCTGTGTGAGCTGTGAGGGCTGTGTGGGCTGTGTGGGCTGTGAGAGCTGTGTGGGCTGTGAGGGCTGTGTGGGCTGTGAGAGCTGTGTGGGCTGTGAGAGCTGTGTGGGCTGTGAGAGCTGTGTGGGCTGTGAGAGCTGTGTGGGCTGTGAGGGCTGTGAGAGCTGTGTGGGCTGTGTGGGCTGTGAGAACTGTGTGGGCTGTGAGAGCTGTGTGGACGGGTATGTATGTTGTTGTTTTCGTTCAGAGGTAAGCCATTTTGTGTTTTTTTTCTAATCTTATGTTTATTCTCTCTTTTCTAGGTTCAACATCAGCCATGTGCACCGCTGTGCACGGAGTTGTAAAGACAGGTATGTATGTTGATTTTAGTTTATGTTAGAGGTAAGGCATATTTTTATTTTTACACTGCACTGTCCTTTTACTGCTGCACTCTCTCCTCAGCCTCTCCCTGCGCCATCGCTTCACTGCTCCACTCTCTGCTCAGCCCCCCCATCCAGGCTGCAGCCCTCACTCCTACACTGCACCATCACTCACTGCTGCACTCTCTCCTCAGCCTCTCGCGGTACCATCTCTTCACTGATGCACTCTCCTCAGCCTCTTACTGCACCATCCCTTCACTCTCTCCTCAGCTCCACTATACCGTCTCTTCACTGTTGCACTCTCCTTAGTCTCTCACTGCACCATCCTTTCACTGCTGCGCTCTCTCCTCAGCCTCTCCCTGCACTGTCCCTTCACTGATGCACTCTCTGCTCAGCCCCCCATTGCATCGTCCCTTCACTGCTGCACTCCCCTCAGCCTCTCCCTGCACCGTCCCTTCACTGATGCACTCTCTGCTCAGCCCCCCATTGCATCGTCCCTTCACTGCTGCACTCTCCTCAGCCTCTCCCTGCACCATCCCTTCACTGATGCTCTCTCCTCAACCTATCACTGCACCATCCCTTCACTGCAGCACTCTCTCCTCAGCCTCTCCCTGTGCCATCGCTTCACTGCTGTACTCTCTGCTCAGCCCCCCCATCCAGGCTGCAGCCCTCACTCCTCTACTGCACCATCCCTTCACTGCTGCACTCTCTCCTCAGCCTCTCCCTGCACCATCCCTTCACTGATGCACTCTCTCCTTAGCCTCTCCCTGCACCGGCCCTTCACTGATGCACTCTCTCCTTAGCCTCTCCTTGCACCGTCCCTTCACTGCAGCACTCTCCTCAGCCTCTCACTGCAACGTCACTTCACTGCTGCACTCACTCCTCATCCCCACTGAACCGTCCCTTCACTGCTGCACTCTCCTCAACCTCACTGCACCATCCCTTCACTCTCTCCTCAGCGCCACTATACTGTCTCTTCGAACTCTCTCTCTCACTACCTCACTCTCTCTCTCACTACCTCATTCTCTCTTTCAATAACTCACTATCTCTCTCACTACCTCACTATCTCTCACACTACTACATTATCTCTCATTCACTCTCTCTCTACCTCAATCTCTACCTCACTACTCAACTCTCTCTTTCTCAGAGCATCACAATATCACTACCACAGTAACTATCTCTCTAACACACTACTTCACAACTTCACTCTCTCTATCTCACTACCTCACTCTCTCTACATCACTACCTCACTCTATCTATTACTATCTCACTCTCACTGCCTCACTATATCACGACATACTCTCTCAAAAATTCACTACAACACTCTCGCTACCTCACAACTTCACTCTCTCTCTCTAACTCACTGCTTCACTCTCTCTCTATCTCACTACCTCACACTCTCTCTATATACTACCTCACTCTATTTCTATCTCACTATCTCTCTCCCTATATCACGACACACTCTCTCTAAAGTTCACTACATCACTCTCTCACTACCACACAACTTCACTCTCTCTCTAACTCACTACTTCACTCTCTCTCCATCTCACTACCGCACTCTCTCTCTCTCTCTCAAATACACTAACTCACTTTCACTCTCTCATACACTACCTCACTCTCTCTCTAGCTCAATACTTCACAACATTGCTCTGTTTCTATCTCAATACAGCACAACAACTCTCACCCTCACTACCTCATTCTTTCACCACCTCACTCTCTCTATCTCTCACTACCTCACTCTATATCTACTTCACTCTCCCACAAAACAAAATTAACTACATCACTACTCAAATTATATCTATAACACTATCTCAATCTCTCTCACTAACTCTCTCCATAACATCACTCTATCTATTTCGATATCACTCTCACTACCTAACTATAACACAAGTCACTCACTCAAAAAAGAACTACAACTCTCTCCCTGACTCACTCTCTATCTCACAAGTTCACTCTCTCTCTCCAACTCACTATGTCACTCTCTATCTCAGTAACTCACCCTCTCTTTCTATCTCACTAAGTCACTTTCACTCTCTTTTACACGACCTCAATCCTTGTCTATCTCACTAGCCTCTCCCTGCACCGTCCCTTCACTGATACACTCTCTGCTCAGCCCCCCATTGCATCGTCCCTTTACTGCTGCACTCTCCTCAGCCTCTCCCTGCACCGTCACTTCACTGATGCACTCTGTTCAGCCCCCCATTGCATCGTCCCTTCACTGCTGCACTTTCCTCAGCCTCCCACTGCACCATCGCTTCACTGCTGTACTCTCTGCTCAGCCCCCATCCACGCTGCAGCCCTCACTCCTCCACTGCACCATCACTCACTGCTGCACTCTCTCTCAGCCTCTCACTGTACTATCCCTTCACTGCTGCACTCTCTCCTCAGCCTCTCCCTGCACCATCCCTTCACTGATGCACTCTCTCCTCAGCCTCTCCCTGCACCGGCCATTCACTGATGCACTCTCTCCTCAGTCTCTCCCTGCACTGTCCCTTCACTGATGCACTCTCTCCTCAGCCTCTCCCTGCACCGTCCCTTCACTGACGCACTCTCTGCTCAGCCCCCCATTGCATTGTCCCTTCATTGCTGCACTCTCTGCTCAGCCCCCCCATCCAGGCTGCAGCCCTCACTCCTCCACTGCACCATCACTCACTGCTGCACTCTCTCCTCAGCCTCTTACGGTACTGTCCCTTCACTGTTGCACTCTGCACCCTCCCTTCACTGCTGCACTCTCTGCTCAGCCTCTCCCTGCACCGTCCATTCACTGATGCACTCTCTGCTCAGCCTCCCATTGCATCGTCCCTTCACTGCTGCACTCTCCTCAGCCTCTCCCTGCACTGTCCCTTCACTCATGCACTCTCTGCTCAGCCCCCCATTGCATCGTCCCTTCACTGCTGCACTCTCCTCAGCCTCTCCCTGCACCGTCCCTTCACTGGTGCACTCTCCTCAGTCTCTCACTGCACCATCCCTTCACTGCTGCACTCTCTCCTCAGCCTCACCCTGCACCATTCCTTCACTGATGCACTCTCTCCTCAGCCTCTCCCTGCACCGGCCCTTCACTGATGCACTCTCTCCTCAAGCCTCTCCTTGCACCATCCCTTTATTGCTGCACTCTCTCCTTAGCCTCTCCTTGCACCGTCCCTTCACTGCTGTACTCTCCTCAGCCTCTCACTGCACCATCACTTCACTGCTGCACTCTCTGCTCAGCCCCCCACTGCACCGTCCTTTTACTGCTGCACTCTCCTCAGCCTCTCCCTGCACCATCCCTTCATTGCTGCACTCTCCTCAGCCTCTCCCTGCACCATCCCTTCATTGCTGCACTCTGCTCAGCCTCTCCCTGCACTGTCCCTTCACTGATGCACTCTCTCCTCAGCCTCTCCCTGCACTGGCCCTGCACTGATGCACTTTCTGCTCAGCCCCCCATTGCATCGTCCCTTCATTGCTGCACTCTCTGCTCAGCCCCCCCCCCCATCCAGGCTGCAGCCCTCACTCCTCCACTGCACCATCACTCACTGCTGCACTCTCTCCTCAGCCTCTTACGGTACCGTCCCTTCACTGTTGCACTCTGCACCCTCCCTTCACTGCTGCACTCTCTGCTCAGCCCCCCATTGCATCGTCCCTTCACTGCTGCACTCTCCTCAGCCTCTCCCTGCACCGTCCATTCACTGATGCACTCTCTGCTCAGCCTCCCATTGCATCGTCCCTTCACTGCTGCACTCTCCTCAGCATCTCCCTGCACTGTCTCTTCACTCATGCACTCTCTGCTCAGCCCCCCATTGCATCGTCCCTTCACTGCTGCACTCTCCTCAGCCTCTCCCTGCACCGTCCCTTCACTGGTGCACTCTCCTCAGTCTCTCACTGCACCATCCCTTCACTGCTGCACTCTCTCCTCGGCCTCTCCCTGCACCATCCCTTCACTGATGCACTCTCTCCTCAGCCTCTCCCTGCACCGGCCCTTCACTGATGCACTCTCTCCTCAGCCTCTCCCTGCACCGTCCCTTTATTGCTGTACTCTCATCTTAGCCTCTCCTTGCACCGTCCCTTCACTGCTGTACTCTCCTCAGCCTCTCACTGCACCGTCACTTCACTGCTGCACTCACTCCTCATCCCCACTGCACCGTCCTTTCACTGTTGCACTCTCTGCTCAGCCCCCCACTGCACTGTCCTTTTACTGCTGCACTCTCCTCAGCCTCTCCCTGCACCATCCCTTCACTGCTGCACTCTGCTCAGACTCTCCCTGCACTGTCCCTTCACTGATGCACTCTCCTCAGCCTCTCCCTGCACTGTCCCTGGACTGATGCACTCTCCTCGGCCTCTCCTTGCACCGTCCCTTCACTGATGCACTCTGCTCAGCCCCCCATTGCATCGTCCCTTCACTGCTGCACTCTCCTCAGCCTCTCCCTGCACCATCCCTTCACTGACGCACTCTCTGCTCAGCCCCCCCATTGCATCGTCCCTTCATTGCTGCACTCTCTGCTAAGCCCCCCCCCCATCCAGGCTGAAGCCCTCACTCCTCCACTGCACCATCACTCACTGCTGCACTCTCTCCTCAGCCTCTTACGGTACCCTCCCATCACTGTTGCACTCTGCACCCTCCCTTCAATGCTGCACTCTCTGCTCAGCCTCTCTCTGCACCGTCCATTCACTGATGCACTCTCTGCTCAGCCTCCCATTGCATCGTCCCTTCACTGCTGCACTCTCCTCAGCCTCTCCCTGCACTGTCCCTTCACTCATGCACTCTCTGCTCAGCTCCCCATTGCATCGTCCCTTCACTGCTGCACTCTCCTCAGCCTCTCCCTGCACCGTCCCTTCACTGGTGCACTCTCTTCAGTCTCTCACTGCACCATCCCTTCACTGCTGCACTCTCTCCTCAGCCTCTCCCTGCACCATCCCTTCACTGATGCACTCTCTCCTCAGCCTCTCCCTGCACCGGCCCTTCACTGATGCACTCTCTCCTCAGCCTCTCCCTGCACCGTCCCTTTATTGCTGCACTCACTCCTTAGCCTCTCCTTGCACCGTCCCTTCACTGCTGCACTCTCCTCAGCCTCTCACTGCACTATCACTTCGCTGCTGCACTCACTCCTCATCCCCACTGCACCGTCCCTTCACTGCTGCACTCTCCTCAGCCTCTCACTGCACCATCCCTTCACTCTCTCCTCAGCTCCACTATACCGTCCCTTCGAACTCTCTCTCTCACTACCTCACTCTCTCTCACTACCTCACTCTCTCTTTCACTAACTCACTATCTCTCTCACTACCTCACTATCTCTCACACTACTACACTATCTCTCATTCACTCTCTCTCTACCTCAATCTCTACCTCACTACTCAACTCTTTCTCACAGCATCACAATATCTCTACCACAGTAACTATCTCTCTAACACACTACTTCACAACTTCACTCTCTCTATCTCACTACCTCACTCTCTCTACATCACTACCTCACTCTATTTATTACTATCTCACTATCTCACTCTCACTGCCTCACTATATCACGACACTCTCTCAAAAATTCACTACAACACTCTCACTACCTCACAACTTCACTCTCTCTAACTCACTGCTTCACTCTCTCTCTATCTCACTACCTCGCACTCTCTCTATATACTACCTCACTCTATTTCTATCTCACTATCTCTCTCTCACTATATCACGACACTCTCTCTAAAATTCACTACATCACTCTCTCACTACCACACAACTTCACTCTCTCTCTAACTCACTACTTCACTCTCTCTCTATCTCACTACCGCACTCTCTCTCTCAAATACACTAACTCACTTTCACTCTCTCATACACTACCTCACTCTCTCTCTAGCTCACTACTTCACAACATCGCTCTGTTTCTATCTCAATACAGCACAACAACTCTCACCCTCACTACCTCATTCTTTCACTACCTCACTCTCTCTATCTCTCACTACCTCACTCTATATCTACTTCACTCTCCCACAAAACAAAAATAACTACATCACTACTCAAATTATATCTATAACACTATCTCACTCTCTCTCTCACTAACTCTCTCCATAACATCACTCTATCTATTTCGATATCACTCTCACTACCTAACTATAACACAAGTCACTCACTCAAAAAATAACTACAACACTCTCTCGCTGACTCACTCTCTATCTCACTAGCTCACAAGTTCACTCTCTCTCTCCAACTCACTACGTCACTCTCTATCTCACTAACTCTCTCTTTCTATCTCACTAAGTCACTTTCACTCTCTTACACTACCTCAATCCTTCTCCATCTCACTACGTCACAACATCACTCATTGTTTCTATCTCCCTACCACCAAAAATCACTCCATCACTAACTCACTCTTTCACTACCTCACTCTGTCTCACTACCTCACTCTATCTACCTCACTCTCTCACTACCTCACTATATATCTACTTCACTCTCCCACAAAACAAAAAAAACTACATCACTACTCAAATTATATCTATAACACTATCTCACTCTCTCTCTCACTAACTCTCTCCATAACATCACTCTATCTATTTCGATATCACTCTCACTACCTAACTATAACACAAGTCACTCACTCAAAAAATAACTACAACACTCTCTCGCTGACTCACTCTCTATCTCACTAGCTCACAAGTTCACTCTCTCTCTCTCCAACTCACTACGTCACTCTCTATCTCACTAACTCTCTCTTTCTATCTCACATAGGGCCAGATGTAGGTAAATGAGATTTACCAATTTTTAATTACCGAATTTTACCGATTCGGTAATTAAAAATCGGTAAATCTGAGGGGTGGATATGTAGGAACATCCAGATGTTCCTTTTACCGAATCGGTAAATATCTGTATTTACCGATTCGGTAAATACCGACCGGTAATGCCCCATTCATTCCTATGGGCTTTGAAGTCCATAGGAATGAATGGGGCATTACCGGTCGGTATTTACCGAATCGGTAAATACCGATTCTGACAAGGGTGCAGGGGGTGTCACTTTGACACCCTCTAGCACCCCCAAAAAAGGTTCGGGGGCCATGTGGCAGGCATACCTGCCCTAAGGGCAGGTCTGCCTGTCATATGGCACAGGTGTGCATGCACACATGTGCATGCACACCAGAATCGATATTTTACCATCAAATAGTATTTGATGGTAAAATACCGATTCTGTAATGCTTGTGGGACTCAGAAGAGTCCCACCTACATATCAATTTTACCGAATCGGAAAAAAAACCGATTCGGTATTTTACAGAATCGGTAAATTTACCGATCGGTAAATTTACCGATTCTGTAAAATACAGGGCCCTACATCTCAAATTGCATTTACCGGTCGGTAACGGCCGAATTCGGCCGTTACCAACCGGTAAATGCCTACCTACATCTGGCCCTAAGTCACTTTCACTCTCTCTTACACTACCTCAATCCTTCTCTATCTCACTACGTCACAACATCACTCATTGTTTCTATCTCACTACCACCAAAAATCACTCCATCACTAACTCACTCTTTCACTACCTCACTCTGTCTCACTACCTCACTCTATCTACCTCACTCTCTCACTACCTCACTCTCTCTTTCTATCTCACTAAGTCACTTTCACTCTCTTTCACTACCTCACTCTCTCTATCTCAATACCTCACAAACTCACTCACTGTTTGTATCTCACTACCTCAGAACATCCCTCTACCTCACTCTTTCACTACCTCACTTTCTCTGTCTCTCACTACCTCACTCTCTATCTACCTATCTCTCACTACATAACTCTCTACCTCACTACTCCACTCTATCTCACTACCTCACTATCTCACAATTTCTCTCTCAAAACATCACTACCTCACTCTCTAACTACCTCACTCTCTAGCTCACAACCTCACAACTTCACTCTCTTTCTATAACTCACTACCTCATTCACTCTCTATCTCACTACCTCACTCTTTCTGTCTCACTAACTCACTTTCACTCTCTTTCACAACCTCTTTCTCTATCTCACTACATCACAACATCACTCTATGCTTATATCTCACTACCTCACAACATCCCTCTCCCTCACTACCTCACTCTTTACTACCTCACTCTCTATCTCACTACCTCACTATCTATCTACCTCACTCTCTCCGCTACCTCACTCTCTCTCTATTTCAATACCTCACTTGCTCTCTCTATCTCACTACCTCACTCTCTCTCTCTCTGCTAATGCAATAGTTATCACATATGCAAAAAACAAAGCTAATGCCAATACAAATGACAATGCCATTTATTTAGGGATACAAAAAAGATACAAAAATGAGCAATACCAATAGCTCTACCTATAATATTGCCGAGACCATTGCATTGTAAATGCTTGTTCTGCGTTGCCACCACAACGCCGTGAGATTTGTGATGTCTCGTACACCACTAGCATGCTTTCCTCCAGGGAAGGATGGCAGGGCATACAGGTGGGTCTTGGAGCCCATCACTTCTGTGTCCAGTGAAGTATGTCCTGTGCCCCTTCCTCCCATTGTCAGTCGGTGAAATAAGGAAATTACTGAACACTATGAATATACCATTGCCTTTCAGGCCCAAAAGCACCAGGTGTCTACCGCCTGTCTTCAAAACGCCAGTCAGGACTACAGAAAGGCCCCTACACATCATCCAAGCCACATTCAGCAAATCAACACCCTGGACTTGAGATGAGGAGGTCTGTTTAAATGGGTGGGCCTGGGGAACAACTCAGAGGTGTTTGTTCACTTAGACATCACACAGAGTTAGGTTCCACTTGTTCCCAGTCAAGACCCATTCAGACAGAATAATTTGAGTATTATGAGAACCCTCACAGGTACAAAGCACATTATACTCCTGTAGGAGTGCCATGCGGAAAGGTGATGTATGTACATTGTCAAGGTACATATGTGTACTTTTACTTACCTATATATACTTACCTTCACAATATTTTTGTTAGGGATGTATTGACCTTGATATTTTGACCCCCACATACTCCTTTGATACTCTGGTTGAAAACCAGCATCTTTACACCCTTCAATAGAAAGGACATTTGCACAATGAAAGAGTATTCTAAAAAGATTATAAAGGACATGACTTTATACGATGTTATATCGATCCTTTGCGGTGAATAATAAATATCCTCTAATTATCTTCTCACTCATTTGTATCTCTGGAATTATAACAATGCCTTAGACAGAACACCTAAATGGAACCGCAAAAAAACGACCAGTCCTGCTCAAGCCTTGTTATTTCTCCCCATTCAGTATGACCAAGTAAGAATATCCACAACTAAGTAAATTTATCACAGTCACATTGACCCTGATCAGCAAGGAAGATGTTTATAGAGGTTTCGAAAAAAATCAAAACTTTCACTGACAACAGTAGCTTGATTCACACTCAACCAACCGCGATTATCACTCAACACTAGAGCTGCATCCATCACTTCTCAGACTTACAGTGGCATCCGTGGACCAAATCTCACATTTTATCTCTTAAATTGGTCATCTGTGCAGCTCTGTCCTGGTGCATGAGACCTTACTCCTCATCTACTTCATCTTGGAACCAGGGTCTGAGCAAGAAGTCCACCCCAAGGTGTTATACGACAGACCCTGACACTCGTGGGCATATTTATGAGAGCTTTGCGTCATGCTTCCTCAACGCAATGCAGTACATGCATGAGGTAAAACTCTAAGATAGATTTATGCAGTCACGCAAAGCCTTTGCGTTGCTTGTAATGGCTTAAAAAAAATGGATGATTGGAATAGGAACCACAGCGAGAATTATCAGGTCCGTGGAATTTTGAGCCCAAGACCCTGCCGCGTTGGGAATTTAACCCTCGTCCCGGGCCAGACCTCTGCATCAGGGTCTGCCGCTCTAACCATTGAGCCACACTTCTCCACTGAGAGACATAACGAAGAGAAATATCTTTGTTTCTCCTCGTATATTCTTCTTTCCATGTGTACTGCATTCTGCAGCACGCATAGAAAGAGGAAAACTCCTCTCAAGAGTGTTTTTGTGCAGGAAGGTGCTAGAGGGTTTCCTCTGTGCAGGTGGAGAACAGGGATAGTTGTTGAAATCTGACACTTGTATTTGGAAGACGTTCATTCAGATTACGCATATATAATCGCACAAACTAACAGACACATATTTTCATCACCAGAAAGAAGAACTGAGTTCCAGGAAGCTCCTGTGTAGCCATCCTTACGATAATGACAGGAGCAGATACAGGCAGGCTCGTTTGGGAGAATTTTGGAAGGAGATTTTCACACTAATTTAGGCTAGTTAACCCCTTCGCTGCTGGTGACGGAACCTCTCCGTCATCAGCCGCGGTCGCGCTGTGCTGATGACGGAGCGGTTCCGTAACGGCCCGCTCGGAATACCTGCGCGGCGCAGATTCCGCGCCTGCGCTGAACGTTCTATTGAGCGGGCGGGGCCGTGACGGAACCGCTCCGTCATGAGCACAGCGCAACCGCGGCTGGTGACGGAGCGGTTCTGTCACCTGCATGCGCCCGCCGCTCTTCCGCCCCGCCCCCTTAGCACTGCGGCGGAATAGCCGCCGCAGTGAAGGGGTTATTATGGGGGAGATAAGAAACTGACATCATAAAGCTAGCAATCTTTTTTTCTTCTTTCTTTCATCATTCATTTTATGAGAAGGTTCCAAAGGCTTTTAACCCAGGCTGGTGAAGAGTGTAACTTTTGGGGAAATAGGTATTTTCAGTTAGGTTGACACACATGCCACATTGGAAATGTTTTTTTTTAAATTTCAACTGAGTGAAGCCAAAAAAAATCCACCTATATTGAAAGGTTAGATAGACATCCTGTACGGCGCCACGGAAGAACTGCAGGCAAGAAGACTCGGCGTCTTATTTTGGTGAAATAAAGTGAATCTATTAAATTTGATTGAGAGACGTTAATTTAGGACTTGCAAATTTTAATTAATTTTGGATGAATGCTAGCAACCCATATCTCGCGCTGCTGACAGGCTATTCTGTCGTTTCCAAGTGTCCTATGAATATTTAGGTCGGCTTAATAATATTCCCCGTGGTTTGCTACTTGGAATGTCAGACGTTATTGGTAAAATCTATCACACCCCTGATACCATCGCACGCGCCAACCTGAGACAGAGAAGAGGAAAGCAGAAGATCTATTCTGCAGAGAAGCCGGAAAGCGAACAAAACACACCGAGGCAGCAGGAAACAACGAGAGGCGTCTGATGGATAGAAAAGAAACGTAAAACACAAGAGAAACTGAGAAAAAACACACAGAAAGGTCCGGTGGAGAAACGGAACGATTTACTCCGACATGCATCGCACCGGAAGCCGTCCCAGTAGTGACGCTCCAGCCCCTCTCCATCTGTCCTGCAGGAATGGGCCGCTGCCTGCTGCTTGATCATTTAACGCCTTTAATATTTAATCATGTAGAAATTTCAGTTTTAATAATGTAAGTAACATGTTTATGGAGTGACAAAACAATAACCGTAATTAAGGCCCGTCAATGCTCGAGTGATTGGGCCAGGAAGTTGTTTTACTAAAATCCCCGGCTGTCACAGTTTATTTAGATGGGTATTACGGATGACGAGGCGGCCATTTTGAAAACCGAAATTCCCCCATGTGGATATTTGCAGAAAATGTTGATCTGAAATTTCTGAAGAAAAAGTCGATCCATCATCTTTGTCTTTCAGTAAATTTTGAGGAAAAATACACCTTGCATATCCAGGTGCTATAATGCATTGTCATTTGATAACTGGGCATTAACCCTGCCTGTAAAGTTCAGCAGGTTTGCCCAGTCAAAATCTACTTGGGGAAAATTGCGGAGGTTGCAGTAAATATGTTATTGGAAGCCAGGCTCTGAGAAAATCTTAGGGGCCGATTACGATGCGTGTCATTACGAAAGCTTCCGACCTCAGGTCGTTGGCTTTCCAATGCTCATCATTGGTTTCAATTCTGACCGGTTGATTATTATACCGCGGGTCGGAATTGAAACCGGCCGGTCATTCCGGCTGGCTTCCGACCGGCTCCAAGAGCCCATCTGCCAGTTGGAGACCGGCGCGTAATCCAAATAGAAGGCGATTCCGCCTTCTGGATTACAATGCACGGTTTCCGGCAGGGTTTCAACGCCAGCCTTTCCGACATGGAAACCCTGTCGGAAAGCGTGTTTAGGGGCCCCTCGTAGGGGAACTTGAGGGACAAGGGGGCGCCATAGGTGCCCCGTTGTTGATCCCTGCACCTTGTGGCAGGCACCTTGAGGTGCCTGTTACTGGGTGCAGGGCTGAACACAGACTTCCATTCCTCTATGGGAGCTTGTGTTAACACCTGGTTTACGGCCGTTTACATGAACTCCCATAGAGAAATGGGAGTGCGGTCGCATTGTGATTAGCCGGTTGGGACCACCGACCGGAGGTCGGGAAGTCCTGTTTTCGCATCCACCCAGCATTGAAATAAGCCCCTAAGTATTATTAGTGACCGGGCTCTGAACAAGTCTCTGTTTTTGTCAAGATGCAATCCCCTAACCTGATTCCTTGCCTGAGGAGTGATACATCTTCTGCAGCTGTGCCTAACCCCAATTTTGGATCCCAGATAGCCGTGCCCAGTTAAGGATAATGCTAAGGGTTCAGATCAACCAAGTAGGAGAAAGAGGGCGTGAGAGATAAGGTTGCGTGATTTCGTAGGTAGTTCTTGTTCAGGTTCTTCTAAAGACTCTCGCCAGTCCTTCTGGGAGTCGAGTCCCATGTATCTCATCTACTTTGTTAAGTGCAAGAGGTAAAGTGTATAGATTATCTCCAATCTACTCCTAACCCCCTATCCTACCTGTGCCATACTACACTGTTACACCTTCTTACCTGGCACTCTCCTCTTCCCCACTTTTGTCAAGACTTCAGCCTGTTGATCTTTCAAGTGTAGGCCCTCACACTAAAGAAAGGAGATACACAAAGATAGGCTTCACTTTCGTAGAAAATTTCCCCCATGCACTTTTTTCTTTTGATTAACTGTTCATTCACCTCTGTTCTTTGAATTACTAAATCACAATTCTATCATCAGGCTCAAAGGTTAATGTCACCTGAGATACATATTTATTGAGAGCTCTGCCAGTCCTAAAATAGCTATGGCTTCTATTTAGATATGTATGTATGTATGTATGTGCATACATTGTCATTCTTGATAAACAGACAAATAATATGTTAAGTAAATAAAAGGTGTCCACCAGTCTTGCATTTGCTTTTTACCCTGTTCAATTGTTCTTTGCTTTACTTCTAGTGCGCAGTCTAAAATAACGGTCTTGTATTTTCTCTTTGTAAGATGGCATCCAGGTTGATCACCTCCCAAGGAAACAGGTCCCCAAAGCAGAATCGCATTGCTCTAAGCGCCTTCCCTAGTAGTTTTAGTGGTTTTCTTTTTTCAACCTGATGATCTCATGCATGTCTTTTCATTTCGGGTCTGGAGTCTTCACTTCGATTGGAAAGAAGCTGTGAGGAAGGGAAATAGGTAAGCAGCATCCAAAGTGAGATGTGGGATGCAAAAGGAGCTTCATCTCCTCCAAGTGACTGAATTGCAAGCAAGGAGGGGGTTTTGGGTCATACCATACAACTGAAGCGTTGTTAGTTGGCAACACTCCGAAATCCTGAACTCTCGTGAGATTTCCTTGCTGTTCTTTCAGGTGGCCATGTCTGAACTGGGGTGGTGTGGAGTGCAAAAAAACGATGGATTTAGGCCCAGATCTCTGTACTGGGGTGAATGTACGACATTGTTCTGCATTCTGTTCATAAACTGTTGTTTTTGTATTTGTCACCCGGAGTGGGATGGTTATGCTCAGACGTGAGTCCCATGCTCTCCACACCACTGGAGTCAAGCTATCCTGGCTGAAGACGGCTGATAGCCAGAAACCGGTCGTAGGATGCTTGATTCCGGGCCAGGAAAGACATGGCTTGGCAGTTCGGGCTGGACTGTTCCCATGAGGCACAGGGTCAAGGCTGATTTGCATATGGCCATGTCTGAACTGGGGTGGTGTGGCTGCAAAAAAACGATGGATTTAGGCACAGATCTCTGAACTGGGGTGAATGTGTGACATTGTTCTGCATTCTGTCCATCAACTGTTGTTTTTGCGTTCTTTCAGGTTAAACCTGCCCATCACCTGCCGTTGACTGCTTATAAAAGGCCACCCAATCAAACACCTGAGCACTGCTCATGAGCGCATTGATTTTGGTTCCCACAGATTGGGACTGAAGATCCTGACAATTTCACCTGGAGCAGAGCTGTTATTCAGTATGTAAATTTTTAGGAGCAGACATAACAAAGAATCATGGGTATTACCAGAGGAAGCCGCCTAGACAGATGCTCTATGAAAAACTGTATTATGAAATGAGACGTATAGGTGAGTTTGTATAGTATACGGAGTAGATCGCTGGGTGAATGTGAGTGTAATCAAGAGAAGGTTCTGGGCACCCTATATATAATTGATAACGGATTGGTGTCACTACAACGCATGCTTTTACATCGCATGCCTTTACAACGCGGTTTTTACCACGCAGTCCATTACAACACATAATGCTTTTAGGCGCTGGATAGTGAATTATTTAATTTACTATTCCAACTCCAGTCCCTGTGGATAGCAGGGAAGGTGTTGGATAGTAAATTAAATATATTCCCTATCCTAGAGCGCCCCCCAGCGCAATGCGTTGTAATGGTATGCGTTGTAATGGTTGCGATGTAATGGTAGTGCGTTGTAAAAAATGCGTTGTAAGTGATGTTCCCCTTGATAACTGATGTTTGGGTACATTTTTATTATCATAGGAGGACTTTTGAGTGACCGACGTGTTTCAGACCTGTTAGCTAGGCTTCGGTTTATGAGAAGGAGAACTCTGGCTAATTTAAAGACCGATCTCTGACTGACTCTGAAAGTTAAGAAGAGCAGGTGTGGAAATCCAGCAGTAGGCAGATGACACAACAATTAATTTGCAGAGCTTGCCTGTCAAAGACGTTATCACTTTGAAAATCTGCTTAGCAATGCGCCAGAGCTGGATGTCAGTTAATCTTCTAAAGCTTAATCTTGGTACCGCATAATTTATCTCATTCCATTGCCATCAAGATTTCAATTTAAAAATTGAATCAGAACTTTACACTCTCTTTGTCCAGAAAAGTAAAATCTCTGGGGCTTTGGGTGGATTCCGACCATCAAGAAAATGAAGCCTTTGCGTCTTCTAAATGACTTCCACCTCATGGGCCAAGCTTTAGCAGTCTCCAGAATTGACTATGGAAATGCACTGTTCATGGGTTCCCCAGCCTCATTAGTCAACTACTGACCTCACGGGGTGGCAAAGTAAACTTTGTCAGGCACAGCAGGAATGCTGGAACTAACGGTTGATTTGAGATGTTCAAAATCCTTGCTACAATTTTTTTTAAACCGAGCACATATTCAAACGACATCTGGAATAGTGGTTTTGATCTCTTGCATTTGGGATTTTCTTCTTGCTCTCCACTGCACTTTCAGCCTAATCATCTTCTCTTATCCTCTTCTCCACTCTCTATTCCCCAGTTTCATTCCTATTCCTTGATCTCTTGTGACCGCTATCACCTTACCCCAATTGTGACAAGTTCTTGTTTGGAGGGTTAGATGTACATAATTGTTCCAGTTTAATGGTTGCTTCTTCTTGTTCTAAGACATGATGCTATGCAGAGCCTTGTTCTACCATAGAGCATGAGGATAACATTTAGGTGGAGTGTGCTCTATAAGAATGCGTAAATAAAGATATCTATGAATAAGACAAGGTGTTATCTGGAGATGCCAGAACTTGGGTGACTATGGGTATTAGCAAAGTAATTCATTCTTGTATTATATGCAATATTAACAAGTGATTCATAAGTAAGTCTGTCTTATCAAAAGGCGAAAGCTGGATGACTTGTCCGAGAGTCTTATTATTATGAAGGAAAGAGTTCTGAGTGAGTCTTCAGGTATTAAGAATAGATCTTTGAGCGAAGCTAGCTATTATCATGACCAGATATCTTTGTCTGGTATGTTTCAAGGAAAGGATTCCAAGAAGGTTCTTTGAGCCCTCTCCTTGGTTGCCTGGGGTAAGTGCAACTCCTCTCAGTAGCCACAGTGAAATTAGTAAAGGTGATGGTATTTCCTCCTAGAATATGCCTTGATCACTAGGATCTCTGTCTCATTCTCATTAAGACTCAGGAAATTGGAGTCAATCCACTCTGGGTGTGACTGAAGATCACAGTCACCGTGGCTGATATCATTTGTTTGCTTATCTTGTTTGAAGACTACCTCATAGTTGGCTACTTAGGTTTGATATTTTAGTTTTTTAAAGACCTAGAGATCATGCAGAGTTTTAAAGTAAAAGTTAAGCTTTAACAAGGACAGACTAGCCTTGTGGTACCCCAAATAAGATTGGCAATGATTCCTCGCACGCACCCATCTTGGCTACCCGATCTTCCAGGAATGATTAAAACACTTGCAAAGCTACCTATGAAACACTTCCCGAAATCTGTGCATCAAAATGTTGCGATTGAGGGAAGAAGACCGAGTGTCTCACCAATTTTCCAAATTTAAAGGTAATCTACCATGATCCTAAAAGATTGCCCAATTTGATATGCAACTAGAGTTGCCTTTGTGTGACCTTTTTGAGAATCTTTAGGGGGAAAGTTGCAATGATGATTGGTCGGTAATTATTAGGGTTCTTTATATGAAAGGTATGCTTCACTAGCAATGAGTTTGCCAAAGCTTATTTTAGTTCTGCTGATGGGATCTAAGCCATCTGAAAAGACCACCTCACATCTTCAGAATATCACCGAAACTGTGGTCCTCTATAATGTGCAACAATTTACTAAACAGTTTATAGCTTTTTTTCACATACTCCTGAGATTACCACAGCTTGCAATCTTCTAAATAGTTCTTTGAGGTGTCTTTTGCTGTAGCATTTTTAGTGTTTATGTTTTTCTTCTTACCCTCTAAACTCTTCATATACCTACTCCTGAATCTTTTTGAAGCTTAGTTAATCCTTCAACTATTTTTTTTTCATTTTCGCGTATTTTTTCTAACCTCGATTTTCATTCCCCACAGTTCTTGAGTAAGCAGATATTTGGCATATATACGCCATGTTATTTTCGATTAATTTGCTGGCTTAGTTGTAAGAGTTTTATAATATAGCCTTATAGCCCGCCATAGCTGGCTATAGAGATATTAAAGGCCCGCTCCGGTGTTAAAGGCTCGAGCCGAAGGCGAGGGCCTTTAAGAAGAGAGCAGGACTTTAATATAGCCGGTATAGCACTAGCTACGAAGGGCTATAAGGCTATTAGAACATTATGCCACTAGAGAGCAGAATGTTCTAACAAATTAAACAAAGGCCTCTCGGATCCCCAGGGGATTGAAATCCCCCAGGGCTCTAAGAGGCCTTTGTTTAAACTACATTGGAATGTTGCTCTGCGGGCTTTTACCGGCCCATAGAAGCACATGGGCACTCCATTGTCTGCAATGGAGTGCTCCACATTCCAATGTATTAGGTGCTATTTCTATTTACTGCTGCCTTCCCAAACAAAGCCCATCAGGCTTTCTATACGTACTCTTTGGTTTCAATATTCCATTTTGTTAGAACTCGCACTTCAATGGTATGCGTAAACAATACACACCTCTGACCAGCCCAGTCTAGCCTGATGGTATCTATGGTCGGACATCTGGGTGCTTGGTTGGACATCCAGATTAGGCCAAACTTCTCACATAAAGTTTGGTTACCGCACTCAACTTCAGGAAGAGAAACGTCTGCTAACTTTTCCCAACTTCCTGGGCAAAGTTGTATTTATTTTCAGCTCCAAAGCACAAGGTTGATACAGAATATGTTTAAAACAAATGGCCACACATTGCTGTCGCCATTTATACAATGCTAGGAGTTTGCAAATACTTTTTTCTTGCCACCTTTTCTGGATTCTGTGGTAAACCTTACTTCTTCACCAAGTTATCGATTGTTAGGCTATCCTCATTATTGTGTGGAAATCGTTTGTTTTGGGACAACTTATGTTCCAAAAGGTGAATGTGCTTCCAATATGCACACATTTTCCATTTTGGTTGGTTTGATTTCAGTGAAAAGCATTTTGCAACCTAAAAAAACAATATTTAGCAGAGTGCAGAAAAGCAATGTTTATGCACTGGCGAACCTTTAAAGGCAGAGGGCTTCATTTACTATATTTTGACGCAACGCAGTGTAGCACACCTTCCTGCTATGTTGCTGTGTGTCAAAACAAAAGGGCAGGAATGCTCCGTGTCTAAAAGATACCGTGCATTCCTGTCCACCCATGCGCCGGTGCACAAACAGCAGCTGTGTGCCAACTCAGACACCCTTGCGCCATGGTACAAAAGTGGCTGCGTTGCAGGGGTGATTGTTGTTGTATGGGAAGGTAACTTTATATGGCCTTGTGCACATGGGCAGGAACACTGCACCGCCAATAGTCATGTACCGGCAGCGCAATGGGCTTGTAAATGAGCCCCACAATTTTCAAACTGTGCAAATGACAGAAATTGGATACTTTGCAAAACTTTACAGGCATTAAAACACCTTTGCACACTGTTAGTGCTCACCTTGGCTCAAGAAAATATCTCTTAATCCTAGTTCTAAACTGGACATCGCCATCCCCGATGGCGAAAAACTCACCTGCAAGATCCGGACCGACCGACCAGGAGGAGACATCGCCATCAGCCACAAGAACACTCTCCGACTGACCACACACTCAAACGACTCAACAACAACCATGGAAGACCTCCACTTCCAAATTTAGACCAACCCCAAATTCTCCCTCTGTTGCACCCTCGTCTACAGCCCCCCCAGCCCCCTTCCGCCTTTCAGCAACACCATTGTAGACTTCATCGCACCCCAGGCTCTTGCATCCACCGAGTACATCCTACTAGGAGATCTCAACTTCCACCTGGACAACCCCAGCGACCAGAACACTGTCTCCCTACTAGTGAACCTCACCAAAATTGGACTCAAGCAGCTACTGACTGCACCGACCCACACAGCCAGACACAGGCTCAACTCTGTTTTTTCCACCAGCTGGAATATCACTTACACCCACAGCACAAAACTCCTTTGGACCGACCACCACTGCATACATCTTGCCTTCACCATGCCCACCGTACCCCACCACCCTCATCGCCCCCATCGGTGCTGGAACAATGCCAAGGAAGAACGTCTCATTGACTTCCTCTGCACAACCACTCTGCCAACACCAACAGACGCCAACACCACAGCTCGCAACCTTCACAGATGGATCTCCAACTGTGCCGACACTCTGGCACCCCTCAAAAAGACACCAGTCAAGCAATACTCCAAGGAAGCAAGCTGGTTCACTCCCACCCTCCATGAGTCCAGACGCACTTGCAGACGACTTGGGAAGAGATGGAGGAACAAAAAAAACCAGAAACCCATGCAAATTTCAAATCTGCCATCAATGCACACCCCCTTCTCCTCAAAACCACAAAGAAAACAGCCTTTCAGGACAGAATAAATGCCAACGTACACAATAGCAAAGAACTATTTTCCATCGTCAAGGAGTACACAAGGCCCAACAGCGAGACAACAGATGTCCGGCCTACACAAGCCAGCTTCAACAAATTCAGCACCTTCTTCCACCACAAGATCAGGCAGATTTACAAAAACTTTGACACCCAAGACTCCGCCACTACGCTCACCACACCGCATGCAAACACGCCTCATTTCAACAGATCATGCTCAACTGAACTCCACTTACCACAGACGGCACACTCAAGACTGTGAAGAGCATCCACTTAGGAGCCTCATCTGTTCCTTGTCCGTACCACATCTTCCATAGAGCAGCTGCCTCCATTGCCTCCCAGCTTCACCGAACCATCAACTGCTCCATTGAACCCGCCATATTCTCAGATGACTGGAAACACTCCAAGATCAACCCCTTAGTGTAGAAACCGTCTGCCTACCCGACAGACCTCAAGAACTTCAGACCCATCTACCTCCTCCCCTTCCCAGCCAAGGCCATTGAGAAGGCCATCAACGCCCAACTCTCTGAGTTCATCGAAGAGAACCACATCCTGGACACCTTCCAATCCAGTTTCTGAAGCAACCACAGCACCGGTGTTCTGGATGTTTACCCTTAATACAGCCAATACAGGTTTGAATGAACACCTGCCATGGGAAAACGCGATTATTTATGAGAATATCCCCTGTATCGCACTTTTCATTGGCGGCTATTACTCCGATGATTTTTGTTAGTACGTATTTTGGTTTGTAATAATTTTTTTTTGTTTTTCTTTACCTAATCCTACTGTGTAATTTTTACCTTTTTGGAAATTTTCCCCGTGGAGGACCTCCATTGTTGTTTATTTCTGTGAGTGCGCTGTCCATCGGACGTTAGGACCACCACTTCCGCATTCCCTATAGTTAGCGCACTAATCATCTATTCCACGACTCTCTCAGGCGCTTCATACCATTATTCCGTCGCATCTCCTGAGGTTAGCGCTTCAGTCTTTCTACATACTACCTGACTCAGGTGCTCTACATTAACAACCAGCCGAACAGTATTTATGCCACCGGAACTCTCTCTGTTCCATCGCTATTCCGATCATGGATGAACGCTGAGGCCGCCAGCTGCGATATCGATGTACCCCGGTGTTTGCTGACAGACAAGGTACCGGAGTTGCTATTCGACTAATTTCCGTGTTCCTTTTTTTTTTTTAGACTTAGCCCGCATTTATTATATGAATCTATCCTAATCCTTGCATTGCCTTCTCTGTCGTCCCGTAGGACAGTGCATAACCAGCAACGAGGAACCGCTGACGAAGCATTATTTTTGCCCACAACGCGTTCCCTGTCTCACGCGATCAGGTATTAGCGGGTTATCCACATCGTGTGACCATCTACAGTTTATGTTTCAACATCTTTAGACTAAACACGTTGCTTCATTATTGCCCACATGTCTATCTTTAGCGACTGCAGACATGTTTGGTAACTCATTTGTCATTGTCCATTTTTTAACTACTGCATATAATCCACATCCGTAGTCTCCATTTGTCCCCTTAGCTTTCATTAGACGGTAGTTTTTATATTCGTTCTTTTAAGACCTTAGTGTACGGTTTCAGATATGAATACCTATCGGTATTTTTCCCTTTTATGCCACCAGTCAGCTTGCTCCTCCCTCTTATTTTAGGAGGTAATCTTATTCACGTCATCAGACGGTTCCCCCTACGGTCTTCACTTATCAGTCGTCAGGACCAGATTTCTTTGAATCTACACCTTCAGAGACGACAGGTACTATAATAGTTTAAGTCACGCTCTGCTCCTTTATTTAGAAGGTGGACCTGGTCTATATGTATGAAATGTGAGGACCATTTGCCATGATTTCAGTTTTTTCATTTCCTCCAACTCCTGCATTTTCCTTGTTTATCTCATCAGAAATCTTTTTGGGATTTTCACTTGACAATGTGTTTCTCCTCCATATTTCAGGAACAGAATACTGGGACCTTCTCAGTTTATCAGTTTATCACATCCATTTTTCTGATTAGGAGAATACTGGGACAGTACTGGAATCTACAGACGATATTCCTCATAGGTACTTCATCTTTATTACCATATTGTGCAGTCCCTACATAAGTCTGTAGAGTTGTTACCCCCTCGAAATTAGTCCCTTATATGTGGGACAAACAGTTCTCTAACAGCAGTATTAATTCAGCATCACTTGTTTGTATATACTTTCTTTTTTCCAACAGATCCTAGCAACTTTGTTGACAGCCTGCCATCATTTGTTCATACTCTCTGGAACAATTCCCTGACCACAAGTGACTCCCAAATCTTGGTCAGTTTCTATTGACCCAGAGGTGTGTATAGATCACCGTTACAAAACATAGGTGTATCTCTAGATTCATCACAGTCTTACGAACTGTTACTTAGGGACCCTCCATCCCCTCTTTCCCTTTCTCGGATTGCCCGTCTTCTTTTCTATTTTCTACCCTCTATACCAGGTTGAATGATGTTAACACTTATGCTGTTATTGTGTTTCTTGTATACTGCCTTGTTCCTTTATTGTGACCTGGAATTATAGCTTTTATATTTATCTATTTCTTTTTCACCCACAGATATGCTCTGTCAGCCCAAGATTGAAATTGTGAACTGATTTTTATACTAACGGTGTGCTATCAAATTTGGATCGCACCAGACCGCACAGATTCATGGATTAAATACATGCGCCCTGATGAAGGATTCTCTTAAACAACTCTTAGTTTCCGAAACGCGCGTCGGCGCTTTTTTCTCCCACTGTATGCTGTCTTTGATGCTTTGTTGAGTGTGAATACTTGGTTTGCTTGATAGAGAGAGTGTGTATGATTTTTTGAATGAATAAATGGTGTGTCATGTTTTTATTGTCGTATTTGCACTTGGGCTGATGTTTCCTCATGATTCTATAATCCAATGTACTTTTATACATTAGAAACTGACCTTTTTCAATGCTGAACTAAATGATTTTATGAAAAATGATCAACTGAAAATAAATTTTCTAAAATAACTTAGCTGTTCTGTGGGTGTTTTTGGTAGATTTCCATTCATTTTATTCTTTATTCTTTGGGGAAGCTCCCTTTCATGTTTATATAAGCAACCACAGCACCGAGACTGCACTCCTCACCGCCTCCGACGACATCCGCTCCCTTCTCAACAGGGGAAAAACCACAGCCCTCATCCTAATGGACCTCTCGGCTGCCTTCCACACCATCTCCCATCGCACCCTAATCACAAGACTCCACGACTCCCGCATCCGCAACTAGGCACTGGAATGGATCCACTCCCTCCTGACCGGCCGAACACAGCGAGACAGACTACCCCTGTTCCTCTCAGAACCTACAGAGATCAGCTGCTGAGTGACCCAGGTCTCCTTCCTGAGCCCCACAATCTTCAACAACTACATGGCTCCCTCTGCAGCCATCATCAGAAGCCACAGACTCAAAATCATCTCCTACGCGGATGACACCCAACTGATCATCTCCCTCACCAACTCACCCACAGCTGCCAGTATAAACTTTCACAAAGGAATGAAGGCAGTTTCTACATGGATGCAAGACAGCTGCACCAAACTCAACTCAGACAAGACCGAGGTACTCATCCTGGGACCCTCCTCTCAGCCTGGGATGACTCCTTTTGACCCTCCGTACTAGGAATCCCTCCCATCCCTACAGACCACTCGCGCAACCTGAGCATCATACTTGACTCCTCGCTCTCATAGAAAAGCCAAATCAATGCAGGATCCTCATCCTGTTTCCACACGCTCCGCCTACTTCAAAATACATTCTGATGGCTCCCCACAGAATCCAGAAAGATGGTCAACCAAGTACTCATCACCAGTAGACTTGACTATGGCAACGCACTCTACACCAACGTCACCCAGAAACAGCTCAGGAAACTAAAGAACGTCCAGAACGCTACAGCCAGACTGGTCCTCGACATCCTCCGCTGCAGCCAGATGACACAACACCTCCGATAACTCCACTGGCTCCCTATCAACGAGAGAATCACCTTCAAGCTCCGCACACATGCCTACAAGGCCTGCCACAACACCAGACCAGAATATCTGAACCCCCGCTACTCTTTCCACCCACCCGCCAGACAACTCCGCTCCCCCCAACTCGCCCTGGCCTCCGTCCCACTGATCCACAAGACCAGAACCAGAGGAAGATCCTTCGCCTACCTCGCAGCCAAGACCTGGAACACCCTGCCCCTCCACCTCAGGCAATCCACGTTATTGACCGAATTCAGGATGGACCTCAAGGCCTGGCTCTTCGACTGAACCTCCACACCCAGACAAATCAGCAGCCCCCCACCCCCTACGCTTTGAGACCCTCACGGGTGAGTAACTATGCTTAACAAACCCCTGATTGATTGATTGATACCTCCAGAGTTTCACCACGTGCTCCCCTCTTCATTTAACTGCTGTTTGACCTTATTTAGAGGCGCCATCTTGTTTTCACACACTAAGCCTGCCTTCAGTCTATTCGTTTGCCTTCCACTCAATCACCATTGGAAGAGGAAAAGAAATGCATGATGGGAAATTGCTACATCTACAAAGGATACGTCTACATTCCGGTCTTCAACTGAATGAGATGTCCAGAATGGTCCACAGGGAACGGGAGGGGGGGGGGGGGGGGTTAGGGAGGCTCACCAACAAAAGCCCGGGCTTCCAAGTTAATAGCCAACGGTGTTTTTCCCTTTTTTATTATTTAAAAACCCTTCTCGCCACGTTCCCCAGGTGCCAACTAAGCCCTGATGCCCAGTTTATACACAGCCACCTCTAATTGCTCCTGCTTTCTCCTCTGGTGTAAGTTCAGCCCTGGCTGCAGCCGCCCCTCCCCCGGCGGGAATTCACACCTTCATTATCACTCCTGACTGCGGAGCCGTCCGCCGGCCCCCCCCCGCCCGCCCAACAGAGGCTCCGATAAAAATAGAGCATCTTTTCAGTGGTTTCAATTTTAATTACCAGCATCATGGCAGGCGCCCCTTCTTGCCAGGCTGTTTCTCGCTAATTAAAGCGAGGAGGAGTTTATGGAAGGGACACCAACTCCGCTTTACGCCCTCATCTATTATTTACAGACAGCAATACAAATAATTTCCAATTTAAATAGTCCGTGCTGGCCAGCAGAGGGAAGGCCGAAACAGGACAGGAGGGAGGGGAGGTGGGCTCAGAAGAAGAAGAGAGGAACAAAGAGAAATGGGGAGGGAAATGGAGAGGGGCAACCACGTCTCAAAAACAAAAGCGCTTTCGCTGGTCAAGTGGCAAAAGCAAGCTGGGTAAAAATTGTTCAGAAGGGCCACATAAAAAGTGGCCTAGTAGAGGGGACGGGGAAATGGATCTTACCTCATGGGGATCAACGGCTAGTTAAACTTGCAAAGTGCTAAACTGTGCATTTATTCATCAGTTGCCTTCCCAGAAGTTTGCAATTGGTGTGCAAGTTATGGTTTGGATGGCGGTAGTGCAAGTTATGGTTTGCATGACTGTTGTGCAAGTTATGGTTTGGATGGCGGTTGTGCAAGTTATGGTTTGCATGGGTGTTGTGCAAGTTATGGTTTGCATGGCTGTTGTGCAAGTTATGGTTTGCATGGCTGTTGTGCAAGTTATGGTTTTTGGTTTGCATTGCGGTTGTGCAAGTTATGGTTTGCATGGCTGTTGTGCAAGTTATCATTTGCATGGCTGTTGTGCAAGTTATGGTTTGCATGGCGGTTGTGCAACTTATGGTTTTTGGTTTGCATGGCTGTTGTGCAAGTTATGGTTTGCATGGCTGTTGTGCAAGTTATTGTTTGCATGGCGGTTGTGCAACTTATGGTTTTTGGTTTGCATGGCTGTTGTGCAAGTTATGGTTTGCATGGCTGTTGTGCAAGTTATGGTTTGCAGGGCTGCTGTGCAAGTTATGGTTTGCATGGCTGTCGTGGAACCACCAAAAGGCAAGAAATGTACCTGCCAGAACGATTTCAAACAAGGCCCAAATAAGGAGTCCTTTTACTGATTCATTACCACCGGAGCAGACAAGAGCTAGATCAAATCATTACATCAAAGATTGCAAATATATAATAATTTTATTGTAGAAAAAATATATATTTACTTTAGTTTTATCAATAAAACATGATAGATATCAAATCACACAATAATTAAAAAATGTACAACTCAATACACACAGTCCCACACACCAAAAACATGCATCGCACTCATACCATCATGTATTCCGAGATACAACATAATTCATTCTACAAGCACACAAGGTATCCAACAGTACATAGCAGCCACAGGATGGTTTAGATGACAAGATGGAAACAAATCATCAAAGGGGTGGAGATGGAATCAGTCCAAGTGCCCCCAAACGAAGAACGCATGGCTGTTGGGCAAGTTATGGTTTGCATGGCTGTTGTGCAAGTTATGGTTTGCATGGCTGTTGTGCAAGTTATGGTTTGCATGACTGTTGTGCAAGTTATGGTTTGCATGGCTGTTGTGCAAGTTATGGTTTGCATGGCGGTTGTGCAAGTTATGGTTTGCATGGCGGTTGTGCAAGTTATGGTTTGCATGACTGTTGTGCAAGTTATGGTTTGCATGGCTGTTGTGTAATTTATGATTTTTATGGCTGTTGTGCAAGTTATGGTTAGGATGGCTGTTGTGCAAGTTATGGTTTGCATGGCGGTTGTGCAAGTTATGGTGTGCATGACTGTTGTGCAAGTTATGGTTTGCATGGCTGTTGTGTAATTTATGATTTTTATGGCTGTTGTGCAAGTTATGGTTAGGATGGCTGTTGTGCAAGTTATGCATTTTGCCCCTTACCATAACTTGGGAATTTCAGTGTTTTTGCGGTTTTAATTCATAACCATATCTGCGCTTTATCTTTTTTTGGTGAGTATTAAACAAAATGGGTAACTGTATAATATGGCGCTATATTAGCGTTGGCACCATATTTCTCATTGAGAAATACCGGCCATCTGTTATAGCTTGCAAAGGTTTGGCTGTGATACTAAATAGGACTTTTAAAAACACTGTATGTACTCATTTGTAACATTGTTCTTCTGTCTTTGTTTACTTTCATTATTAGTCATGGATCATTAACTCAGCTCTAGAACACATTTACAAGTGTGTTCTATTTATATTTGCTGTTTATTGCATGTAGAGCTTAGGGCTAATACCACTTAGGCGGTTTTGCTTGTTTTTGTACCAGCTGGGACATTAAAATTCGGGTGGTGCTATTAAAAAAAAAGTATAAATGAAGCCAGGTAGTACCTCTAGTCTGTACAGCCATCAAGGGGTTCTGGTAACAATTACAAAACGTACTTCATATCTATGCAGGAGTAAGTTAAGTGCCGAGATATATGTGGGAACTCCAAGACTGATTGGTGACTGACTCCGGAATCTGGGGATCACGGATCGATCGCCAGGGCCGGCGGCAGGTTAGCCCAGCACCATGTGACTCTGGGCAATAGCTTGCTTAATCTTCCCGACGGCCCCCAGCGCCTAGAGACCCTTACGGGTGATTGTGCGCTTTACAAATGTGGATTATTATTATTATTATTATTATTATTATTATTATTATTATTATTAATAATCCCAAATCATTTTTCATCCACAAAATCAAGATATGAGTTCTTTTAAGAAAGCAAAAATCTTAGAGCACATCAAAATTACTGCTTCCTGTTAGCACAATTCTAAATAATGGGCCATTCTTTGGTTTCCCAGTGTACGCTATCAAATCAGAGTAGGTCAAACTTCTGTCTCACAGTAACTCTTACAAGTGGCCTATTAGACTGACCAATGACCAAAAATATCTGAAAGCCCACCTCTTTCATGAAACATACACACCAGGGCAGGAGACTCCATGGTAGAATAGCCAGAGTGCGCCTCCACTAGAGGGCACCATATTTGATGAAAAGTTGTGAAAAGTGCTTGTTTATTAGTGGAAGAGGAGTGTTCCAGGGGCAAAGTGACATTTTGCCTGTACCACTGCATTTCCCTGCACAGTTCCTATAAAGCAATCAGCCCATAAGACAGCTCTATATGTTGCATTTTATAATTTTTGACTTCCTTCCCCCTTCTTCCTCTGCTAATGCTCTGACATTGCTGAAAGGCACATTGATCACTACACAAGACAAGCATTGGCAAAGCCATAGGTCTTGACAAGAAAGGTGTTAGCCGGCCTTTTGGCTTTTCAGCTTCAGCAAAAATATATGTGTGCATGCGTCATACATGGCCCCACCGTAATGACATGCTTGGGAATGCTTCATACACCAAGTGCGCTTAGGTGTCATGATACTATGGCAGCCATTTTTTGTATTTACTGTTCCAGGTGGGCTGTCACCAAACTTGAAGCAATACATTAAAAATATATAGAAAAGTGCAATGAATGAAAAAAGTAACTTGATAGTAAATTGCAGCTACTGGGACCCCTATCCCCATAAAATGTGTAAAACAGAATGGGGAAGGGTGGGGGAGCAACAGAGCCACATAGTGGTTCTGAGTAAGAAGGGTTGGGGAGCAATGGAAGAGCTGGAAAAAGTCAAGGAAGAAATGGTGGGGGAGAGGAAACGGCCAAAGAGCTGGGAGGTGGGAGAGTAACAAAAACAGGACTAGGGGCCTGGATGGGGGGGGGGGGTGGCAGCACGCAGGATAGAGAGCTAGAAGAGACATGCACTCACATGGAATGCTTAAAGAAATGAATAGTTCTCTGCACACACACAGTGAAAGAATACAACTCATCCAATCACAAGAATGGTAAAGACGATATACCCCGGGTAACGGACAAACAGAGGAAGAGAAAGGAAAGTCATTGAATAAAAAGCAAACAAATGAGATTGAAAAGAAAGCCAATGAATGATAAGCAATGGGATGCCCCAAATGCCACTGTAAGCGCTGGTATTGTGCGCCATAGGTCTGTCGCCAACAGACGATAAAGCTGAAGCTAAAGCTGTGTGTAGGCGAGATCATAATATCTAAATAAATATCATAGCATGGAATATTCTTGTTGAGTTCTTCTAAGTCCTTTGGGGATTTCTACTGTGTAAACAGTTGGGACAGAAGGTCTCCTGCATGGCTCTGTAGAGAGCACTTTCCTGCTCTATGTTGATCTCCTGCAAGTCATGGGGAAGGTTCTGCAATTTGTTTCATTTCTACCTCAGTGCACATGACAATCATGCGTGTTCACTGAGGGTCTTCCAATTTACATGGACTGTAACCCTGAGGCTTAGCGCTAATGTCGAGGGGGTATGCAAAGTGCACTCAGCTTTTATAGAGAGTGGTCCCTCCTCTCTCCAAACAGGCTGCAGTAGACTGACAGTGGGGGCACCATTAATCTACACTCAGGGGTACCTGAACTCCTTGGGAGGGGTTGTACACTTGCTCCCTCCTGGTAAAGGCTTTAATGTCTCCCTAACCTGGGTTCTTTTTGCCTCCATGATGGTTGGGATATGTGCATTAAGAGCGGGTGTAAACAATAAGTGAGAATGGACTGGGGAGATATTGTGTTTAATGTTAGCTGAGCTGGCATCTGTTCTGCTGGTCATTCCAGCTTCCCCATGCCACTTCCTAGTCCTGTAGGAGCTTGGTGGACTGGGGAAGGCAACAGCTCTTACCTGTGTTTAGCTCAGACTCCCTCTCTCAGGATAACCCCTCCTTGTCTTATGGGTAATGGTCGGGGAAACCGGGTCCGGTCAACATTCCTTCCTGGGAGTAGTCCAAGAGGTACCGAGAGGCAGGGGAAGAGGGCAGAAGGTTTCCTTCATGCACTGATCCTGCAGCAAACATGTAGGAAATGTGCCCCGTGATTGCAGGGGCATCGGAGGATTCAATAGTAGCCGATCTCCAGATTGGATGAGCCTGTCCATCAGAGAATGATAAAGGACCAGCCTCTGCGGCAAGTGGGTTGTTCAATATTGTACTCATTGTCTGACCAGCCACACACAGGGCAGGGGCGGCTCTAGGCTCTTGGTGGCCCCGGGCAGGGAGCGTAGGTAGGGGGCCCCAGAAGAAGGGGTCTGGGCGGGGTGGAGTGCGGAGGCCAATGAAGAGGGGGGGGGGGGTCAGGGTGTTTGGAAGTGGAACAGAGCTGGAGGCCGCCAAATCCCTGCCAGGGGCCACCATGCAAATATGTATCCATCCTCAGAGGATTATTATATTAAGGATATATATTGGTTTGGTGGCCCCTGGGGTTTGGTGGCCCTGTGCAGGTGCACAGCATGAACATGCCCCAGGCCGCCCCTGCACAGGGTGCCAGAGGTAGCACAGATCCAGGAGTGGAATCCATGAGCTGGATTGCTACTTCCCCTTCCGAACCCAGGAACAGAGTCTGGAATTGAGAAGGTGTGTCTCTGATAGATCACCCATGAAAGGAATTTGCCGGTCTGATGGAAGGAGCTCATTTTTAGCTCAACGGGCCGTGGACTTTACTGCATTACCAGGGAACGACCTGTCTATGAGGAACATGGAAGGTCAGCTGCTTTGAAGCACAAGGAGATTCCTGGTAGCTGCTCAATGTAAGGAAACTTGTAGCATAGAAACAACAAAGGAGACAGAAGAAGCTCCTTACTGTCATTGCAGGTGAGACTGCTTCCCTCCTGACCCTTGCACTGTGCTTTGGCAGGCTGTGGGTGCTTCCAGGTACCATCTGAAGCTGAGGAAGAGTGCCCTGTTGAACCCTTGTTCTCTACCCAGGACATGCATGGTTGCCAGCTTTGTCCGTGCTTGGCCTGTATTAGTAACAAGCAACCATCCCTACCTGCTTTTCGGCTGCTACTAGTGGGCTCTGTGGTACAGGCTGCCACCTATGTTTGTGCCATCTGAAGGTATAAGGGTATACATGCACCCTAAGCAGCCACAACCCTCCTACAGCTAGCCCAGCGGCTACAGAACTAGCGCTATTCCAGTAACTGTGCCAAGACACCAGGCACCCCTCACCAGACACCTGCCATGACCAGAGCAGAGTCCCAGCTAAGGAAGGGTGGACACATCTGTTACTTTGGAAGACGGTACAGTGGACCGACCAGGAACCATTGACTTTGTATCCACTGCTGAGGTCAAATCACAGCATTATGAGTATTGGCACCATTGCTCTAGATTTGAAGAATAACGGTGTGTAACATTGTCTGTATTTTGCAATACTGGGTTTTATAGTGCAAATGAGTGCTATAATACTCTTTGGGGTCTGAACTCTGACCCAGAGGGTCATAGTGACTTGTTTTTTACTGTGTATCTTAGGTGTGCGCGTAGTATGTTTTTCTTCGGTATATTCAAGTACTTTTTTTATAAAGCACCCCACTGATTGGCAAGTATTACAGTGTATCCTGTATTCTGAATGTCTAATCCACCTCACCTCTTTGAATAAGCCCCGGAGTGCATTGTCTCGCTACCCTGAGAGAGTCAAGTGCTGGATAGGAGTACTCGATTATCCAGTATAGGGTTTAACGGTACGGTGTCTCAGGGCACGAGAGGTAAATGACTACATTCGATTCAGCTGGAAGTCAGTAACCCCATCTACTCTGGTGACCCAGAAAACTAGTTATTACACAAACCCAGCCAGAACTGATGTGTGTAAAGGATATACATGTACGACACTCTTGCAAGTGAACCGTACGGTTATTGTGCAAGACAATTCATGTGTGCATCCTTACACTACATATTGTAGGAGTACCTATACATTCCTCCTGGGAGAAACTTTATGACTCAGCCTACATGTGCTAACCTTTGACTTACATGAGTCTCATATCTCCCTACCAGTGCTAAGTTCATTTAACATAAATGTCAGAAGTCCATTGTTGACTCAGACCATCCAGGGCGCTCAAACAATCTAGAGTGTTCAAGTTTCCCTGGTCCACGCATGAGAAGTTAATCCAATCCGGGTTTTGCACTACATTCTGGGGTTTGAAGTCTCATTTTTAAAACCAGGGGCCTCATTTACGTGGTTTGGCGCAGAGAAGCGTCGCAAGGAATCTTGCTGCACTGCCCTGTGTCAAAAGAGAAGGGCAGGAATGAGCCATATCTATGAGATACGGCGCATTCAGCCGTGGCCCTTGCAGGTAAGAGCGGTGGGGCGGTGGAGCCGGGATGAAGGGGATTTCGACAGACATCCACGAGGGAAAACTAAATAAATAATTAACTTCACCTCGTCGTCATCTGTCGAAATCCCCCTCCCAATGGCCCCACCGTCCCACCGTTCTTACCTGCACGGGCCGCCCCTGGGCGCATTCCTGTCCTTTCCCCCTGCGCTGGAGCACAATGTGCTGCCATGCCCAAATGCAGGTCCCCTTGCACCCTGGTGCAAGGGGGTCTGTATGGTAGGGATGATTGTTTATATGCAGGAGGGACACCTTCCTGCACAAAAACAACCACAAGAGGTGTTTTCCTCTCTCAATGTGTGATGCTGCATTGAGGAAAAAACGAGGAGAAATAAGGCTATTTCTCCTCGTTGCGCCTCCCTAATGCCTCCCCTGGGGTGGCGTTAGAATCTGACGCATTCCCAGGTTTATGATTCCTCGTAAATCTGGGAGTGCTTCAGATTCCACGGGTGTCGCGTGGGTTCACCCACAGCAACACCCATGCAGTGTTCTGCGTGAAAGGGGCACATACTTACAAGGCCATGAAAAACTACGTAAAGTGTCTATGCGTGGCCTTGTAAATATGCTGAGGCACATTGCGCCACCGGAGGGTAAAAGAAGTGACACTACGGCGGCACAGATGTGTCGCTAGGGGCACCGTAAATGAAAAGCAAAAACCTGGACTGGATGAGTTACTCAGACATGGACCAGGGAAGCTTGAGAGCTTTGTTGGCTGTCTGACTATTTTTTTTACGAACGCTACACTACATGTTAGGAAACTAGAAAACACTGGTCACATAAGTAGATGTCACATATGGAACACCCACACCTTACTTCACACCGCTTGTCGATGCTCCCTCTGTTCTAAACAACACATTTCCCAAGAGAAGACCACTGAATATTAAAAAAGACCGAAAACACAAATAGTTTTGCTCTGTTTCTGTTCTCTCTGGCGTGTGCCTACCCCTTCTTAATCAGAAATCTGCTACCTGTGAACCTACATGGAGGAACAAAGCATCTCCGATTCGGGCCCGGCTGGTGTGCATCTGTGAAGGCATTCTGGTACCAGAGAATCACCTCAGAGAATTTTCAATGGGAATTTATCTGAGGAGACAAGTGTTAATGGCGAACTAGACTGCATGCACAAAATCTAAATACAGATCTTTTCAGCACATTATTCACGCAATAACAAACAAGTTCCTGTGCATGCGACCGAGGGAGGAGAAAAGAAAGGATCTGCGAATAAGGGAAGAAATGTTATGGTGTAGCAGCGGTGAGGCCATCATAGGAGAAGTCGAGCACCGTTCCTGAAGGCCACCCCGGGCAAAAGGACCAAATTTTTCTATCTCTCAGAGGAGCAGCCCAGGAGCTTTTTTTATAAGCCCCTTGCGGTGGTGGTGCGTCACTTTCTGTGACGTTCTGGTGGCGCAGGAGCCTGCTCCATATTTACCAGGCAGCACTAAGCCACTTTTTTGGCTTAACGCTGCCTTGTAAATATCATTCCCTTTAATGCAGTTAAAGGGTCGTGCAATGGGTGTTTGCTGATGGCGTTCCCAGCAACATCCATGGCTTTTTGACACTGCCCCAAATTTACGAGAAATCATAACTCTGATGCAGCACCATAAACATACACCTACACAGGTGAGGAGGAAGGGCGGCACAACGAGGAGAAATATCTTCATTTCTCGTCTTTTTTTTCCTTTTTCTATGTGTGCTGTATTCTGCAGAAAGAGGAAAACGCCTCTTGTGATTGTTTTTGTACAGAAAGGTTCCCCTCCTGCACAAAAGTAATCATTTTCCCAATGCAGGCACCCTTGCACCATGGTGCAAAGGTGCATGCATTGATGCACGGCAGCCCATTGTGCTCCAGCGCCAAGGAAAAGGACATGAATGCACCATATCTGATAGATACGGTGCATTCCTGCCCTTTTCTTTTGCAGTAGGGCAGCACAGCAGGAAGGCCTGAGGGCGGTGCTGCCCTACAGCAAAAACTCATTAAGGATGCCCTCATTTTTTAGGGCCTCGTTGCTAGTTACGGGTGGTCGAAATACTGCATCTGGTAAATACAAGCATCACAGTATATATTATTGACTGGGTGCTGTATTCCTGAGCTGAATAATGCAAAATATGAAGAATTGGTATTTGGTGCATCTATTACCACACATTTTGGGTTTTATCCATATTCCTCTGCCAACTTTCTCGAAGTTCTTCCTGGAAAAATGGGTCTGGAGAAAATTGATGGTGTGTAATAATTACGGCACAACTTAAAATCCTAATTTTTGGCATATGGCCCTCAGAAATAACAACAATGTAAAACAAAGAAGGCCCAGCAAAGAGTTTTAGGGATGTCGCCAAAACAATTTTTCTTTGGGCGATTGGGCTTCCTTCTCTCCAAAAGGGTGACGCAGGGGGTGGACAGCCATGTAAAAAAGCAGCGGCAGGAGGAAAGGCAAAAGGACCACACTGGGAGAAGGGAGACATTTTTTCATCCATTCATTATGGTGAGAGGCAGCTCCTTTTCCCCCAGTACACTCTTTTTGCAAACAGCACGCGTGTGGGAGTTGGGAACTGGCCAGCCACAGAATTCCTCTATTGCAGACCTGTAATGTTAGATGTCACATTCAAAGGATGCATTCCTTTGCCAAAGAAGATTTCAGCTGACCCAATTATATTCAACAATTTTCAGACCATTCCATTTCTGCTTCTGCCTGTAAATATCAGGATAATAATTTAAATCAAGAAGTCTCTACATTCACTGAAACTAATTTTTTACATAACTCCACACAGGCTGGAGTTTGGCCCATTCAATAGAATATTGATAATAGAAATATTAATGCGATAGACGCCTTCGCCTCTTTCTTGATCAAGGTCGCAGAGTTGCCCTAATTTTTGGGAGTCTGAGCAGGGGATTCAATACTTCCACCCTCTATTCTTATCCAATGAAAGAGCCGGGCCCAGAAGCTCTGGATCTGTTCTAGAGTCACGATTCAATGCTTCTTTTTTGCAGCATGTAAGCGTAGGGAGAACATCAAGACAATCAATTCAATAAGTAATCCTCTGGACACATATAAACCACAGACCACTACGTAAGGTTGGTTAATTTCCTACAAAGCCAAAAATAACTGGACATAAAGACACATCAAGTAGAGTGTAGAAATACGTTGGAATCAATATAAAGCCAAATCTGCGAGTAAAGTTGAGTCGGTGCAACATGCACAAGGCAATTAATTCCGGAAATAAGGTGCAGAGGATCAAAAAGCATGAGTCCAAATGTTCTTGCATAGAGGGCTGATGAATATAAAGCATCAATCTATCCCTACACTAACGCTAACATGGCATCCCTACTTAAGCTTCCTTCAGGGCAAGGGATAGAAAGGTGTCAGCATGTGGAGTCTTCCTAAGAAGTTGCTCCACCATCGATGGGTCGAATAGCATATAAATCTATCGAGACAGAGCTCGTTTTGAGATGCGCTCTCTCCAAAGGCAGAGAAGAAGTGGGCATCTTTCCATACTTGCAGCATTCCAATATTACGGGTATCTTCCCAAGATTCCTTGCAAGTCACGCCATCCGCTCTGGCCCCATTCACACAGGTACTTTTTCACAGGATGGAGATGTTCCTGAACACGAACATGGTAACATTGATTCCCAGGCCTTCTCCGATGTAAAAGTACAACAGTTCTACTTATTGGCCTTAGCTCATAATGTATCCTTTTCTCTCCTTGTCTAGCTCCTAAAACAAAGACATTATTCTAACTAACAAGGGCCCTTCTTCCACCTGCAACACAAACGTGAAAAAGAACGAAATTCACAGCACACATGAAATTCAAACTGTTCTAAAGCGAGAGCTTCCAGGGAAATTGCATTTCAGACCTACAACATTTAGCTAACATAAGAGAAATGGAGCATAAGCTTTACGGAACTGCATAGGAAATAAGGCAAGTTCAGTTACTATTCCTACCTCCATGTAAAATGACACGATTAGTAAACACAATAAAAAATGAATGATTGCCAGTTACGCAACACAAGTTCTTCATGTTAGTTTTTTCTGCTAGTTACCTTTGGTTTCCACATTAACTCTTCACATTTTCTATTTAATGTCCTAAATAAATATTTTTATGTTATTACATTTCAAGATCCTAACACCTTAATAAATAAATAAATAAATAATAAATAAATAAATTAGGTTAATACGGCAAAGGATTATATGTGTGTGCCCTCTACCCCAGTGATTATAATGCACCCCTACACATGAAAATAAATTTTCCGCTACATCACCATCATCTAAGTTGAATGGGAATCCACTGACTCATCCTCAAATGAATTTAATCCTTTATGAGTGAAAAATGCCAAGGGTCCATCTTGCCGAGTTTTGGTCTTTCCATAGGAAGCAAAGCTGTTGGATCCACCAGCACCTGTGGTCTTCCCACCGCCTCTCCCTATTTAAGTTCTCTATCTTCTCTAGCTGACTTCATTTAGCAATTCTACTTTTTCTTTATGTCAAACGCCAACAGCACACAAATAAAAGTTACTTGTAAGTATGCCATATCACCTTAAAATCCAACTTCTATGCATGCCTGTCCACTGTATCAAGGAGATGCAAGCCTATTGTCTCCAGCTCATTGAAGAAAGACAAAGGTAATGATTTTAGGAGGCCCTGCTAACATCTGGTCTGCTGAATGGTGGTCCCAAAGTTGGAACCAAGCTCCCTTTGCAGTGACTTTAGCCAAAAATCTTAGCCTCATGGTAGGTAATGACCTTTTCTGTTACTCTACAGTCAACAGAGTTTCATCTATGTGTTGCTACCATCTCTGCTCTATATATTTGTCCTCTTACTGACTGTTCATTGCCATAAAAAAAGTTGTCCTGCAGTTTTTCTGGCCAGAATCGATAACTGTAACTTTCTTTAACTTTGCCTATCACACTTTCAGGTCCCCCAGTTGCAAGTTATCCAAAATTCTACTGTTATGCTTCTGAAATGCCTTTCTGCCCTGGGTTTAATTTGAGGACAGCTAATAATTCTTCAGTAGCTATTGATAGACAGGAGAGTCATCTTCAGAGCTGTATGTATTTATTACAGGGCTTGCAGTGAAGTAGGTTGGCACATTCTGCAGCAGAAAAAAGTATTTTATTTGTCTTTCTGATTGGTACGCTCTTTAATAACTTTCCTTGCTAGCATCCAAAAGAGCAACAATTTAAGATCTGGTGGGCACACTTTTTCTTTCTGACTGCCATACACTGAAGCAACCTCCCAGTTATAAATCCTTGCCAAAAAAGTCTGGCCACTTTCCAAAATCTACCTAAAAATTAGCATTTTCAATCTGTCTGGTAAGTCTCTCCTTTCAGCTTTTTTTTCAGCACTCAGGGCACCTTACTTGGTTTCTGTGTCCTCTAAAAATCAACTTAAATCAATAATATCTGATTATCTAGCCATCTTTCACCATTCCACTCCAGGTGCCAATATGTGGTTTTTATTCCTCTAATAAAAGAGAGAGGGACCCCAAGACCAAAGGGATAGGGTTCCACAATTGACACAAGTCAAGAAATTAATTCCCTTTGGGCGAATTAGCATCAATACAAGAGTACTTATAAACGGACAATAGACTCACTAATACAGAAACGTAACAAGGAAGCAATGATAAAAATGAGAAATTCAAAACACGTGAAAACACTATAGTAAAATTAAATCTCAGTACAATTTATTGACATACATTATATTGATTAAAAATTGGGAAACATACACAGGACGGAACAATAATAAATAAAAAACATTCTAATAAAAAAGGAGCTACAGGAAAAAGGACTAAACTCAAATAAGACAATTATTTTGAATTTTCCTTAATTTCTTAATCCAAATTCACTCCTTGAGCATCGACGCGTTTCGGCGGTATGAGCAAAATATGACCGCCTTCATCAGGGTATATGTGTACCTGTTTCCCAATATTTCTCGGGCATAAAATAAATTTTTCAATGCGTCATAAGGGGTATACGTCCTCCTTATCCTTTGTATCAGATATTCGTCCAGCGAATTATCCTCTTAGAGTACATAGTATTCTAATTTAAACGAATGGCGGAAGCATGGTCCTAATTTCACATTCAATAGTACGACAAGCCATATAGCTGAAAGATAAAGTTTTAAATAGTATGGACCCAGTACGCGGTAAGGCAGAAGTGCGCACAAAATCTATTGCGCTATAAAATCTATTTCAAGGTAGGTACGAGCCGTCAATCCTTGTATGGTTCTGGTTGACGGATTAAAACCATGAACCTGAGGTTTGTTTTCTCCTTGCCTGTCCTCCTTTATTGTATAAACAAAACGTCCCGCGTAAACAGTCTGGTCTTTCTGGCGACCAACCTATATGTGTTTGAATTATCTTTACAGATCATGAGCCAAGAGGTCTGGTTGAGTTCAAGAGGTGGGATATTCTACATTTTAGATGCAGGAACAGCGAATCACCTCCTTCCACTACATGCAAGAACACAGCTTGAGTGTGCGTGAACAGCAAGGGGATATAGCCTGAGCCATCTATTAGGGGTTTAGGAAGTGATTTGGAATTGGGCTTGCAGTGAAGGAATGTGAAGACCAATAGACTTCTAAATGCACTGTGGTCCATCATGGGGAGTTCTTGTAGCACCCGCTCAGCACCTGAAGAACCATCATGTTTCCTTAGCTTAGAGTCAGTCAGAGGGTAGTAAATCTGCTAGTTGAATTTGGAGGATCGCATAAGGTAGGAGGCTGGTGTAGAGGATGACAAAGTAAACAAACTATGTGTTTATGGTAGAGTGCCAATATTAACTAATGAAAGATGAATAAAGAGAGAGTAGTGTGATGACAACCTCACAGTCTAAATTATTGAGTTTTAAAGAAAAGATTCTAGTATTGAGTACCCTATGCTGAACAGGAAATTTAGGAACAATCAATGGCGATTGGGCTGACTTGGACCTCTTAGTCTTTCAAGAAGGATTAGGTGATTCATGGTGTGAAATACTGCTATAAGCCAAGCAGAGCTAAGGAAAAGATTCTTATCACCCATCGACCACTGACAGAATATTGTTCCAAAAAGTGAGAAGGCTAGTCTCGGTGTCAAAGTATAGGGTGAACTGAAATTGGCTAAGATGAGCTTATAGAGGTTCTAGACATGTACTAATGAAGAGCCAGTCTTTTTATTTCAGTCTTGGTGATGAACAGGGTATGAATAAGGACCTTGTAATAACCCACAATGTTACGATCGAGAAACTTTAAGAGTTTCTAGTTATAGATATTCATGATAAGGAGTTCTAGCAAAGACTTGTTCATCAAGTCCAATATAAGTGGGCAACATTGATAGGGAATGGAGTAAGCCTTAATGATAGATCTATGAGCTGAATCCAGATGGCAAGTGTGGATTGAGGGGAAAGCTTACAAATGAAATCGTTGAATATATTTTATGGATTAAGTGGTATGGTTGGGCAGAGTCATGGCGGGTGATGTAGGAATTAGTGATGAAAGGGCATTGTAATTGGGAGAATGAGCCTTGGGCACATTTGCTGTTGGTTTAACATTGCCAGCCTTGGAATGATATTATTATTCTGCAGGGAAGCAAATTGTTAACACACATTAATTTATGAGGTTTCACCCTGGGCATAAGGAATTGTGGGTTAGTGAGGATCTGAAGAACACCCTATTATCCTGTGGTCAAGAACAGAGTTTTGGAAAAGATAATGACATTCTGTCTGTGATGACCATGGGTCTCTAGAGCTATGTGACCTTCTCTATTCTGGTATTCTTTATATGACTTCCAATCCATATTGCAGCTTTTAACAAGTCACTCTACGACAGGGTGTTATAAGTCTTTGGTTTTCTATTTTATAGGAGAAGCAAATTTACTGTTCATAAATCAATTCTCATGAATCAAAGATGCTTCAAATTTGCTGTTCCAGCCAGAGCCACCATTTATACACTTATTTATAATCCAAGTAATACCTCCTTAACTTCTGAAACTAACTATTATCAACAGGATGGAATTGTAAAAGCATGTGTGTGCCACTATAAATAAATATCACCACGCACCTGTGTAAATGTTGTGGATGCTGCAAACCATAATAGAACATTAAAGCATTAGAGCATGGTAGCCAGCATCAGGCATAAAACACCAAACATGTTCACTTATCTTCACCAAAATGAATCCTTCAGATGTCAAGCACATGGGGCTGGGTATTGGTAGATGTTAAAATGTAAATGCTATATTTGGCTTACTTAGGCACTTAGGAGTCTAGTCTCACAGGTAAATACGGTGGGTAAAAGCAAACCATATGTACCTTTTTTATGCTTGACAGCAACAACAAATTCATACCACATGGGTGTAAAAGCATTTACTAATGGGTTTTTTGTCATGAGGGTGGATACATCTGCAGTAGTAAATTCCTCTCCAATGGTGGGAAGTGGGGTTTGGTGGTGTGGCTGTCCTTGGAGGTTTGATAATACCCAATACAAACATTCAACAGAGAGGGGGAGAGGCATAGGGAGCTTCAAACTGGTCCCTCGTGAGGTTCCGTGACAATTGTCAGTGGTGTTTTCGACTCGTACGAATATGGTCGAGTCTAGTATCTATGAACCGCAAATGACGAGTTTAGTAAGTGTGCGCAGTTTCGCTGTGCTAACTTAAACCGTTCGTTTGTTATGTGGGCTTTTCATCTGTACCCACGGGTTCCATCTTAGATACGGCATCCATTTTGTCTCTTGCCCTCAAGTAGTCAGCGAACGGACGCTGTCCGCTTCGCGACCCTGGGACTCCCAAGATATTTGCGGAAGACACATGTCCTTTGAAAGTGTCTTTATGATGAGGGGGTTGCTACTGTAAGGCAGATGGCGCCGCTCGAGGCTCATCTTGCCGCACGGACTTATTGTCTCAGCCGTGCATCTCATTAGGCACGTCCCTTTGATGCCTGTATCTCGTGCTTCCCGGCACCTCCCCTTTTACACCCCTTCCGATCTCCCCACTGTCTCCGTCTTCCTCTGCACCTGTCTTCGTTCCTATTTCAATCTACTTTACTGCTGATTGGAATTTGCTAATGGTGGGAAGATGGGTTTTTACAGTTGGGAACCGCCAAATGTTTCCGCACTTATGTTCCGGACCTTATGTGTTTCAAAGTGACCAAAGCGACCCCTCTGAGAGCTAAATGTGGGAACCGGGTTGTAAACTATTGTGTCTCATGTTATCTGATGGGTAAAAACTGTATAAAAGGAGCGATCCACAAAACCAATTTGAAGCAGTCTCCCCGAACTACACTCGATGTACTTCCTGTGACTTCTGTGTTCCCTGCAGTAAATAAACCTTGACTCTTTGACGCCGAAGGAAGTGTCCCGTGTCTCTGTGACTTGTACGCCGGAGCAGGTTACCCACGAAGGTTTCAGGTGTTGTGCCCTGGCACCGCTGGGTCCAAAAGAGCCCAGTCCTTCAGTTGGCGCCCAACGTGGGGCTGCATCAGTGGTACCGGTCCAAGCCCGACGATCGTGAGGAACTTCGTGTGAAATCTCCGAGGGAAGGTGCACCCCGCTTCATCGATCCTGTTGTCGAAATAAGTGGCCCGAAGACTTTTCCCGCGAAGATTCCCGCCTCCTAACGGCTGCGACGGACTGCTGCCCTGACTGTAGACCTGTTTTGGCGCCTGGCGTAGACCTTGGTATAGCGAGACGATAGACGGGCCTTCCTGAGGACGCCATTGATCTTTGAGTTAAGTATTTGTGGGTCGCTCCCAGAATCCTTGGTTGTAGACACTTTAGCGAGTGTCTTTGTTGTAAACACTAGTGGTTTGTTGTTGTTGTACACGCTGTGTGAGTGTTTTTGTCGGTGACACTTTGCTAGCGTAACTTTGTTGTTGTATTTGTTTGACGACTGCAGCCGCCAAAGACCGAGGGTTTTGTTCTTGCTGGGACTTGGTAAATCCCGTAACCCTTGAAGTTTGTGAAACTCGGCTAGCGTGCAAGATGCCTGGTCGCAGTACTTTGTTCAGTTGCTTTAGATCTTGTGGTGCGGATTCCCTGCTGGAGGACTCGTGTCCGATACCTCCGGTAGGAACTCCTACTTATGACTTATATAGCAAACATGGGCTAGGCCCGATTGCTTTTAACGATTATTGGATAAAATATACAAAGAAAGACGGCGATCTTCGTTGGCCACCTCATGGTAGCTTCGAAGCGTCGATCTTAGATAATTTAGAGATTAAGTTGTTTGAACGAAAATCTAGGCCGGCCATGTTTGATGCCTTTCGGTTGTGGCGCAAAGAAGCCCGACAGAAAGAGATCAGACAGAATAAACGTAGTGAGCGAGATAATGTTGCTACCATTGTAAAGAAAGCTGAGCAGTTTCAGCGTGATAAGGAAGATAAGGATAAGGAAGTGTTTGAGAGGCTGCAACGTATGACCATAGATAAATGCTATCCTGCTTTGCCTACGGAGTCGGATAAGAAGGAAGAGGCAGTTGAGGATCCTTTAATGTCCTATCTTATGAAGTCGCCACCTCCGTACGTACAGGGTACCGCAGCTCCTGTGGTCCCTGCCGTACCTGTTCCCCCACTTGTTATTCCTCCACCAGTTCCTCAACCTGCACCCGCTCTTCCGACTGTTCCCGCTCCTGTGCCTGTGTCTATTCCTACTGCTCCTCCGCTTCCACATACTCCTGCTCACACTACTGCTCCTGTGTTGTTAACCCCTGTTGTTGCTAATGTCTCTACTCCTTCTCTTGTTAGTCCTGTGTCTTATTCTTGTCCCTCTACTCGTAATCGTAATTCTCCTAGTGTGCCAAACTTTTTTCAGTCGCTCGGACCTGTTTTTGGGTCCGCTGGTTCTGCTGGCCCACCGCAGAGGCGTAGTCAGCTTCCTGGTAATAGAGAACGTGTTGCGCTATACAATATGGCGATGAGTTGGATAGACAATCCGCAGAGAAATCCATCCCGTGTTGTTCTTGAAACATTTAGTCAATTCAACATCCCGACTCAGAGGTATGTGTTTGACGAAATGTGTAAACTTTTACATGATCAGATAGCGGCAGTTGCGCCTGACGAGGTGCTGACCGCCCTGTCTAATCTTCGGCTTCAGTTCGCAACTGGACTGATAGTAGATACTAATGTCCGACGTGCTATCGAGCAGTTGCTGTCTTTCCGCCTCGCTCCTATTCCTCACGCACTGTTTGTAGAGGATCTTGAACGCCAACAAGCTGAGTCTGGTCAATATCCTATGCGTGAAGTTCCGCCAGTTTGGGTACCAGCTGATAATACTGGTGCCCAGCCAGTTCCGGCGCATTTCCAGAGAGTGTGGATACATCTCCCTTGGAAACGATCGGAAGTGCTTCAGGTGAAACAAACTTTGCCCGACCCTCGCAAAAATCCTGCTGGGTATTACAAGGAATTATCGCAGCTCGTAGATGCTACGGTAATGAATCTTGCCGATATCGACATGTTGTTTGGCAATGTCGTACCGCAACCGGTATGGGCTAAGATTCGTCACCAAGATCACGCAAATGAATTAGGTGGTGATTGGAATGCTATTACAGCGGCAGACGCTGGACAAGCGGCTGCTACTAAACCCGATCAATTGATTGAACTTCTCCCCCAGCGAATCATTGCATTAATGAAAACGCTTATGCCAGCTATGAAGGTAAATTGGGATAAGTTGTCAGCCTGTAAGCAAAAGAAAGATGAGAGTGTTTCAGACTTCTTTACGAGGTTTGAGGAAACATTCGTTGATCATAGTGGACAGGATATGGGTACTGAGGGTGGACAAAGGCTGTTTGTGGATAAATTTGTATCGAACTTATTGCCCGACTTGTGCAATAAATTGAAGAATTCAGAAAGTGCGTGGGCCGTTTCTACCTCAGCTCAGATTCTGGCTACGGCACAATATTACGAAAATAGAGAAAAAGAGGAAAATGACCGCGCTGATAAAAAGACAAAAGAGCTGAAAACCAAAGTGTTGTTGCAACAAGCATATCCGCCGCGTTCTAATCAGAATGCGTCTCAACAGAATAGATTACAATCGAATCGGTCGCAATCGCGTAACGATTCCTCTTTCAACAGATCTTCCCTAGGGTACAACCAATGTGCTTATTGTAGACAGGAGGGACACATTAAATTTGATTGTCCTGCTTTAAATGATCGTAATAGTGGTAATTCGTCTAGAGGAGGCCGTGGTGGTTCACAGAATGCATCACGTGGTAGAGGTCGTGGTGCTCAGAACGACCGCTCTGACAACTCATCAAATTCTAATAATTGTTTCGATCAACGTGGATCATCGCAAGGACGATCTGCGCAGTACAATGTAGACGATTATTACGTCGATCAGGGAACTGACGACAGTAATTACTAGGACAGCCAAAGACAAGGAGAGGGAGTGGTATCAGTTCCGGTTGATCAGAGAGGGCCTTACGTCGCAGTTGCTACATCGGGCGTCGTTGAGCCTTTTCTGTTGGACACTGGTGCAGCGAAAAGTTCTATCATGCATTCGAAACTCCCTGGCGCACCTTTGTCTGGCTTAACAAATGTTTCCGTTGGATTCTCTGGCGCCCCCGTTAGCAATCCAGTTTCGCGCCCTTTGCCCCTTAAAATTGGGCCTCGTGAGCTCGAAGCTCCGTTGATTTTAACCACGGGTTGTGGTGAAAATCTTTTGGGTCTGGATTTGCTTAAACGCTTGTATGCAACTTTGTATTGTTCTCCTGCGGGTGTAAAGCTTACGTTCGGAGAGAGAGTAGTCTCTCCCATGTATTTGTCTCTCGATAAGCTTCCACCGGAATTGGATTCTCTTCCTGCGTCTTTGTGGGCGACGGGTCCAAACGATGTGGGCCTGCTTGATATCTCCCCTTATGTTGTTCAGTTGAAATCGAATGTGCGATTGCCACGTATTCCCCAGTACCGTATCTCCCTTGATGGTGAACGAGCTTTGTTAGCGATCATCTATGATTTGATCGAGAAAGATGTTATTGAGGAGACTCGGGGAAACGTGTGCAATAGCCCTGTACTGCCCATTCTTAAACGTACTGATCCTACCAAACCGCCTGTTTATCGTTTTGTTATCGATTTACGGGAGGTAAATAAAATTGTGGTTCCTCAATTCCCTGTTGTGCCTGACATCACGGCGCTACTGACTCTGATTCCAGCTACTGCTTCTTGGTTTTCGGTGATTGATTTGAAAAATGCGTTTTTCAGCATCCCGATTGCCGAAGAGAGCAGAGACCTTTTCGGTTTCTCTCTTGGAGGACGTAGCTTCCGGTTCAAACGCGCTCCTCAGGGCTACTGTGAAAGTCCATCGATTTACAGTCAAGCTTTGAAGGGTCAACTGGATGCGTTCAGGTTGCCGGTTGGTGCGGCTTTAATCCAATATGTCGACGACTTATTGGTGGCTGCTGATACTCAGGACATTTGCAAAATTGCTACGGTTTCGTTGCTGCAACATCTCTGTGAGTTAAATCACAAGGTGTCACCTTCTAAACTCCAATATTGTTGTCAAGAAGTAACCTATCTAGGTCACTTATTGTCAAAGGAGGGAAGGAGATTGACCCCAGAGAGAATTGCAGCGATTGCGCGAATGGCTGTGCCACAAACCCAAAGAGATGTGCGTGCCTTTCTAGGTATCACGTCGTACTGCAGGCAGTGGATTCCAAATTTTTCATTGCTAGCGAAACCATTGGTGGCTCTTACGTGCAAGGATGTTCCAACTCCTTTACCATGGACGGAAGAATGTCAGAAAAGTTTTTCTGAATTACGTGATTCATTGTGTTCGGCTCCTGTGTTAGGTACCCCTGACTACAGCAAGCCGTTCACGTTATATGTTCACGAGAGGGAAGGTTGTGCGTTGAGTGTCTTAACGCAACCTTTTGGTGGTAAGCAACGTCCATGTGCATATTTTTCCTCGACCTTAGACCCAGTAGCTAGAGCATTGCCGAGTTGCTTGAGAGCAACCGCGGCAGCTGCGGTCTCCATCCGACAATCAGCAGGATTGGTCATGGATAATATGCTTACGGTGATGGTTCCGCATGCAGTCGATACTCTTTTGAACCGAACGAAAACTCAGCACTTGACGAGTGCAAGGTTGTCTGGGTACGAATTGACGCTCTTGGCAAGCCATATTCAGATAAAACGTTGTAATGTCCTAAACCCGGCAACTTTGTTACCGATTAGTGCAGAGTCAGATGAAGTAGCAGAACATGACTGTTACTTGCGGACAGAGGAGGAAACAAAAGGTCGAGTGGACCTTAAAAACACCCCATTGGAAGACCCTGACGGCACCCTGTATGTGGATGGGTCATGTTTTAAATTGCCGAATGGTGATGTGACTACTGCTTATGCTGTTGTAACGTTGAATACTGTTGTTGAGACTGCGAGATTGAATCAGAACTCTGCCCAAGCTGCAGAGCTGATTGCTCTTACTAGAGCATGTGTATTAGCAAAAGGTAAACGTGTGAATGTGTACACCGATAGTCAGTATGCTTTCGGTGTAGCTCATAGCTTTGGACGGTTGTGGCGAGAGCGTGGTTTCTTCACGTCGCATGGCACGAAAATACAGCATGGCCAGCTCGTGAACGATCTTTTGGATGCATTGACTTTGCCTGCTCAAGTTGCAATTGTTAAGTGTAGTGCGCATCGTAAAGTGACGGATGATGTTGGTCGTGGTAATGCGTTTGCAGATGAGATTGCTAAGGAGACTGCCCGGAACCTTAGCACTCGAATGTATGTGACGAGTTCGGTTAGGTGGCCTACAGAATCGAGTATGTGTGAGGATACTATAGAGAGTGTGAAAGCAATACAGAATGAGGCCACCGACACTGAAAAGATGAAGTGGAAAGAAAGTACGGGAAGGTTGGATGTGAATGGTTGCTGGATTGATTTGTCGGATCAGAAAAGATGGATGTTGCCTGATGCGTATGTACTAGCCGTTGTGACAATGGCACATGGGTTAGCACATATTAGCGCGAAAGGTATTTGCAAGTTGTTGGCTGATGTGTGGAAGAATGATGGTATTACGAAGTGTGCTGAACGTTTGGTGAAGAATTGTATGGTGTGTATAATGTACAACCCTGGCAAAGGAACCCCAACTCCCCCTGGCAGTTTTGCTCCTCCTTCGTATCCCTTTGAGGTGATTCAATTGGACTTCATCCATATGGAGCGATGCAATAACCTGAAATATGTTTTGGTTGTGGTTTGCGCATTCTCTCGATGGATCGAGGCCTATCCCCTCAAAGATAATACTGCTTTGTCTACTGCGAAAATCCTACTGAAGGAATACTTTCCTCGGTACGGAATGCCTAGAGTCGTGTGGTCAGATAACGGAAGTGAGTTTGTTGGAAGTGTGATGAAGAGTGTGTGTAAGGGCCTTGGAATTAATCAAAAATTCCATAGCGCCAATCATCCCCAGTCAGCTGGATTGGTTGAAGGTTACAATGGTACCCTTAAGCTAAAATTAGCGAAGATCCAGGCTACGACTGGACTTTCGTGGCCTGACGCTTTGCCTCTAGCATTACTGTCAACTAGGGCGACTGTACACTCCCGAATAGGGCTTAGTCCCTATGAAATAGTGTTCGGCCGTCCTGCGAATGTGTGGGGGGTTCCTAGGCCAGGTATATTCGTTGATCTTGAGTACCCGATGTTGATTGACTACTTACATGACTTGACTGCTAAACTGAGGTTAATTCATCAACAGGTTTACGACGCCTTGCCGACGCAGACGGAGGGTCCAGGCCACCAGCTCCAGCCTGGTGATTGGGTTGTCACCCGAAATTTTTCGCGCAAGAAGAATCTGGACCCCCGCTTTGTTGGACCTCACCAGGTGCTTTTGGCCACGAGGACTGCCGTTCGTCTTGAGGGACGGAAGAACTGGGTACATGCTACCCATTGTAAGCGAGTCCCTATTCCTTTGCCGGCAGACCCGTGGGTGAGGAAAGGCATTGCGTCAACAGAAGCAGCGACATTGCCGGCGTTTGTACCTTTCAGCGACGCACAACTTGTTGGTGAACACTCAGTGCAGCAGAAAGCCATTGTTGGAACATTGTCAGCAAAAGACTCAAGACCTAATCAACAAACTGATCAGCAGGACGCTGTCTCTTCAACGGATCCTTTATTTGACGAGCAGACACGTCCCGGGAAACATCGATATTCTTTGCGTTCTCATAATAAGGACAAATAAAATTGTTTTCTTGCTTTGCTGAAACTGATAACTGCAATATCCTCGTTTCCCCTGATCAATTTTGAACATTTCGTATGATTGAAAATTGTTTGTACATGTATTGAGATTCTTGTATCTTTTCCTTCCACAGCTGAAATATTGTGCTAAATAAAATACATATTGTGTATTGAGGGCCGTAGGGCCGCGCGCGTACTTCCTTCTGGACAGTAGGTCTTGACGCTAGGTTAAAGGCCGTCGGTTCCTAGGAACTCCTGGGAATTGACTATTGCTGCACAGAACGAAGTGCGTCAAGAAACGTTGCGGACGGTCGTAGGGAAATGGCATTTTCGAAGCTGAACAATTTGGAAGGAGCTCAGGCGTACCGAGTCAAACTGCAGAAACTTAGTCGTACTAAATGTTTTGTATTCCAGTTGTTTGTACTGTTTTTAACTGCTTCTGCATTCTTGGTGGGTGGGGTGTATTATGCTATGTCTTACTTCTTACTCCCTACCCCTACTCCTACTCCTTGCTCTAACGTTACTTCTACTGCTACTACTGCTTCTCCCCATTCCTTTCATATTCTACCGGAACACGAACAGGCTAGACGTGTCGAATTCCGCAACAATTCCTTTATCCAGCTCCTCCATCAGCATCAGTTAGTGGTTAACACTACTAATTGTTGGGTGTGTGGGTTGATGCCACATACTACGGGTAAGGGAATTCCATATCTGGTGTTACCGTATAGTTCCCAAGGGTCAGCTCGAGCATACCAAATAATGCTTCGAAGCGCACTAGGTTTCCACCCCTCTTTAGAACGTTCCCCCAAACCGGGTCCTACCTCATGGCAGTGGGTGGTATCGATGATAATACAGGATTTGGAAGATGAGATCTATGATGCCTATCTCATCCCTAAGGCAGAGGTACAAGCCTATAGGGCCTCGGATAGAGTGGAATATACTGCGTTCATTAATGAAAAGCAACTTAAAAGCTCGCCTCCGATCTGGGTCGTACCCCACACTGGTAACTTTTGTATCGTGGGTCGTGGTTCGCAAGCCTCACTTGGAGTAAGTGCTTGCACTGAAAGTTACGTTCTGTCAATGTCCCCGATCCCTGTGCTTCTGGCTGCCAAGGGTACGTACTTCATCTGTCATGATCGTGCATATACATGGTTGCCCTCAAGGGTTTCCTCCCGTTTTGGGGACCTATGGTTACTAGTAGGAACCTGAGACATTTGACTCGAGTGGTGGAATCGACAGCTAATGTCACTGCCAGCGCCCTTGGTAATATCACCACAGAACTTCAGGCGGAGAGACTTATGACATTACAAAACCGTATGGTTTTAGATGTCGTTTTGGCAGATCGCGGTGGGGTATGTAAGGTGATCCATTCGAGCTGTTGCATTTTCATACCTGATAATGCTCCTACTGTCTATCAAGCCATCTCGAAGTTGCATAAGATCTCCGAATCCATACACGTGGATGTAGGGGATTGGACGCTACTCGGTTGGTTTTGGGGCCTGATGTCGACTTGGGGTTGGAAGATTCTGACGATCATCGGGGTTGTGGTAGTGTTCCTGTTCACGTGTTGCCTTTGTGTGCAGTGTGGTCCTGCCTTATGTGGCCTCTGTGCTACAACGTGTATGAGACAACCACCTGTTACCAAGGGGACTCGGTTGGACAGATCTATGCTACAACGACATCTTGATGGTCTGATGAATATCGAATATGATTCCGACTAGTGCTTGCCTACATGAGGGCAAAAGGAGCGTCTGAGGTTCCGTGACAATTGTCAGTGGTGTTTTCGACTCGTACGAATATGGTCGAGTCTAGTATCTATGAACCGCAAATGACGAGTTTAGTAAGTGTGCGCAGTTTCGCTGTGCTAACTTAAACCGTTCGTTTGTTATGTGGGCTTTTCATCTGTACCCACGGGTTCCATCTTAGATACGGCATCCATTTTGTCTCTTGCCCTCAAGTAGTCAGCGAACGGACGCTGTCCGCTTCGCGACCCTGGGACTCCCAAGATATTTGCGGAAGACACATGTCCTTTGAAAGTGTCTTTATGATGAGGGGGTTGCTACTGTAAGGCAGATGGCGCCGCTCGAGGCTCATCTTGCCGCACGGACTTATTGTCTCAGCCGTGCATCTCATTAGGCACGTCCCTTTGATGCCTGTATCTCGTGCTTCCCGGCACCTCCCCTTTTACACCCCTTCCGATCTCCCCACTGTCTCCGTCTTCCTCTGCACCTGTCTTCGTTCCTATTTCAATCTACTTTACTGCTGATTGGAATTTGCTAATGGTGGGAAGATGGGTTTTTACAGTTGGGAACCGCCAAATGTTTCCGCACTTATGTTCCGGACCTTATGTGTTTCAAAGTGACCAAAGCGACCCCTCTGAGAGCTAAATGTGGGAACCGGGTTGTAAACTATTGTGTCTCATGTTATCTGATGGGTAAAAACTGTATAAAAGGAGCGATCCACAAAACCAATTTGAAGCAGTCTCCCCGAACTACACTCGATGTACTTCCTGTGACTTCTGTGTTCCCTGCAGTAAATAAACCTTGACTCTTTGACGCCGAAGGAAGTGTCCCGTGTCTCTGTGACTTGTACGCCGGAGCAGGTTACCCACGAAGGTTTCAGGTGTTGTGCCCTGGCACCGCTGGGTCCAAAAGAGCCCAGTCCTTCACTCGTATATCCTCCCATAAATCACAACACAAAAAAATATTTTCTATTGGAAAAGCCCATATATACCAATTAGAAATATAAGTTAATGCCTAGCCACTAACTGACGTCCTAGTGTCATTGGAAAATTAATAAGGGTATCCAAAAATTTGGAGTTTAGAACCCTCATCCTCCTAGGTGGCATGCTTCATCATCAGGTTCAGCTCCAGGCTAGGTGGGCGCTTCATTGCTTAACAGACCCTACAGCCCCCTAAAGGAGGGGAGGCACTTTGGGGGAGAACTTTTCGCCACCCATTATCGGGATTGGTGCTTCAGTGATGTGGCGGTTGATTATGAATGAAAAAATCTGGAGAAAGTGTGAGTTAAAATGGACTTATGAATCCCTCATACACATTTTTTGTGATGGGGTTCCTGTCAAGATTACAAACGGTCTATAGGACCAATAGAACATAACTAGTTTGATAGTCCCTCTGTGATTGCCTACAGGTTTCATGCCTTAACCTACCCAATCAGGTCACACAGTTTTTCGTCAGGACATAAATTAGTATTCACCCTACCCTTGCGGGGTATAAAGGGCCAAAAATCACCTCAATGTAAAATATTCCAGTGAGCCATTCACCTGTGCCCAATCTGCAAACGCCAGTCCATGTGGAATAGGCAGATCGAACCTAGCAGTACAGAAAAGGACAACCATGAAGTTTACCTTTTTTATTCAATGATCGCGGTGCAAACGATAAATTCTCCTAACTCGTGAGCAAATAAGCTGTCCCATCGAACAATGTCCAAATCCAATCAGTAGGTCTTAACAATAATATCAATACACAGTGCCTCTCAGACGTATCAGTCATCCATATTCATAGTGTAAACACCCAACTAGGCACTGTGATTACATAAATATCCTAATTTTACAGCGCGAACGCGAGTAACATGCAGCACCCTGTAGCGCACCTGGTACATTGACGCTTTTTAGAGTGCGTTCATGGCCCCGTGGAAACTGGTGGAAGAGGCAATGCCTCTTGTACATAAAGGGTAAAGATAAATAGCCAAAAGCTCCTTTGAGAGCCATCAAACATAGCACTGTGGAGAAGTGTGGCTCAATGATTAGAGCGGCAGACCCTGATGCAGAGGTCTAGCCCGGGAACAGGGTTCAATTCCCTGCCTTGGCGGGTCTTGGGCTCAAAAATTCCACGGACCTGATAATTCTCGCCTCTGTGCCTATTCCAATCATGGAGTCCCACTCTGCAACTCTGGGCAATAGCTTGCTTAATCTCCACAACGGCCCCCTCAACGCTAAGGATGCCTGGCCTCCACCTTGGGGGTGCCCAGGAGTGGACGCCTCACAGGGAAAGCCAGGAAGGGTTCCACAGCGGTATTCGTGTAAGCGCCTTGAGACCCTTGCGGGTGAGTAGTGCGCTATACAAGTATCAATTTATACAAGTATCACCAGGGCCTGGTAACATCCCTGGGCCATCCTTACTCACTGTGATCTGAAGGATGGTGGTCACTTCACCTACATTTGCGCCCTGGTCCAGAAAGGAGTTAAGAATTGGGCTTGGGAGGAATATTTGGCCTGTGCACTACTCTTCCCTGGACAAGCTAGGGGGCTGGCTTCACCAACCATGTGATTTCCTGTGAGCGCCTCCCAGTACAGTTAATCAACCACGGCGGTTATTTTAAAAATAAGTAATATGTAGTGTTTATAATAAGACAAAATAACAATGTAGTGGATAATATTCCTCACTTAGGTGATTATTTCTTCAGTAATCTAAATCCAAAAATAATTTCTGGAAAAATATGACATATTGGGAATATAAATCAGTGGAGCTGAACCCGATGGTGAAGCATGCCACCTAGGTGAGTGAGGTCTCTGAAATCCAAACTTTTGGATACCCTTAGTGATTTTGCAATGACACTAGAAGGTCAGATAGTGGGCAGGCATTAGCCTAAACTCCTATATGGGAGGTAGGAGCTAGTCCAATGGAATATCGTAGTTTTTTGTGTTTCGGTTTTAAAACACGCACAAACTCACATTCGTAGGCATTTCCAAACGCCTTTCCTCCCACCCTGGGAAATTACTCTTGTCTTTTATGGTAATTTCCTTTCTAGTATTGGAAGCGGAACAGTTTATTCCCCTGGCTTTGCTGGGGGTGTATGGGAAGGGCTACTTTCTCCAAGCATAAAATGTTTATCCACAGAGAAAACAAGCACTGGCGTTGCCAATAGGTTTCGCATTTGGAAAGTTGGAGCTATTGGTTTTGTAAATGACATTTTATATTTATATATTGTTATTGACAATGCCAATAACGATATATAAATATAAAATGTCATTTACAAAACCAATAGCTCCAACTTTCCAAATGCGAAACCTATTGGCAACGGCAGTGCTTGTTTTGCTTAAGGCCTTTTTGGATTCCACAGAAATGGCCTCGCAATGCTGGCAAATGCCCGGAGGGAAGCCGGATGGGGGCGGGAGAGCCTGGTGGGGGGGCGGGAATGCGAGCGAGGGGAGGAGAAGTGTGGCAGGCGGATTAGGGAGATGCGCGGAGGGAAGCCGGATGGGGGCGGTAGAGCCTGGTGGGGGGGCGGGAATGCGAGCGAGGGGAGGAGAAGTGTGGCAGGCGGATTAGGGAGATGCGCGGAGGGAAGCCGGATGGGGGCGGGAGAGCCTGGTGGGGGGGCGGGAATGCGAGCGAGGGGAGGAGAAGTGTGGCAGGCGGATTAGGGAGATGCGCATGCTTGTATTTGTATTTGTATTTTAGACTTGTAGAGCGCCTTATCACCCCGGGGTCTCTAAGCGCTTGTGTGGTCACGTGACCCGATTTTGTGGACACGTGACTCACATGCACTGTGGAAAAACCGCAGTGGTTTGACGAGTCGATGGAGCACTTGAATTCTCGCCTATTACATTCGCAAGCGAATGATAATAGGCGAAACCTAAAAACGTAGCCCCACTTGCTAGTAGAGAAAACAGCATGATGTCTTTGTGACCATGGAGTGGACTTGAGGGATTTAATGCTCTATATAGATGTTATCCATATCACTAATGCTATTAGAAATGTCCTAAAAGGCCATACTATCACTGTTCTGACAATTTTGCATTCATATGGTCTGAAGCAGCCGGATTTTCAACAGAAAAGTTAGAGGGAGCCCTATGTAAACCAGTACTAGCCTGACACAAGAAACCAGGCTCACATTAAGGAAGATAAGGTGGCTGTCATCCTCGGAAGAGTTGGAAAAAAAAAAGGTAAGGAACAAATATAATACATCCATGGACTTCAGTTTCATACAGAAAGCCGCTCACCTACAGCAGCGCAAACAGGTTAAGGCAAGCGTAAACAAAGAATACCTTCAGGGAGAGCCTGAATATATTTCAAAGATGACAGGATGAGCTGTACAAGAGAGCATCATATTGGGCATTGCGTTTCACACGGATGACGTGGCTTAAGGCAGGCAGGTGAGCTTGTACACCCATCTGGTTGGGCAGGTGGAACTTTGGATGACCTTGACTTCAGGTGACATGGACGCTGGAAGAGCAAAGCTGGTGTCTGAGCTTGCATGAGAGGGCAGGCATATTTAACAGTTATGTAGTTGCTAGCTAAAAAGTACGCACACCGGCCAAACACACGACTGCAGTATTTAAAAAAAAAAAGGAAGAAAAAAAAAGTAGAAAAAAAAGGAAAATAAATACATAAATAAATAACTGTCCACAAAGCAAATTACGTTACTCATGTGGTAAACACTCTGATGGCTGGATCCCTTCACTTCCATGCCACAAAATGAAACTTCGTATTTCACGTTGTCCTTTGTGGTCGTTACATTTCACTGCATACAGTGCCGGGCTTGAGCACAGATTTTAGAAACTGTTCTCGTCACCCAGCTATGGCTCGGGATCACTGACCCCAGAAGCAAACCTAACAGCAAGAATAGAATACAAAAACAGAACTTAGGACAAAGGAGAAACTGACAGACCACCAACCCTTGCAGAGTTTCATTGGCATGCAGAAGCATCAATAGGGGGTTCGCCAGCCAAGACCCAAAGACAATTTACACAGGAAGATGCCCAACTCGAAAGCATGTCTATATTGTGTGGGGGGAGGGGGGGCTCGTTTAAAAAAAATCATACTGCACTGCTTTTATACTGTCAGTGAAGTGAGATTCTTACTTTGTCTCATGGCCACTCGCAACCATTTAAGTTTGCCTGGAAGAAACAGGCCTCAAGCAAGGCAGGCGATACTCAACAAGTCCTTCTTCGGCGAAAAGCAATCACACAGTCATTCTTGCCAAAAAATAAAGGGCGGACATGCAGGTCGGAGGTCTAGGGCTGAAGCTGCAGCAGACACTAAATAACACCAAGAAAGCAGGATCTGATAGCTGGCTGCACAAACCAATACAACACAGTAGGAAGTAAGGTAGAAGGGGCTATCCGAGGAACTTTGCTGGGGGAATGGGGACAACAGGTTAGGTGCCCTCTCACCAAGCACTGGAAACGGGAGAAGGCATAGCGTTGCTTGAGGTACAAGGTTTAACACAGAAGAGGATGGGAAACAGCAGTGCACAGACCCGGCCAAGGAATGTTGCGTGGCCGAGGAAAGCAACTAAAGTGGGGTTTTACAGAACAGAACTTGAGGCCAACAAGTCATAAGTGCCCTTGCGTGCAGCAGAGTAGTTGTACAGAATTACCTGTCAGAGGAGTTGAGCACTCCATAATTATGCATACATAGCATGTCAGCCAATATGTCTGCTTTGAGCTGAAAACATGTTTAATGATGAAAAGAAATCGGCTACATCGATAGATGCTATTTCAGTCCTGCATCAATGTTTGTGGCCCACAGACAGTTGCAGGAGCACAAGCACAGCTGAAGAGCAAAAAATGGCCTTGCAATGCTGGCAAGTGCCTGGAGGGAAGCCGGATGGGGGCGGGAGAGCCTGGTGGGGGGGCGGGAATGCGAGCGAGGGGAGGAGAAGTGTGGCAGGCGGATTAGGGAGATGCGCGTGCTTGTGTGGTCACGTGACCCGCTTTTGTGGTCACGTGACTCACATGCACTGTGGAAAAACCGCAGTGGTTTGACGAGTCGATCGAGCACTTGAATTCTCGCCTATTACATTCACAAGCGAATGATAATAGGCGAAACCTAAAAATGTGCAGAGTTAGAGAATGGAAGATGGATGTCCTATTTTCCTAATCTGAGTTTCACATAATACTAGTCAAAATAATGGAAATAGCTATCAAGTTGATTAGTCAAATGTATATTTACAAATTCCATAGTAATGTACTTAGCACCATCTCAACAGTCTCATAGAAGGATGAATGAGAGGTTTCGGTCATTTTAGATCAAATGGCTGAAAGCCTTGTGCCAACAAAGTCATGAAACACGGAACATGTAATGAACAATGGCCGCATTCAGACTCCAAGGGCTAGATGTAGGTAAATAGGTTTTACCGATTCTAAAATACCGAATTTTACCGATTCGGTATTTTAGAATCGGTAAATCCTATGTAGGTAATTATTCGGTAAAAATTACCGAATCGTTAAGATTCGGTAATTACCGAATCGGTATTTACCGATTCGGTAATTGCCGTTAATTCCTATGGGCCTGGAGGCCCATAGGAATGAATGTCAATTACCGAATCGCAATTACCGAATCGGTAAATACTGATTCGGTAAAATAGGGAAATAGTCAAGGGTGGCATGGTGTCACTTTGACACCCTGTTGCACCTCTGAATAGTGCTGGTGTGCACATGTGGCATACATACATGCCCTAAGGGCATGTATGTTTGTCACATGGCACAGGTGTAAATGCACATATTTGCATTTACATAGGAATTCCTTATTTACCACCAAATAATAGTTTGTGGTAAATAATGAATCCTTTCAGCCTAGAAGCACTGTTTGAAGTGCTTCCTACAATTAATTTACCGATTCGGTAAATACCGAATCGGTAAATGATGATTCAGTAAATACCGAATCGGTAAATGAGGATTCGGTAAATACCGAATCGGTAAATACCGATTCGTTATTTACCGAATCGGTAAATGTGCCCCCTACATAGGAAAAGTCTATTACCGGTCGGTAACGGCCGATTTTGCCCTTTACCGACCGGTAATAGCCTACTTGCATCTAGCCCCAAATCTCCATGCTGTGGTGATGCATTACAGACTATGCCTTACATTACAGAACACAGAGCCAGAGATGCTGAAGGAAGCTTCCTCAAAGAAACAGAATGTTAAAAAAACATTGCAGGATCATGATATATTTATGTCCTATAACTCAATAAAACAATCATGATGAAAAGTGATTTGCAGAAGATGAGCTTTTTATGGGTCTGAGTAATGGAGAAGCAAGCGGTGCCGCAAACCATGATTCACGGACATTGGTTGAGATTTTTGTGCATTTAGTACTGCATCAAGCGTGAGAGGAAATTTGGGACTGAGATGTGCGGCACTGCTTTGTGTGAGTGCCAGTACTTGGATAGCATGGGAAGATCCATGGGGAAAAGAATTTAAGAGCAACATGCTGTCACAGGTGACTTCTGTGGTATCAAAGATATTCTGCCCATTAACCAATCAAAGTCGAGAAGTATATTAACAAAAATAAACATGAATTATCTGTTAATCACAGATTCTGTGAACGAGGTAGCCCCCCCAGCAAACCATGAGTGAGTAAGTAAGTACATTTTTTATAGAGCGCTTGATTACAAAAGTATCTTGGCGCTATTGGAAACTCGATCATCTATCATACTATGAATTATTTGGAAGAGGCGAGAAAAAGCCATTTCTTTAGCGATCTACTAAAAAGAGGATGCCTGGATTGGGGTTTTTGGGACATGGGCAAAGAGTTACAAAGTTTACTGGCTAAATAGGAGAAGCTCCTGCTTTTTGGAATGACCACCAATTTAGCTAGAGCAGATCTACGTTCACTCTGCAGGGAGTACCACGTGAACATGTTTTGAAAATTTAAGGGACCCGAGCTGCAAGGCTTTGTGTACCATACAGAACGCCTTTAATTTCACTCTGTCCACCACGGGCAGCCAATGCAGATCCTGGAGCTTTTCGGAGACAGAGCTAAATTTAGACAGCTTCGGGCATGGCCAGCTTTAGCGCTGGTGGCACCCGGTGCGGCAAATATTTTTGACGCCTTCACATCCCATGACCACCCCCTCTGATTCTCTCACTACCACCTGACAAAAATGCCCCTCATCTCTCCAATTATGTTATTACTAAACACAGTGACCCCCCCTGAAGTCAGCACCCCCTCCACAGGTCAGCTCCCAGTGCGGCCGCGCAAGTCGCACTGCCCTAAAGCCGGCCCTGGCTTCAGGAGCAGACGAGCTGCCGAATTCTGCAGGGATTGTAACTTCAACTGTAGCCATTTGTTTAACCCTAAATAAAGAGTGTTACAATAATCTATCCCATGATAAGACAGGCTCAAATATATAGATTTCTAAATAGGGCTTAACTTGGATATAGCGTGACTTTGTAAAACAAAGGACAACCAAGTGCCTACATCTGAGATCACGAGGAAAGACGATGCCCTTCAAGAATTTACACTTTTTCAGATGAGCAACCTAATCAAGACATTCTCATGCTGAGACCCAAGATGTTGAAAAGAGGCCTGAAATGTCATATACAGGAACTTCCTTTAGGCGTGGTTAGAATGAGCAAGAAAATATGGTAGCAACAGACACAGTTACACTAAGGTAATAACTTGAATTTAACTGTACATTGAATAAATACAGGGAGAGGCCCAAACACACTGTGAAAACCTAGGGAGGTGTTTTTTCGACCTGGAATTACAGGGCTCTTTGATCCCTTGATTCTTCTCCCACTGGGAAACAATGCAATCAGCCTCGTTTATTTCTTCCCCAGTTACAGGCGTGTTTGTCGTGTGGGGTGACAGAGACATAAATCAAAATATTTGGAACAAAAGGTTTTGGTAAGGGTCATCTTAGTGGCCAAAATACAGAACCCCAAGCTATTCAGGAAAAGTTTTTGACCAAATAATTGGGCATGTCTGCTAAAAGCATTCAGACATCAAGGGGTTTGGGGACTACATGACCACTGTAGTGTTTGATTATAACGGAGGTGGATGCATTTTTGCTCCAATTTCATGCCACAGGAAGAGCGAAGACCACTCATTATGCCCATGAAGCATATCACTGTCAAAGAAAACATTTTTTTAGGGAAAAACTGAGATGAGATTCAATACTCTGATAAAGCTAGAGCCGGAGCCCAAATTCTGAGCATACCTGGCAGCATCTTGCAACATTTTCAACCCTAAATGGTGTGTTTGCCCAAAGGGAAAAAAAAGAAGGCGCATATGGGTGAGGCGGACCAAACAAAACAAGCATTTACAATGGAACGGTCTCGCCTTTGCAAAAGTTAGAGCCATTGGCATTGTAAATGACAAATTTGTTATTTATGTGTTGGTTTTGAAAACAGATTAATAAATGGCATTGTCATTTACAATGCCAATAGGTTAATCTCTCGCAAATGCGAGACCTTTTGCATTTGCACCCACATATACACACACAGAGCCACACACACACTCACAAATACATGGATGTGGTGGTGGTGGATGTGGTGGTGGTGGATGTGGTGGTGGTGAATGTGGTGGTGGTGGATGTGGTGGTGGTTGATGTGGTGGTGGTGGTGGATGTGGTGGTGGTGGATGTGGTGGTGGTGGATGATGTGGTGGTGGTGGTGGATGTGGTGGTGGTGGTGGTGGATGTGGTGGTGGATGTTGTGGTGGTGGATGTTTCTCACACATCGCATACTACCCACACACAACTAGCGCACTGTCCTCGCCATTCACAACAGCTCCCACACAGCTGCCAAGTGTCCCCCATGTAATGTGTACTACCTTTAGCTGGTCATGTTTATTAGGTCTAGCTTGAGAGCGCAGTTGTCTGTAGGTCTTATTGTTAGCAATTCTTTAAAACCTACATAGAGTAGCATTTGGCTTCTCTCACATCATGCTAATGGCTCTTTGGTGTATCACCTGGCTTTTTAGTAAGTGTTTCTATTGGAATGTACGAGGGACTATTTTCCAGCCTACGCAGGTCTCAACCTAAAAAGGAAGGACTATGCTGAGGGCTACCTTGCCACCCAGCCTTCTTTTACTCTAAAAACAAAAAGAGGACAGTGTTGCAGACAAGGGAGCCTTCGGTATAGACTGCCTTTCATTTCTAGGAAATGAAATAACAAATTCCCGTTTCGACAGCACTTATGAAAAGCCGCCAGGAAAGAAGAGAAGCAGGAGCACAAGGAGTGCTCAGGGAAAAAAGTGGCAGGAGGGAGTTCAGACAGTGTGGTGGGTGAAGGGATTGAGGAACGCACAGGAGATTAACAGAGATGAAGGGGTGAGATATAAGAGTGTCTAGTGGGGTGAACAAGGACCACAGAGGGCGTGGGGGACGACAGAAGAGTAACAGAATGAGACACATGGGTGTAAACCAGTCGGAGTGAACAGAGAGGGCTATAGTTGTAATATAGTGCCACATGCAATTCAATGCAAGCTCTCAGGTGGAAGCGGAAAGACGCTCTGAGACAGCCAATAGCATTAGGTGAGATATAAATACTCCACTTGACTGAACCAAGACATCATTGACAAAATCTCAGGCCGATGGCTGAGAAAGGCTTGTCAAAGAAAGCCAATAGTTAAAGAGTGTGGCCCAAATCCCACTCAATATATATTATAAGCAATATAACAACTTCGCTGTCAAAACCAGACCTAAAAATCACACGCAGTCCCTGCAGGTAAATATATATTTTGTGTAAAGTACACCTCTGAAAGTAATAGTACAGATCACTATGACTAATGAACATTCACAACTAAAAACCTCTGTCACTGAACATGAAAAGAGACTCTGAGCCATGCACTAAAGGCTGGTAGAGTGTTGCTGTACAGTGGATAAAATCAAATGTGTGAATATGTATCTGCTGATGCATATTCTCAAAAGAATGCCTGAGTGTAGACCCCAAGTAGTCCAAAGACTGTACACGCTCTTCAAAATAGCCCAGAGATAAAGAGATTCCTTGGCATGGCAATTACTGTGCTTTGTTTATACCTAATATTTTGACCCTGAAGGAACTACTTTGAGTGCTCACCAAAGCACAGGCAGTGTGTTAATGTTAACCAAACACCTAACGGCATTCCAAAATATCAAAACTGCTTTTCTACACAATGTCACAATGAAACACATTGACCCCCAAAGAAGACTGATCGAGTAGTCGACACCTGCCAGTGGGTCTGGGCGCAGTACTGCTGCATTAACAATTGAAGAAAACATGTGTGGCCATTGGATTATCAAGCAAAGCTCTCGCAAAGACAGAGGCTCACTACTCTAAATTGAAAGATGTGCACTGCCAATTGCCAATTAAGTGGGTTGTGCACACTTTCATCCCTACTTCTATGGTTACAGATTCAAAGTAATTACAGATGAAACCATTGAATCACCTGTTTCTAAAAGTGTCATCCCACCAACCTCACTGCATAGAAAATTGACTATTTGATTGCAAAAATTTGACAGTGGTGTACTCACCTGGAGTCAACAACCCAGATGATCACCTTTTCAGACACCCTACCATGCAGGTTAAGGGGATGATCCAACATGACAGCTGTGTGGAAGAATACATCAACTTTGTGGATCAGTCTGCTCGTCATTCAGCAACATCAATAGAAAAATGTGTACAAGCCACACTTAATGACAAATGCCTACAAATAGCATGGCACTCCCAGGAACCAAATATAGAAAAAGTTCCTAGCTGGGATTATTGCCTCACACAGATAAAACAAATCCCCGCCGGGCCGCCGCGCTGCCAGCGACGACCCGGAAGTGGTTGGGAAGCCGGCCAATCACAGCGCGGCCCCAACCGGAAGTCCCGCCCCATCGCGGCGAGAGGGAGAGAGAGCTGCCCGAGGAGCCACGAAGGCTCCGCATTGAGTCCCGGTCCCGAGATGGGGGACCGGGTGAAGAGCGGGCGGGCGGGCGCATGGGGAAGGCGGGGCTCTCATGTGGTGAGAGACCCCCGCAAAGCGCTACCGCCGCCCGAGATGCAGATCCGCCGCCGAGCACCGCCAGAACAGGTGAGTGTGTTGAGTGAGAGGAGGGGTGAGTGGGGGTAGGGTGTACGCGTGTGTGTGTCTCTGTTTGAGTGTGTTTGTGCATGCGTCTGTCTGTCTGTGTGCGCGTGTGTATGTTTAAGGGGGGGTGCGTGTGTGTATATGCAGTGTGTGTATGGCTTTCTTTGTGCGCATGCGTGAATGACGACGTGCGCTCGTGTGTGTGTCTCTGGTGAGGTAAGGGGGGGAGCGTGTGTGTATGCAGGGGTGGGTTCTCTGTATGTATGGGTGCGTGCATGGGCGCTTGTGTGTCTGTGTATGCGCATGCGTGATGGGTGCGTGCATGGGCGCTTGTGTGTCTGTGTATGCGCATGCGTGGTGCTGTGCGCGCACTCGAGAAGGAATCTGAGACGGCGACGCTCGTGCTTGAGCTCCGTCTCACATTCCTTCTAAAACGCTGACAAAAGGTCTGAAGCAGACACTCTCAATGCTCACGCATTGAGAGTAAGGTCTGCTCGACCTAAAAAAGGAAATTTTAAAAATTAAGACAGAGCTACTAAAAATCAAGTACAGCCCCACAGAAAATGTGGGACACCTGACAAAAATACAAGGGACAGATAAGGAAAAAACAAGACAAGGACCGCAAACATTAACAAACAGGGTCCCAGACTAGAGGGGTTTGGCTTTATTCATCGCAGAAAGAAATAGGGAAAAATTGAGACTGAGATAAAGAAGTACAAAAAAGGAAAAGAACCAATCATATCAACAAACTAAACGAGATCCTCATCTCAGAAAAGGACAAATAAGACACGGAGGGAAAAGACTGAATGTAGGTGAGGAAAAAAAAAATCACAAACTACTTCTAAACAAAATATATACTTTGGCAATGAAGATGATTGTTTGCAGCAAGGAAATAAATACGGAGAGCGACAAGTATAACAATTTTCAGCATTTTAATCATTGAAATATTTAAAATTAAAATACGGAGTGAAACAATCCAAACTGAAAATACTTAAATTATGCATTTTTGTTAAAACTGGCAATTGTCGTGAGAAAACAGCCTACGGATTTTTATGACTGTGAAACGTAATGCGCAGCACGAGGCACATTAGGCAGAGAATATATCTTGGCCCTTAAGGTTCACAGGTCCAAGATTTCCCCTTTACTCTGCTTCACTGTAAAGTGTGCGTCTGATGAGGCAGCAGGAAGCAGCTCTCGGGGACAGCTGGCCGCCCGGAGACTGATCTGTGTCAATCAGTTTGTTCTAGACAGTGTAATATCAGCCACCAGACTGCATAATTGCCAGCGAAACTCCATGTTACTTAGATGTAATTAAAAAAAATACGTGTAATACAATATCACTCGTGTTTGTGTCATAATTAGTCAACTGGATTCACAGAGTTTTGATAAATTATTCCTATAATTATTTTGAGGTTGGATATAGCCTCTACGCCCTTTTTTTTTAACATGGTCATGAAGATATTAAGGCAACATTCAGTGCACAAACTAGGCACAATATTTTATGTTTCATGATCCCCTGTGTTCCTCCTCCCATGGGTCTGGTGGCTCAGTGGACTAATGCATCAACTGCAGGGGCCTGTGTTCGACCTCATGATCACAGGTTCAAATCCCAGTGGGTCCACTCAGCCTTTCATCCATCTGAGGTCAATAAAGTGAGTACCGTTGGGTAACAATCAACATATGTTGTTCAATGGCAAGATACCCTTCTGGGTGAACATGTCATTTTGGCGGGTCCACTCAGCCTTTCATCCATCTGAGCTCAATAAAGTGAGTACCGTTGGGTAACAATGAACATACGTTGTTCAATGGCAAGATACCCTTCTGGGTGAACATGTACTTTACAAAAACGAAGAGCATTCTCTGGAGCAGCACCAAGAATATGGAACTCGCTTCCACCGTACATCAGAAAAATCTCCTGTACGACTCTCTTGAAAAAGGAAGCAAAATTATTCCTGATGAGCAAATTCCTACGTCAAATCTGCACAACCACGACACCAGATCTACAACCCCCTAACTACCTCTACTCCCGGGTTACCTGACCGCAAAGTGAAGACCTACACAAACTTGTACTGTCTTTTAATGCTCCGAATATTTCTTCTCAATGCTGCTATTCCTTGTTACTTCCAGATTATATTTCTTTGTATGCAATGTTCCCCTTTGAATGTGTTCACCGTACGCCTTATGTAAAGCGCTCTGATACCCTAGCTTGTTTTTGGTTCGCGCTCTATAAAACATTAAAAAAAAAAATAATAATAAAGTATGTTATCTCTTTCCTGCTCTTTTAATCTCCCTGCAGGTCAAAAACTGTTTTTCATGTCACGTACTGTGACCAAAATGCAGGTACATCTTACAGACAATATAAACATTTTATAAGGTAATGGGTATCTACGAATAGGTATGAACTCCACATGATTATATTGCCTTCATATTCTTATTTTCTGAAGTAAACATTGCAATGCAGTAAAAGACAAAAACAGTGATGGCGGCTCTCTTTTTCTGAAGGTCTCATCCTAAAACGGATTCAGCACAAATAGGAATTTGCCCCCAAATTGAGATTATAACACCTACCCAGCTGGACTTTGAGCAGACTTTCCCTTCTTCTCTCCGTTGTATCTATACCCTACCCCTTTCTCCATACCCCCTTACCCTTCTCCCTCCATTTTCCTTTTCTTCTATGCCCCTTAAATGTTTTTACTGGTATCATTGGTAATATGTAACTGATGTCAATTTGCAACTATGTGGAACCTTATGTGAAGCGCTCGGATACCTTTGGGTCTAGCCAGCGCTATATAAAACTCTTTAAATAAAAATAAAAAAAATAATAAAATAAATAAAAAGTGGTAATGCTACACCTTTTTTCGTGCAAAATATTTGCCATTTCAGAGGTGAAAATACTGCCAGAGTTTTGCAGCTCAGAATTGGGGGACAATTCAGTATTATTTTATGAAGATGCAACCTGAGGCGTGGATTTTGCAATGGTGCCGTAATACCACACACTGAAAACACTGCAGATTGCAGTCTGGTTTCTGTGAGAATAAAAAGTCAGATTGGAAGTTCACTTTGGAACCGTTTCACTTGCAGATTACTATATTTTTGTATGTACTTATGGACTTGATATAACATTTATCATGAGTTTGTGGCCAATGAGAATTTTCATGGAAATCTAGAAACTATGCACACAAAAAAATATTGAGATCTATGTCGGAAAAATCAAAAACATGGAAAAATCAAACATGGAAAAATCAAACATGGAAAAATCAAAAACATGGTTTTCTTATTACCTATTCTGCCCCAAGTATGGCTGCAATGATCAAAGACCCCCTCCAGGCCTAGCCTTGATTGAAATTGTTTAAAGTATTTTTTTACTTATTGTTAACATATGCAATATGAAAAAGTGCCACAAAAAAAAAGATTTGCCAAAATGCCCATCCATCACAGTGATAGACTGCCAATGGTGAAGGGAAGTGACCATTGCCCAATGCTGTGTGTTATGGTGGGCAGAATCACAATGTGAAAAGAGGTGTCCTCACCGAAGAAGCACTCTGAGACAGGTGATTTCCTTTATTGAGCAATAGCAAAAACAGAAACTTCCAATGGATTCCATGCAGCCTAACGCGTTTGGACTCAGCAGTCCTTGATCACAGGCCAGAAATGCAGCAAAGCAGAAAGCGACCACCTGCACATCATTAAATATTGTTCTACACTCCTGGGCCTCTAGTGAGTTCACAGATGCATGATGGTAAAGGTAGTCCAGTTTATTTCAAATCACCCCCAGTGCGTCTGACATTGACTGCATTTTGATAAGAAATATATAAAATAACAACCCCAGTGGGCTAATCCAATGTCTCGTACCTGAATTCACTGGAAATAATCAGAGCCTGTCAATCTCAATGTGACAAACAATTCCAGTCACTCAGGACCTGCAGTGTCAGCAGTGGTGCTTCCTCACAGCTGGACCAGCCATAATATTTGAAAGAAAAGAGGTGTCCTCAACGAAGAAGCACTCTGAGACAGGCTGTTTCCTTTATTGAGCAACAGCAAAAACAGAAACTTCCATTGAATTCCATGCAACCTAACGCAGTCGCCAGTAGGTAGTTACAGTTAGTACCAAAGCTTCTAAAGTGTTTTTTTGTTTGGCACTGGTTGACAAATATTCACAAATTTTTCAATAAACGTCCCCTTTTTGATTCAGCTGCTGTGTTGAAAGTTTCAGGGTGATCTGTCAAGTAGGGGCCAAGAAAAAGAAGGGGGGGGGGGCAAAATGCGTATTCCCCATGTTATGTTTTTGGAAAGTTTTCATTTTTTGAACACGACTACAGCCCGAACCGCTGAACGGAATTACTCCAAATTTGGCGAAAGCTAAATGTTGGTCCAGAAAGCGTGCTTTTTGTGATTTGGTGTACATCCATTCAGTAGTTTCAGAGATATTTAAATTAAAAAATATAGATATCTGGGAGCCTAAAATCCTACAGAAAATTGATTGGCTGCCAAAACTTCAATAAGGAAGTGTTGGCAGACATCTTGGGACTCAGTTGAACCGAGTTCCACATAAGAAAATTAAAAAAAGAAAAGGGGCAGGGTAGAAAAACCCTGACCCCCCCTAGGTCTCTGGGGGGGGGGGGGTCCCACTGGGACCCAACAGGGCCAAAAAAAGCATTTTCGTTTTACATATTTGGCAGGATCCATGGATCTAGCCCAAAATGTTTAAGAGAATGAAGTATTGGCTCTCAAGCTTTGTTCATTAGCGGCCTCCAGGTGGGCCAGGTACCGGGGACTTTATGCAAAAAAGGATGTGGGCACACAGGCTCTCAGGATTATTATGCCCCAGGCACCACCACCACCCTGGGGCTTCCTTACAATTTATTGCGGGGTGGCCTGTGCGGCCTCTCCTGCTGCCTCGGGACTACGACCTACCATGGGCTTATTTCTTTTTTAATGGGGGGCCTTTTTATTATAAATCAATGCGGGGGTGCCCATAGACCCCCCTGCAGCCCCAGGAGCCGCCATCATTGTGGGGCATTAATTTGAAAAAATGCAGGGGGGGACTTCATGGACACGTCCCGCAGCCCCGTTGACCACCACCAGCAGTGCGCCGGGACACGTGTTTGCAGAGTGTTGGAGAAAGGGGGCGTGGCCTCCAAAGACCTCTCAGCAATCCCACTGTGTGGGCCTTAATGGAGGTAACAGGAGGGCTTGTGGGCCCCCAAGGATCCTCTGGAGGCAAGGGAACTTCATTCCCCAACCATCAGTGCAACAGAGGTGAGTTTAGAGAGTGATGGAGAAAGGGAGCATGGCCTCCGAAGACCTCTAAACAAATGCTTTGTTTGGGGCTTACTGCAGTTAACAGGAGGAGTTGTTGGCCAGCAAGGACTTCCTTGTGGGCCAACTACCCCTCCTGTTACCTTTAGTGAGTTCCACACTGTGGATTTGCTGAAAGGTGTTTGTGGCCCCACATCCTTTCTCCAGCACTCTGCAAACATGCCTCCTGGCGCACTACTAGTTGGGGATGAAGTCCCCTTGGCTGCTGAGGGTCCTTGGGGGCAAACATCCCCTCCTGTTATCTCAAGTAAGTCCCACACAAGAGTTATTTGGCAGCCATGCCCTCTTTCCCCACCACTCTGCAAACGCATCTCCTGTTGCTGTACTGGTTGGAGAATGAAGTCCTCTTGGATTCTGAGGGACCTTGGGGGCCAAGAATGCATTCCTGGTACTCTCTGTAACTCCTATACAGCAGGATTCCCGAGAGCCGGTCTGAGGTGCCCCCCCCTTTCTCCACCACTCTGCAAATGCCATTACTACTTAAAAAGCCATAGAAATTTGCAGAAAAAAACACATTTTACAGGGACATTAGAGTTAGGAATTAGCAATTAAAAACCTTCAAAATTCACTGAAAGAAACAAAGGTTACAGGGACGTTATAGTTAGGTTCAGGGTTCACTCATCCAAACCAGTGAATTTCAGCAAGTATAGTTAGTTAGCTGACATGACTATAACTCAAGCCCCCACAATGAACTGCTTATGACCTTAAATATTACATCACGGATGACGTGGTCAGTTACATCACTGATGACATCTCAGATGACATCACTAATGACATCATCCATACAATCACTAACACACCCACTCACGCCCCATAGAGCCTTTTATACACCCACTCCCACACAACCATTCACAGACCCATAGCAGTACTTGCACACCCACTCACTGATTCATGGATCTAAACACACATCCACTCACTCACCCATACAGCCACTCATACATCCACTCATTCACTAATACAGCCACTGACATATCCACTCAAACAACCCATACAGTCACTCGCACACTGAGTCAGTGATCCATAGAGCTACTCACACACCTACTCACTCACCCATGCAGTCAATCACACATCCGCTTACCCACCCATACAGTTACACACTCCCACTTACTTGCTCATACATATACGAACACATACTCACTCACCTTGCAGTCACTGACACAAGCACACACCCATACAGCCACTCTCACATTCACTCACTCACCCATACAGTCACTCATATACCCCACCACTCACCTATACTGCCTTTTATATAATCAGTTACTCACCCACATACCACTGACACATCCACTCACTCACACAGCCATACACATACTCACTCACTCATACAGCACCCACCCACACACACACACACTCACTAACCCATGTAGCCACTGACTCACCCACTCACTCATCCATACAGGCAGTCACACACACCCTCACCCACCCACACACACAGACACCCATACAGCCACTCACGTACCCACTGGCACACCCATACAGCCACTTAGACACCAACTGACAAACTAATGTAAACATTCAAACAACTAGTCACTCACCCATACATTCACTGAGACACATAATCATTCCCTTATACAGTCAGTCATGCACCCACTGAATCATCCATACAGCTACTCAAACGCCCACTGATTCACTAATACACCTTGATATATATATATTTAACACATTTAAAACTTTTTAAAGACACTCAGTCACTGGCTGATGTCATCGGTGATGTCATCAGTAATGTCATTTAAGATGCAGCTCTATAGATCCGCGATTAGGTGTGTGAGGTATTGTATGGGTCTGTGAATGGGTATGTTAGTGGTTGTGTGGGAATGGGAGTGGGTTTATGCGATGTATGGGGGACTAAGTGGGTATGCAAGTGATGTCATGAGTGAAGTAATATGTGAGGTCATAAGGAGTGCATTGCGGGGGCATTAAATACATATATATCTATATATATATCTATATAAATATATCTATATATCTATATATATATATATATATATATATATATATATATATATATATATATATATATATATATATATATATATATATATATATATATATATATATATATATATATATATATATATATATATATATATATATATATATATCAAAACAATACCCTTGCAGGCATTGAGTTATGCATAAATTATGGAAAAAAAGAAGCACAGAACTCTGGGTAGTTCCCAAGTTTAGGTGGAAGGCAGCTCCTGTGTAGAGCACCCTAAACACCAGTGACACTCTAGATCTGCTCACCTCAAATGTCTGTTTTTCTATCAAAGTTTTTAAGCATAAGATTAGCACAGTGCTATCCATGCCGAGATAGTAAGGGACAAAGTATCTTGCCATTTCTACAGCAAAGTCTTTACGCATAGGATTAGCACAGTGCTATCCATGCCGAGCTGTAGAATGACAAAAGCCATTTACCACTCCAGGCACAGTATTCCAGTTTTGGATTGGTAAAATGTCATCCAAGCCAACCTGAAATGAATAAAAGCAACCCCTGACATGTGTTTCGCCCTCATTGCAGCTCTTCAGAGAGGTTTATCTTTGTCCAGACACAAGGGAGCACCCAGTATAAGTCAAAACAAGTCCCTTGCAGGCATAGAGTGACGCATATATTATGCAAAAAAGAAGCAGATAACTCTGCGTAGTTCCCATGTTTAGGTGGAAGGCAGCTCCTGTGTAGAGCACCCTCAACACCAGCAACAATCTAAATTTGCTTACCTCAAATGTCAGTTATAGTTAGGGTGACTGAAGATGAGGATTTTTTTTATTTTTGTTACATAATAATGTTGTACCCTTTTGATGAATGCCCACAAAACTTTGCAGACCTACTGCCCCTGTTTCATTTTTGGATTTCCACAGTGAAATGAGTGGAACAAGTATGCTAAATTTTGCGGAGATTCAGCAAATGGGTCCAACATTATTAAGGGAGAAAATATACAAAACAATCCATAGGCAGATAATATCTACACATTTAGAAACAAAAAAGGTAAGGACTCATCACTCATCACCGCCAAATCAACACAGTTTCCTCAGCCTGCGTCCACATGCACCGTCTGCTTTGAAAGACTTTCAGATGGATCCCCACAGAATCCAGAAAGACAGTCACCCACCCACTCATCACCAGTAGACTCGACTATGGCAACACACTTTACGCCGTCGTCACCCAGAAACAGCTCAAGAAACTACAGAATGTCCAAAACACCATAGCAAGACTAGCCCTCGACACCCCCCACCGCAGCCACATCATGCAAGACCTCCATCAAATCCACTGGCTCCCACTCAACAAGAGAGTCCTTCAATTGGTCGGCACTTGCACCACCCACGTTTCCTTAGTGGGTTGAGGCACTGCCGATTGGGACAAAATCACTTATTGCTGCTGCACGGCTGAGGGGCAAGTTAAAGGATTGTACCCACTCGCACAATTGCAGTTCCTGGCAAGATTCCGGACAGGTCACTGACTCCCTCTGTGTCTTTTGTGTTTTTGGGCGCTGTTGGTTAAGCCAGTTCGCTTCAAACCGCTGCGGGACAGTTGAGGAGTTGAGCCCGCTCTCACACCCACACCCGTGCCCGTGCCTGCGCCCGATGCCCAGCGCCCGATGCCCAGCGCCCAGCCCAGCACCCAGCTCTAGGGCGCTCACGGTCCAGTTCGCATCAGCGTCAATGGCTGCAACAGGCGGCGGGAGGACGGACAATCAAACCGGGAGACGGCAGGACGGCGGGTAGGTGCGGCTCGCTTACGGGATTCCCCGCTGTCCCCCGCACCGCTTAGAGTTTGCGGCGGTCTCCTACCTCCTGCTCCTGCCGCGTTTCCTTAAGCTTCCCGGTCTTCTTTTGGCAGGGGGGGGGGGCGCGTGAGCAATGATTATCACCGCTTCATTCAGCCGCTTTCGGAAGTTTCGATGCCTTCGGCGTCCTCTGACCGTTACGGCTGCTCTCTGCTCTCTCGCTCTCTCTCCGCTCGCTGTGAGTCATTTTCAAGGTCCTCACTCACGCCTACAAGGTTCTACACGACAAAGGACCAGCATACCTGAACCACCGCCTCACATTCAATGTACCCGCCAGACAACTCCGATCCACCCAACTCGCCCTCGCCTCCGTTCCCAGGATCCACAAGACCAGAACCGGAGGAAGGTCATTCTCCTACCTCGCCGCAAAGAACTGGAACAGCTTGCCCCTCCAACACAGGCAATCCACGTTGCTGACCCAATTCAGGTAGGACCTAAAGACCTCAAGACTCTTCTAATAATCCTCCACCCAGTGCGACCAGCAGCCCCCGTCTCCCAGCGCCTTGAGACCGTCATGAGTGAGTAGCTGCGCTTTACAAGCCCCCGATAGATTGATTTAACCTGTTAACACTGAAATAAAGTGGCAATAGGTTGTTACTAAAAAATAAAATGCAATAATTATATGTAACACCCTAAGCCATAAGTCAGCAGCACACTAACCGCACGATAATGAAAATTTGGGATAAAATCTCTATGGCTGATTTCTACCATTGGGAAATACAGCCATGAAACAATCTGTACTGCTGTCATTTAACGCAAATTTGGCATGGTACACCGTTGCACAATATATGAGTACGTTTTAAATAACATATAAGTTTAACATTACTTACACTACTTAAATATACAACCAGAAAATGTATATTTACATATTATAATATATATTTTGCAGAGATAAAAGTGTAATTTCTTCACTCACTTAAACCCTATGCTTCCTTTAATTTACACACTCCACTGTACGACACTCTACTGTATAGCAATGCACTTTATGGCACACCAATGTATGCCATTTAAAATATGCTACTCCCCTTTACGACACTCAAGTCTACACCAGTATAGTGTATGGAATGTATAGTACATTAGTCCACTCTCGCTCCCCAGAATTCTACTGTATGCCACTCCAGTCTCCAGCACTATACTCTACACTATTATACTGTTTACCACTGTATTTTAATATACTTTTGTGCATGACAGTTTGTGGACAGCCTTACACTATTGCTAGCAACTCTACGCTGTTCACTGCATGCAACTCTAGTTTACGCTATTCCACATAATGCTATTTGCCTATTCCTCACTTCATAGTAGAGGTACTAGAGTGTATGCTATTCCAGTGTATGCATCTCCACTCTCCAGCACTCTATTATACATAAATGGACTACATGCCACTGTGATGTACTACATTCCAATGTAAGGTATTATACTTTACAAGACTACATTCTGTGCCACTGCAGTAAATGACACTTCACTGTATAATTCTTGACTCTACACTTTGCTAATTAACCTTATTCAATTGTACAATACTCACATGTATGGTAATCAATTATAAGTAACCCTGGGCGAAGCACTACGCTACGCTCGCGTAGTTTGCGAAGTTTGCGCAACTTCGCACTACGCGAGCTGCACGTAGCACAGTGCGAACTCGCGTAGTGCAGCGTAGCATAGTGCAGTGGTCATTTTTTGCTTGTTCGCGGTCCTCAACGTCATGTTCGCGACCGCGAGCAAGCAAAATGACATCCCGGCGAGATTCTCAACGCGGGGAGGTCAGGTTTCTCATTGCGAGTGGTTGCGCATGCTCGCAACTGCTTGCAATGAGAAACTACCAGTTCGCGTTGAGAAAGCTGCCGCTCGAGTAAAAATCTACTCGAGCAGCAGAAAACTACAGCTCGCACTGTGCAAGATGCCGTTTTCAATGATTGCACAGTGCCGGATGCTTGTCCGCACTGTGCAATCATTGAAAACGCATCTTGCACAGTGCGAACATGCTACTACGCAGCTCGCATAGTGCTACGTGAAGTTCGCGTAGTGCGAAGTGCACTTCGCGTAGCTTCGTGTAGCGCTACTTCGCGAACTACGCCCACCCTTAATTATAAGCCACTGCAATATACAGTTGAAGATTTCACGTCTTTACACTGAACGCTATTACACTGAATACTACTCAATTCTATGCTAATCTAGTGTATGGCACTATACTTTATGCTACTCCAGTATATGCCATAGCACTGTACCCCACTGTAGTGTATGCTATTCCGCTCTGCACCACTGAACTGTAAGGCAATCCAATATACGCCACTGCATACAACACTTCACTGTACCACATTCAACTTCATGTAAGCCCACTGTGCACCACTAAACTATACACTATTCCACTGTATGGTACTCCACTGTACCCCACTCAAGTGCACGCTGTCCCACTTTATGCCACAACCCTGTACCAGAGTCCACTTTATGCCACTTGACTGTACGATATTTCAGTATACAATATTCCAATATATGCTCCTAAACTGGACAACACTCCAGACTATAGAACTCCACCATGTGCCAGTACAGTGGACGCAAATACATTCTACAATATTTACTAAACATACCTGTACTTTACCCTACTCCACTCTATGCTATCCCACTGTACACCACTGTAGTGTATGTCACTAGACTCTATAACACTCGAATATACACCAGTGTACTGTATCCTAATTCCCTCTGTGCCACTCCACTGTATGCCATTCCTCTGTAATGCCACTCCAGGTTACCTGATTTCACTTTACTCCACTCTGCTATACCACAAAATACCGTACCATAGTAGACTTTACGACTCTCTCCTCCAGTATATTGTACCACACTCCACTTAATAGCACTCCACTTTACAAAGATAACCTGTACCAATATTCCAAATTTGTTACTTACATTAGAAAGAACATTGATATTCACACAAAAAAGTTAAAGACAAGTTAAAGTTAGGAAAACTTTATTAATGTTTGCTATACGAACTTATACTACACAAACTTTAAACATTCCAAAGTTACAGTTATATATTTCATATATCATTTATGCACCACTTTCAAATTAATATAAGTCATACTTAGAACACACATTTATACTTATGCACCATCTTGAAATTCATATAACTCGTGCACCTCCGTACACAGTCTTCTCACATCACTCGCCACACTACATTAACTATAACTTGCCACTGTACCATGCACTATGTTCTGCTAAATTATATAATGTCAGATGTCATAAGTGGTGTTATTAATGCAGTCATTTCACTTGTTCTAACGTCTGTAATATGCAAGGGTATGGATAGTGCGTGGAGAAGGGGTGAGTTATATATAGTGTAGTGTGACGAGTGAGGTGAGAAGAATGTGTACAGAGGTGTGTGAGTTATATGAATTTCAAGGGGGTGCATAAGTATAAATGTGAGTCATGGAGATTTCCACTGCTGTGTTTTTAACGCACTGTGGAATATATGGTAACTGTATGTAGTACCAGGCATTGCATGATACTTGCATGTGCATGCTGGGATGTATGGGTGCCTCTTCAAGGAGGCCTGTGGATCCCATTTTGGAAGCTCAGAGCCTGGAAAGACTAATGGGGTGAGTGAGTACTGCAACACTCAGACAATAGACGTGGATTGCTGACATTCCCCAGGGATGGGGTCGAAGCACACACACTGGTGAAAGGGAGCAGACAAGTCTCTGTGCACATCAAAGTTATGAATCAGTGAGGCCTGGGCTCACTGTAAAGCGAGATGTTGAGTCTGTTAAGACTGGCACTTTAGGACCAGGAATCATGAAAGATGGAAAGGCTCAGGCCTTTGAAACCTTGTGAAGCATATGTTACTGGAGGCTGAAAGCCAAGTGTGAACCAGACAGAACAGCCGAGAAGACACTCCAAAGAAATCAAAGGCACAAAGATGATGGGCAGAATGCAGAGCTAATCAAACATTCACCCCCAGTCAAGAGATCTGGGTTAAATCCATCATTCTTTTGCTCACCATGCTACCCCAGTTCAGACCCATCCATATGCAAATGAGTCTTGACCCTGTGCCTCATGGGAACAGTCCAGCCCGATCAGCCATGCCAAATCCACCCTGGACCGGAAACAAGCATCCCGGGACCAGTTTTGGGGCATCACCGTCATTGGCCAGGCTAGCTTGAATCCAGTGGCACAGTGAGCCCGGGACCCAAGTCTGGACATACCGGGCCACTTAGGGAGAGAAAACAAAATACATACAGATGATGGACTGAATGCAGAGCAAATCTTCTTTTGCTCACCATGCCACCCCAGTTCAAACCCATCCATATGCAAATCAGTCTTGACCCTGTGCCTCATGGAAACAGTCCAGCCTGAACTCCCAAGCCACATCCACCCTGAACCGGAAAACAAGCATCCTGGGACCGGTTTCGGGGTAACATCCCTCATCAGCCAGACTAGCTTGAATCCACAGGCACACTTAGGTCCAGGGAGGACCTGGCCTAGCGGGCTGGACTGCTCCCATGAGGAACAGCGTATGAACTGGAAAGACATGGGGAGCAAAAAATGATGGATTTAGGCCCAGATCTCTGTACTGTGCTGAATGTTTGACATTGTGCAGCATTCTGTCCATCAATTGTACTGTCTGCATTTGTCACTCCAAACTCCATTAAAGGGTTGGGGAGCGGGCAGGGGGCAGAGGTGAATCGTTTTTAACAATTGAATCATTTTTAGGTCTCGCTGGTGACGCAGCGCGAAAGCGCTGTCGCCAGCGAGATCTTTTGTCACTGACGTGCTTCCCAAGTGGTACAGACCGGTGCACGAGCCGATTGGGGTCTGTGGACGCGCTTGAGATGCGCTTGCGCAGATGTGCTTACATATAAATGGCGCTCGCAAACACACATAGCCACCCCCCCTGCTTTCGCTTTGTGTTACTTAGGCCGCCGCACACACACACACACACACGCACACAGACACACACATGTACACAGACACATTTACACACGCGTGCACACACACACACAGACACACACAGACACACACCCGCACACACACACACAACCCCACCCCCACAATCCCCCAACTAAGCCCCACTCACCGCATCGGCGGCCTCAGCCACCACTCCTGACTTCTGCAGCCACCGCGGGGCTCTCCCTCAGGCATGGGAGCCCCGCGGCTAGCCACTCTGTGGGCGTGGGCTTCTCGCAGAAGACGGAAGTCCCGCCCACAACAGACGTGACGCTCCTGAACTTCTGGTTTCAGGATGTGCACGCTTACGGCTTGTTTTAGTTTCAGAGGGTAGGGCTTTACAATGTAAGTGTTTGCAATTATTTAGCAACAGAGCGTGCTGTTTTTCCAGTTTTCGATTGTTTTAGGATACCATGAGCACATAACTGCACTGCAGCCCAAGCTTTATACTAATAGCAGTGTGCGTAGTTTTTCGTACTTTTTCTGATGTTGCGTACTAGGGCACAGTTTCAGACGTCTTTCGGCACACGTTATCACGCCCCTCGGCCCGCCTGCACTTGGTGTGAGCTTTCCATGCCTGACCTCAGACACACACCCCTCCGCTTGCACTCGGTGTGAGCTTTCCACGGCTCACCTCAGACAAGCTCCGCTACACTACGGTGGAATTCAGCAGGGCACTTGGCATGCAGGCAATGCTGCTTTCAATCCTCCAGGGTACGCAAGTCGGGTTTGCTTTGTTCCTATCCGCCGGGAGCTTCACGAACAGTATATAAAGGTAAGGACGTGCATCGCAGCCCCATCCCCGCCTGCACTCCGTTGTGTTGTTTTTTGCACTTCTTCACCCCCGGCCCGCTGTCCGTAAAGTTTTTCCTTTGAAGTTCCCTGCCCTTTACCTATGTAAAAGAAGGCTTGACTGGTTTTGATCATAAACTGTGATCCTTGAACCCGGATGTGCTGGGTGAGTGTTTCTGGGGATGGTGGATCTGAGAAGACCTCCTTGTGAGTCCCTTGCCATTCGGGGGTCACTGCGGCGAGTGCCCACCAGTCTCCCATCACAGCCAATGGCTCTGCGCCTGCCCTTAGCTATCACAACGTCTGCTTCTGAGAAAGGTTGAAAAAGCTCTCGAGCACCACCACTTCCTCACCTTTCACCCACCCACTCAGATCCTTTCTTGCACCAACAGCCCAGGCCCCCGCTTCTAGGTGCCTCCTGCACAGTTTCCTTGAACATGAGGCAGTACTGAGCAGTGGCCCCCAGTACCGAAGGGTGGATAGAGGGTCTGCGCTTCTGTACGTGTCAGTCCTTCGTGTTAGTCCACCATTGCTTCAATACATGAGTTATCTTACAGTAACCCTACAGGTGCCCTTAGGGAGATCCCAGACCTTCCTTCTCTGCACTGGCCCCAGTGCAGGTCATCATTGTAAACATTCATTTCATGTGAACAATAATTAAAGAGAACATAGTTCCTGTTACCAGAGGTCACAGGACTTCATTCCACGGAGGAGCAGCAGCTTTTACTGCTGTCTGAAACTACAGAGAAGCTGCAGGGAAGGCTCCCAGCAGCTGGGTCTGGCCAGGCAGCGCCAGGTAAGAGGGCCCCTGGGGAGCCCCAGCGCTGCCCCCTTGGGGGTTGGGACACGCACCATTCTCAGAGGTCTTAATGAGTTAGCACTCTCACCCCAGCCGCAGGTCCCCAGCGTGGGCCGCGAGGAGCAGAGTTGGGTACCACCTTAACTCTAGCTTTCCATTTGCATCCACTGTATGTGAATTATCACGAGAGGGTGTTTTAGCCTCAGGGCCCACGTTGGACACCCCAATGAACACTGTCCCTCACTGAGCGCGAGGGGAGTGTGGGATCCGGGAAGATAAGGGGATACATCAGCTCCCCACACATGAGGTCTCTTTTTGACTCAGACATAGTGCTGTAAAACTTACTCTTGGTGAACCACAGGCCCACTGTACATTCTTTAGGGGATGCCATTCCTGCATGTCATGTTCCTTAGACTGTTCAGTGGATTAGATCTTCAGTATCACAATTCATTGTTCCCAGACGTCATGGGCAGCTCATTTAGAAAAATAACGCTTGACCTGTAGTAAAGTTGGGAAGTTTAAACCTGGCATCACTGCTTGTCATCTCAGACAGTCCCTGGCGACCAGAGAGCGTTTTACAGACTTGGTTCATTTGGAAGTGTCAATCAAGGGGCCAGAAGCATAGTGCCAATATCAGCAACTCACCCCACCCGTGAACGCAGCAATACCATCATAAAGAACACACAAGAGACAGTAGTTGTTGGAGAAAATATTGCTGCAGGTTTATTTCGCATAAGAAATATGCCAACATGGTGGGTCAATTTACAGGCGATCCAAGGGCAGGCAGCAATGACACCCATAAGCTGCCCTGCCCACCTGATGAGCCAAATTGCATAGTGGACTAACCAATCGTTACCCTCGTTAACCATCACAACATCACTCAGCGCCACCACAGCATCAATCTGTGCAACCATTCAACAACACCTGGTTCAAATATGTTCTCTCAATGTTTCAAGCTTTATTACAAATGTAACAAAAAGATGTTAATATTTCACTTCTGTTCTTGGATTTTCGTCACAATAAAATACACTGAACGTAATCTTCACAAAAGTTATTCACAAAAGTTTAAGCTATTGCCATTATAAATTGCAATAGCTTTTATTTAAGTTTAATTATTAAAAAAATGTAAAGTCATTGTTATTTGTAATATCAATACATCTAAGTCACGTAAATACAACACATATTGCATTACAAATGCTATAGGTGTCACATTTGCGAAAGTTAAAACTATTGGCATTGTAAATGACAAAGCTATTAATTTCGCAATTTTCAAAACCAACACAAATACAAAATTTGTCATTTACAATACCAATAGCTCAAACTTTCCTAATGCGAGACCTATTGCATTGCAAATGCTTGTTAACAAAAGTTGCTTCTTTTACTGTAATGATTTTAATTAATCGAACAGTTAATAAATTAATTCATTCACTCAAAAGAATTTGGCACCCTCAGCAGGAATATCAAAGAAATTGCACTTATTATTATTATTATTAATTAAGATTTGTTGAGCGCATGGCTACCCTTAGGCATCCCAGGGCTAATGACAGCAAGCAGGTGGAGAATAGGGAGTTTAAGAGAGATTCTGAAAGAGCCAGGTCTTCAGTTGCTTCCGAAAAGAGAGATGGTGGACCGTTGGACGCAGGTGGATGGGAAGGGTGTTCCATAATCTTGCAGCGTTGTCGGAGAAAGTACGGCCTCAGGAGCAAGCTGTCTTGATTTTAGGTACCGATGCGAGGAACAAGTTGGCTAATCTGAGGTATCTTAAAGGGCGATAGAAGGCCATGAGGGAGTGATTTATTTTAGGATCTATCCGCCAGAGGGTTTTATGTTCTATGCATAATGATCTAAACATTATATGTTAATTTATAGGTAGCCAATGCAGTGTTTCAAGTGCAGGTTTGGCAGAATGCGATTTGAGGTGGTTGTGTAGCAGCCTAGCTGCACAATTCTGCACACCTGCAGTTTACTCGTGGTGGACTTTGGGGTACGAAGGTAGAGGGAATTCCCAAAGTCCAGGCGGGAGAGCACCAACGCCTGGACCATGACTCTTCAGGCGGTTACAGGAAGAAGTGGGAGAATTTTTTGCATCTCTCTGATGATACCGAAGCAGGAGGCTGCTAACTTAACTGCTTGGTGGTCAAATTTAAGTGATCTATCCAGCCAGACTCCCAGGCATTTGAACTTCTCTTTGGTGGCAGGCGAAGTGCCAAGACAGTTGGGCCAGCTCAATCCGGCTGTGGCGATAGATTGATTACCCAGGATCATTAGCTCGGTCTTGTGTCCATTGAGCTTAAGATACGACTGGTTCATCCACGTGGCCACAGTTTCCAAACAGGATTCTAGGTTGCCTGGCAGGTTCTTCGGGTGATTTAGCGCAACTACAGTTAGTAAGTGTGTAAGTGACGATATGGATCCCATATGGCAGGACTAACTCAGCAAGGGGTTTTAGGTAGGCATTAAATAGGGTGAGGCTTAATGATGAGCCCTGGGGGACTCCACATGCGAGTGCCACGTACTTGGAGGTGTTGTTGCCCTTGAATACCTGAAATGATCTACCCTTTAGAAAGGACTTAATCCATGCCCTGCCATTGCCTGAGACTCCCACCATTCTGAATCAGTCAAAAAAGATGTTATAGTTGACAGTATCGAATGCGGAGCTCAGGTCAAGTAGTATAATAGCCACCGCACCTCCGTGGTCGATGATTTTCCGTGATTCCTCCACTACTGCTAACAGAGCCGTTTCCAGGCCATGGTTTGTTTGGAAACCCATCTGAGAAGTATGCAGTAGGGCGTGGGTTTCTAAGAACTCCGAGAGAATTTTTTTGACATATTTCTCCAGTATTTTACTAGTCCCGGGAAGAAGCGAGACCGGGTGATAGTTACCCCATAACTCAGGATTAAGGTTGTTTTTTATTAAAAATGCTCTTATGTTTCCATGACGAGGGCACTTCACCAGTGGAAATAGAAGAGTTTTACACTTCTAGTAGAACCGGGAGTATGACTTCCTCTACCTTACGAAGCGAATGGATAGGGGCAGAGTCAAGAGGGGAGCCAGACTTGACCTGGGCAAAAATTTGGGATAAGGTGGTCAGATTCATGGTTGGGAGGGCTTCTAATCGTGGGGTGCTGCCCAATGGAATATCTGCTTCTCGTCCGGAGGTATCAGGAAAGATGGCCTGAGGGTATGTGTTATAAATATCTAAGACTTTCTTATTAAAAAGACTCTGCAAGTTCATTACAACGTAGCTGAGAGGATTCTGAAGGTAACTCAGGTGAAGGACAATTTGTCAGGCTTTTTGCAATTTGGAAGATTTCCCTGGGAGCATTAGCAGCCGATGTGATTTTTTCCTCAGAATACTGTGCTTGTACTCACTTTATTTCTGTCTGGTAAATTTTGATAGACTCTCTGTATGTCTATTGTTTACAGTACTTTTAGCCTTTTGCAATTTTGTTTGAGTTCCCGCAGTTTAGGTGAATATTAAGGTGTCCGTTCTTCCAAGTTAATGTCCTCAGTTTTCTGGGGGAAAACTGAGCTGAGCGTTGGCAGAGAAAGCCAGGAAACTCCTCTGTGAACAATGGGTAGGGCCTTAATCGGTTTATGGTTGAGAGTACAAGAAAAAAAAAATTGCACAGCCCCTACTCAGGTTTTTTTTCATCAACTGTAAAATTCTGTCTGCATCATGAGCAACGTGTATTTGTTTAACTTTTTTTTCTTCACAATTAAAAGTTTTTGCCTATTGAGAAAACAATGTTCCTCTTCCTTCCACCTCTCAAAAAATTAATAAGATTCTACTTTTTCCACCTTGCCACTTCGGAAAGGCACTTTACTTGTGTTGTAAGCAATCTATCCCTCCCCCAACTCTATAAAAATTGTGATTTGCCTTCTTACTGCCTGATTTCCCACAATGCAGACCTCCTCTCTAGAGTGAAAATTACGTAACAATTTGTCCTAGAAAATCGCATAGGCAGATTTACACTACTAAATTACACTTGGTCGAACAAAACAGTCTGTGATGCTCCTAATACGATAAACACATTTCCTGTAAAGCGCTTTCTGCACCATGGAACACGCACTGCGCTATATATCATTCCCAACTTTCAAAACAAGTAATACTACGCATTCAGTTAAGCTTGCAATAAAGAGGGTGTGAACAAAGCGGGGTCCCTTTGATTCATAATCCGGAGGGAGTTTTGCAGCTCAGGTGCGGGAGGAAATGAGACAGAGAGCAGAGCTCGGTTTCGGCTAGGGATTCTCTGAGGGCACAGACCAGCGCGGGAGAACCTGGTGCCCGGCCCGAGAACCTCAGCTGCCAGCCCCGGCGATGAATTACATGCTATAAGAAGGCGCTGACAGCAGCAGCTGGACATCAGAGAGTAATGAAAGGGGAAAGCAATCCATTGCGAGTTCAGGCAGACTGTCCCGTCGAGGCGCCTGGGCAGGGCGGCTGAAAGTGGCCGCGCTGCGCCACCTGCTGGACGTTCAGGGTAAAACCTTCAGGCGCGTCCCTCCAGCGTCTGTGACCCTCGGAGCACATGCCTTCCCTGAGAGCTATACTCTTTGAATTGACAATTCTCAAATTCGTAGCGCAGATAACGCTACATAATAAAAATGTCGACGTGTTTCTCGTTATGAATATGTGCAGCTGTGTAAACTAAAAAGTCTCGGGTTGCCAATAAACATGGTAAATGTAATTGTTTATTGCTTACGTTTAAGCACTGCGTTTCGGTGTTTGCTAAACAGCCTAAATAACAGGTTACTAATTGAAAGGGTATTTTATATTTATATAGTACCTGTAAAACAACCAGCAAGTGCCTACAAATGAGTGCATTGTCTAGGTAACACGTCGGTGAGCTGTGGGGTCGTTCATCTGGTTTAACCATATGCCATTTCGTTTGGTTGCTGAGCGGTGTGGCACAGCTGCGCTGCCGGGTGGGTCTTTCATGCGGTAAATACCGGCCTTTGTTTTCACAGGGGTAGTAACTTTTCCCTTTCGGTGTATTTCTCATGAATCCAGTTATTCCAGATGGGCCGCGCGTGTTACCAAACGTCACTTTCACATGAAAATGGCAGCAGTTTCAAAAGAACGAGGGGGCATATTATCAAGGGGGTTTATCTCCGCTTTTTTGGATTTAAAAGCCAAGAAAGTGGAGATAAAATTATCTCCCTATTACCTAGCTGTCGCTAACACCAGTTAGCGACAGCTAGTAGGAGATAGCGACCATCTTGGGCCCCGCTTTGCATGTCAGTGATATTTATCACTAATGACATGCAAAGTGGGCGTGCCAAGATGTTAGAGACTGGAAACAGTCACTAACATCGCTATCTCCTATTACCAACTTTTGGAGATATTTGCGCTAAGCGCGAATATCTCCAAAAGCTAACACCTGCCCTGAGCAGTTCTTAGCCATGTTATCCAATGGGAGGTGGATAACATGGCTAAGAGCATTAGCTCGGTAATGCATGAATATTGCTGACTTTTCAGAGATATTCATGCATTGCGGCCGATTTTTATCGCATTTGCGATAAACCTTGGTAATACCAAGGTTTATCTGCGATAAAAATCGCCGCAGTTCAGCGGTAAATTTTTGTCTCTAACCAAGCAATAGCGGTAATTATCGCTATTGCTTGGTAATATGCCCCGAGATTATGCGGCAAAATAAAGCAGGTTATGTGGTATAATGCGGCACATTCTGTGATAATATTACCTGATGATTGATTTTTGTTTATACATATGGACATAATCTGGTCAAAGGCGTCCCATCAGGACCATCCTTCAATAATCCTGTTAAAAAAACGAGGTAAAATCAATATTTCTATTCACCGCTACCGCATTAGGCTTGCTTCTTGATATCAACCATGATTCTGTTTGTTACTTTGTGTACCTTTCATGTTACTCTTGTTCTCTGTAAAGCGCTTTGATATCATCCTGAGTCTTTGTATTGTTCTGTGTATATTCACGGCTTATTTCCCATTGTAGAGCGCCCTGATATCAGAAATGGTCTTGCTCTTGTTATATAGAACTTCATAAATAAATAAATATGATAGCCA